>NC_066382.1:4286851-4593055 GCF_013377495.2 Cygnus atratus | reverse complement strand
AGGACATAAAGGCTTTCTGTCATCTTTGACAGCCAAATGGGAAGACACTGAGTTCTTCATCAGGAAAATCTTCCCATAGCCTGATAGTGTAATAAATACATATCAGATATACCACGGTTGTTACTTGCTTGGATGCCTGTTTGCGGTTGTGTGTAGGAGCTCTATTTATTGCACAAGCACTGTAGGTGTGTAGGCAAAGAGGGTTATTTCTTTGCTCGCGATACGAATTGAAGCCTCTATCATCTTAACACGAACTGGTTAATACTAGTACCTTTCAATAAATATGTAACAATAATGTTAAGGAATAGAGGAGCGCAAAAAGGAAGTTACGAATCCCAGTTTAGTGGGAAGTCTGTAGTACTATGAAGTTCTTCCCTCTCTACCATCCTGGTGTCTCAGTACAGTTGCTTTACAAGAGAAGAGAGGTTTCCAAAACAATTTGTTGTTTTCTAACAAACACAACTGAACTGAAACAAAATTTTGTAATTGCAAACGTTGACTGATATACATCTATTGCTAAAAATTAGTCTGCAGTTGCATACAAGGAAATAAACTGAACAACTGCACATATTTGGTAAGGTGTGACTAATGTTCAAGATTGGTGATTTGCTTAGAAAACTACTTGTGTAAAGATACCTATTTGTATTAGTTTAATTTGATTTTTTTTCTCTCCAGAATGTTTATCAATAACTAATGTGTACACTTGTGTTTTTTAGTAAATATTTCAGTTCGTAAGTTTGTTGTTAACTACAAAGCATCCTGAGCATCTGACCTAGTTTTAGGTGTCAAAAATGCACCAAAGTGGAGTGTGTACGGAGAAACAAGAGGCTTTTGGAAGCTGCTGTTGAATATGCATGGAGAAACTTCCAGTAGAGTTTTTTTCAAAAGGGAAGGATTAGGTATCTTCAGAAATATTTCCATGCGTGTGGATGCAAAGCTGTATTTCCTTTTATTGCAAGCTGTCATCAGATTGGATTTCCTGCTGAAATGCAGCAAAGGTAGTAGCAGCTGTCATAGCTATACCAGTACCCGTGTGTACATAATGCTGAAGTGATTGGACCTGATGTTAGTGTTTCTAATTGTAAAAATTGTAATCCCAAGAAATATGCCAAATATTTACATTATGGGAGTTGACCTAAGTGTGTAGCAAGAGGGTGGTTATAATTCAGTTTTCAGACAGTGAGAGAAAATGACTTTCTGCTACGTTTCCAGATATTTTAACAGTGATGATGCAGCCAGTCAATCATGTTCTTTATTTAAACTATTACTGTTCAAAATGGTACTTCAGAAATGGTATGGTAGGAAATTCAGCCAAAAACAAATTTTGGTTTGTAACAACAAACGTGTCAAGAACAGCAAAGAAATCTTAGCACATAACAGTTTTGATTGAGCCCTCTTTAAAAAGCAGTTAGTCCTGCATATTTTTCCAATAGATTAACTAAAATCCATCACATCTTGTAAGATTCTTTCTGAAGTTATGTCCGTAAATGTTTTTGTCTTCCGTGTTATATACGGTTTCTGCTTAGATGGTTTAACTCTTATTTATGATACCTCTTTGTAAATTTTAGTTTGAAATAACTCTTTGTACCACAGGTATTAGAGTTTTTGTTTTTAGTTTGAGTGTTCTGATTTGCTGCAAAATTAATGGTATTCATTAATTTAATTTCAAGAAAGCTCTTGCAAGTATACAAGTAGGTGAATAGTCCCAGAAGATGTTAATATTTTGACGCTGATGCACACAAAAATGTAAATTAGTATGATGAAAGCATTCTGTCACCCACTCCACACCCTAAGAAATGATGGTAGTCTAATGGTCTTGCTTGTAAGTACATGGGAGAAGTAGTAAATATATGTTTTAAATTTAATAAAAACTTTGTACCAACAAACTTGACTTCAGTTAGAAAAAAGCAAAGCATTCTGTTACTGTTCGTGATGATGTTCCATCTCTAATAATAGATGAGACTTACAGTTCTTTTTTCCTTTTAAAGAGCCATGGCCTGACCACGAGCTTTTTCAAAAGAAAAAAAGACCAGAATGAGTAAAACTGCGGAAAGTTAATAGGTGAGAAGAAACCAAAGATCAGAAAAATAACTGGAAATCTTCAATTGATGATTGAATAAGGACAATACTCTTCTGACTCTGGGATTTATTTTCAGACTCAGTGTTGGGGAAACATTATGTAACACATACTCCTTAAAAATGAGGAAGGGGAATTGCTTGTTTCTGCTTACTGTTGTTGATTTGATAGAACATTACAGTGCTTATACATAGGTTAAGTGTCACTGTGAAGAAAGGAGGTGTAATCATACTTCTTCACTAAGTGTTTTGGGGGTTTTACAGAATATCAAATCCGCAATCATATTTTTTGTTGGTAATTGTGATTTTTTTTTTGTGTTGTTATGCTATTTTAGCATTAAAACAAACAAACAAACCATCTGTAGATAAAATGCTGCAGAGGGGGAACCAAAAAATTCTACTTGGACTTGGGGAACTCCTGTGACTGACTTGTAACAACTATTGATCAGGGAACAGAAATGTAGCCAATAGGTTTGTATAAGGCTGCACTTGACTCGGGATGTTCTGTTTCCTGCAAGTATTTAGACCAAACATTTATCTGGTTTTGGAATGTCTATTTTCTCAATACATTACGAGGATAACTAGCAAATATGGAAGCAACTGAAGTAACCAGCTCTGTTTGTGACCGTGACCAAGCTCTGAAACTTTCTGACTCAGTTTATCCTTCTGTAAAAATGAGTTGACTAATTCGCAAGAATGTTGTGATGTTTAATTAAGTGTAATTGTTTTGCCTGTGAACTCATCCAGGTCTTGATTCAGTGCACACTGAAGTCAGTGAGGAGCTTTTAATTAATTTCATTGAGCTTTAAGTAAGTGTACATGTACAGGCAACCATGTAAGCTTAAAGGAAGCGTGACCTAAGTTTTTGCTACAGACTTTATTTAGAGTGGTAGCATAAAGGCTGAAACAGTTTCAAGTAAAATTACTGATAGAGGCTTTTTGTAGAAATGAGAAAGGGATAGTGTGGTTCTGGTCACCTCTGATGTCTGTTACCATACTCATTTAAATAGATTGCTAACTTTGTGCTGGATCTTATATGGAATGCTGGTAATTTCATTGTGTCCTGGTGGCTTGCTCAGTCGGTCTGGGGATGCAGTACCAAACTTCAAGATAAACATGGTAACTGAATGTTTATGCAGAAATAATCAGCAATAACACACTTAAAATATAATTAACTTTAAGAGTTGATGCCAAATTGAGAAAAATAGGAGCATTCACGTCTGCTTAGCTGTTTTTTTTTCCAGGAATGTATGTAGATGCCAAATAATACTCATTGGTTTATATGGAATTCGTGAAAGGGTTTGCTTAACTCCAGAGGTCAGAAATGTCTTTTTTTTTTTTAAACAGAACTGCTATCACTGAAACTTTATTTAGCAGCTCCAGAAGATTGCAAAATACATCTATCACAAATCACATAAACCTTTTTGCAACAATTTTCTTATGCTTTACTGCCATGATTTAGTTAACTGGCTCTTACAAAAGATGTTTTAAACCTTAAGTAAGATTCCATATGTGTAATAGTGCTTGTATGTGAAGAAATATAGTTTTGGCACTTTGTTTTTAATGTATCTATTTCATTGTTCTTAATAGCTGTTATTTTTGACATAACCGCTACAAGCTCCTTCCTTTGGCTGATGTTAATAAAGATGTACTGTAATTGTACTAACAGTTTGGAAAGTGTAAAAATCTGCCTTCAGCTTCAGTAATTCTCTTTTCTCAATCTGCCTTAAATTAGGTGGCTATTGCATGCAGCATCTTCCTCGGGGAAGCTTTCTGAAGCTGTGTGAGATCTCATGGTGCTTTTAACTTGCAGAAGAACCTGCCTTGTTTTGAATGTTGTTAATGGTCTCTGAGCTAAGATCTTTTGTTATAATTCGTATATATTGGAGTTTGGTTAATCAAAATATGTTTTATTGCATCTTTATGATTCTCCCGTTCTTAGTGGAAGGAGTGACGTTCATCCTGTAGATGTACTGAACTCTACATATTTAGGAGATCATGAAACAATCAGTTTTAAGTATTTAGCTTTGTTACTGTTAATCCTTGAATAAATCAAACCTGCCAGGCAGTTCTGCTTCCAGTTTTCCATGAATCTCAGGTTGGTTGCCTTTAACACGTGAGTGTCCTCGATCTTGCCTTAGCCTGTGATACTTCCTGTTGTTTTGGGACTCTGACGTTGGCCAGTCCAGCACTGACTGGGACTTCATATAACGCTTAAAGCTCCTGTAGTCAGTATTTACTTCTCTCCAGCCTGTATGTATGTTTGTAGGGTAGTGCTAAAGAGTGATTTCTGCTGTCAAACAATGACCTCATACAGGATTATTTCACAGTTCAGGACTAATATAATTACCTTTACATACAAAATTGTGGCTAGGGAGGAAGGAAATTGCATCCCTGTTCCTGAGAAATAGGAAGTCTCTTGAAGGCAAGAGTTCCTTCCTTGTAATTCCTCTTTACCAAAAACCATAGATAGCAAAACATCTGCAGTGAAATTGGGTTGTAACTAGGAATTTGTATCAAGTTTGTGAACATTAAATCCTCTCTTTAATTGATAAGTTTTTTTTCTTTCTCTCTGTTGACCTGAAGAGACTAACAAAAATCCTTTTGTTTTGCTTTTTTAATAGATCCTTCAGGAAGTAGGCGAACTGGTATACTTCTGTAGATGTGATTAGAACAGCCATTTAGACCAATTTATCAAACATTACCAAGAAACTTTTCAATGAGTATTCTTTTATGAAGGTCCTAGGAGCAAGAAGGGTCTCTTGGCCGTATCATCCAATAATAAAGATGCTACCAGATCACCAAGGAGACAAAGGTTCTGTGGTCAGGGGAAAAAAGGTGGATCAGAAACATTTGTATTAGACAAATAGCCATTAAGTCTTAGTTTGAGCAAGAAGTATTAATGAAATACCACTCCAAAGGGTTTGAAAACCTGAACTATGAAGGTTCAAAACTGAAAGCACTTGACTTCTTTGCTTATGCAGAGCATCCATGCAGAAAGGGATCCAAAAGGATTATGGTGTATATTTTTTTTTTCTCTGAAGGGGCAAGATAAGTTGGTGTCATAAGGGGTTTATTTGTAACTCTTTTCCAGCAAATGTTATTGATGTGTGAGGCCAGAACAATATTACATGCTGTTATATCCAATGGTTAGGCAATTTTGGTAGTCAACAGCTATTAATCTGAAAGTGTCCTTGGTTCTAACACTGTACTTTGATACAGTATTGCAAAACATTAAAATGCTAAATAGCAACCTAATAACAGCTCATGTTTTAATTGCTTACAAAAAATCTAGTTAGCCATAATCTCTCTTATAAAAGAGCTGTAGGTATTTTCAGTGTTAAATGCATATGATCTGGCATTAATGATCTTCAGATGTCAGTACAAATTACAGGGCAACATAAGTCATGTTTTAAATTGAAAGCTATCCCTAATATGCTAGGCATCTGTAGAAAGATACTATGCTGATGAGTACTAAAGTACTGCCTATAAATATAATGGTGCTTCAGCAAGTGGGGTAGTGGAGAGAAATCCTTGCAGTAGGCATTGCTTGTGATGTCTGCCATTTCTGGTTAAATATAACAATGCTGTGTGCTTAAGCTGCTGAGAAGTTGGTTGCTAGACCACAGGCAGCTTGACTCCAAACGTGGTACTTCTATTTTGGGGGGGCATGCTTGTAAATTAAAATTAAATGTTATTGTTAGTTTAACTGCTTGCAGATACTTACTGGCATTTTACGTGTTCTGGTTTTAGACTGTTCTGTATGGGTTTGTGATCTGTTAGCAGTGTCACTTGCCTTTGTGCTAACAAAGATTGAGAGTGCAAATTTTTGTACTAGCCAGAGGTTAACAGAGCAGTTTAATTTAAAAATCTGAACGCAAATACAGTATTGAAGCTGGCTGGAAACATAACAGATGCTGAAGTGTTTTTCCATTAGTGCTGCCTGGTAATTCTGAATGTGTGATTGTTCATGCGTTTCATGCTCCATTTCAAGCCACTTGAGAATTACCGAGGAATTCAGAAAAAAACATCCTACCTAGGGCATTCATACCTACTTGCATCAATTTTGACATTGTATTTAGTTGCATGGGAGCTCAATGTAGGCTCAGTAGGCTTTTTTTAGGGTCATTAGGAAGACTGAACCAATTTCTTGCTTCTCCAGTCAACTAATTGTTTATTAGTGTTTATAGTCTTTATGCCCTATGAATTACGTTTTTTTTTGTAGCCTGTTGAGTTTGGTTTCTGTGATATTAATGGCAGTCTCTAGGAAAACCCAGTTTTACAGGTAATGATCTGTAAGTCTTCAGAAGTTTGCAAGTTCAGTGTTACTACTTCTTGCAGAGCTTCTTTGAAAGCATGACTTCGGTCGTAAAGCTGAGTTTACAAGAAGATGATGTGACCACAATTGCTGGCCTTGATCTTCTTTGTGCATGTTGTGTATTGCCCCTTGGGTCAGTTCCTGAAATGAACATGGGATAGACATGTGCTGCAAGAGTCTGTCATTGGTGACCATAATTAATAGCCCAAAAATATGATACTTCATTGAGGGAGATGTTGTATGGATATGTATTTGCCTGATGTGTGTAGCACGCCAACTACGGAAAATGGGAGAGAGATACAGAAAATAATTTAATTCCTGTAGGGTATTGATAAAATCGTTACTTCTGGTGCTCATTTTTTTCACTAGTTTGATTCAAGAGAAAATCAAACTATGCAAATAAAGCTAGTTTCTTTAGAACAAAAGAGGCACCACAAGTTGTCTCGTATGTTCACATGCTGGAAGCTTGTTTTTTTGTTTCCCAAAAGCTAGAATATTTAGAATTTACAAAGAGATCCGTAGAAGGCATTGTTTTGTCTTGAGGCACGTGTGACACTTGTTTTACAGCCCTAATTCTTTTGTGAGAGATACCTGGTAGTTAAAATTATTGGCTATCTATCATTATGACCTAATTTCCTGTTTAGAAGATTTGTAGCTTTGTTATAAATAGGTGCGTGAGCCTGTGTGAAAGGTGCTAGCGATCGGGACAAGAGCAGTGCTCTTCATTTCAGCTGTTGAAGATCATCTTGACTAAAGTAAAGTATTGTAATATTTCTTTAGTTGTTTCTTTGGCTTGGGATAAAATTTGAGGATAAACTGCTGTAGTTAAGTTTTGTAACTTTTAAAAGATTTTTTTTGACATTCCTTTTTGAAGTGTGAATACATACATGAAATTAAAATCTTATTTACAGTTGTGTTGATGTTACTACGTTTAATTTCAGAGGCTTCAAGACAACTGACGTGAACTGCCTAGAAATCTGTACTGCCTCTCTTAACTATATGAGGCATGATAGATGTCTTCTGTTATAAAGCTTGCTGCTGTGGTACACCAAAAAATATAAATCTAGTTTTTGTGTGCCTGAAGGTCAGGAGACAAGCATCATTTTCATAAAAATTGTGATTATAAAGCTAGGATTGTAGCTTGAACATTGATGTAAGAACTGCTTTATTAAATTGGGGAGCTTTTCTTAGTGCACTTCATTATCACTATTGAAGTGCTTTCTGAAGCTCTGGAGGGTGATCCCAGCACTGGGGGGAGAGGAAAAAAAACACAACTGCCTGTTTTTGTAGTTTTTCATGTCTAAGTGGCAGTGGTTTGGGTTGTTTCCCATCCCTCTTGAAGAGGGAGGACTGTACTGTTGTGTTCAAAATTTAAATCTAATGTTTAAAAGATGTGAACCTACCACTGGAGTTCCAGCTGACTGGGACTAAATTGAGTAAATTGACTAAAATCTGGGATTCAGATTCAATAATTGTATAGAAGATTATACTTAACATAAAACAATAAGATGAAAAATGCACGTTAAATATTTCAGTTCTTACTGTTCACCTATAAATAGGTAGCTGTTATGAATTCTCCATTGTCATATCCCTCTGGAGATGGGAATTAATCCAGCTTCCAGCTGCCTGTGACTGAAGGTCATGAGTCAGATTGAATTAGAGGAAAATTTGTAGCAGGATTTTGCAGACTCTGGTTCCTGACTTCAGGTTTTAGGCTCCAGCTTGGAAGGTTTTTAGGGCTCAAGCTGTTCTCTGAAAAATGTCATTTGAAAATTAACAAGGCTTAAAGATGCAGCGTCCCCTTGCGCTTACAAGTTTCCCAGTATGACCATATTTTAACCACTGAAGAACTCAATAGTACAGCTGTGGGGGCTAATAGCTTAACCTTGGATAATGGTATCACAGAGTTAAAGGGACCTCTTCACGCTGGCTGTTAACTCAATTTGTGTAGTGCAAATGAAAGCTGCAGTGGTCGGTCTTATTCACCCTAACTTCTTATCTGAGCTTTTATAATCCTATCCCATTAATTGAGGTTTTTAGCTGCCTTGAACAGAACCTGCCAGATTCAAGAAAAAAAAACCCTAGCTCCTATTGGATTTCTTTTGGCTATAACTAGAAATGATATAATGCATTAAAGAGGTAGTCGGCTGTAACCTACATTTTAAAAAGCTCACCAGGTGGCTGCTGTAAGTACCCTAAATTATTAAGACTGAATATGTAAAATATTACTAACATTTACTGACAGTTTACTGCCTTTTTTCCCCTCAATTTAGGCTGTGCAAACTGCTTCATTTCACCTTTTTTCCAATACCAGTAAAATGCCGATGTTCAGAACGTCAGCAGTAGGTGATCTCCAGTGTTGGGGGAAATATGGAATTGGAAGGAACAAAAGCTCACGTTGCTTTTCATTGCATTAAATAAGCATGCCTTTAAAATGAAGTGAGGTGCTTAAATAGTTCGATTTATGCAAAATTTACCAACGTTCATTTTTCAAATGTTTTTTTATGTTGGGATGTGAAATTATCTTAGGTTCTTTTTCTTTTTTTTAAAGGGTGGGGGCGTCAGTAATTATTTTAAACCCTTCTGTGGTGTTGCCCAGCAAAAAATCCCTTCCAGGTTTTGAATTCATAAGAGTGTAGGTGGAAGTGAGGGAAATACAGTTATAAATCTGTGATTTCCAATTGCTGCGTGCTGGAATCCTCCTTTACTGAAGGAGCTTGGTGAAAACACTTCTTGCCAGCGAGCTTCGGTTTCCTTAGGAGCTGTTTCCATCTGTTCATTAAACAGAGCTGTTAAACTGAGTGTGTGTTCACATTTCTTCTGTCTACGTTTTTTTTTTTTTTAAAGTGAAAACGCGGTAGTTGATTTTCTAAATCTGGCTAGGAAAACAAAGGGGGCTGGCTAAGTGGAAAGGTCATATTTTTTCACTTCATACTGGACTGTTGTGTGCAGGGTAGTAACTGAAGGGAAACCTGGTGTGGTCTTTTCTTTCACTTTTGGGAGGGATTTTCTTTTCGCGATTGACTTTTCAACTTAACAATGTGGAAAGGTAGTTGAGCATCATTTCCATTAGCGGAAAAGTTAAAAAGTATTTAATCCTCTTCTACCTTGGCAGCGTTCTTGTGAAGTAGCCCAACTGTTTTCAGGCATACATACATCTGCTTCCAAAGTATGTCCATTTTACTCACATCCCTATCTTGCTACCTTGCTAGAAAGTGCAACTTTTTGCATGAAGAAGGTGATATTTGCCCTTCCTTTTGCACAGGGGACAGCATTGCACGCACTTTTTCCGCTACCAGACAGATCAGTTTGGTAGGCAGGCAAACGGGGACTGGTGCAGGGATGTCAGACGTGCTTGGCTCTGCCCAGTACACATGTTGGGCCTTGCAAAGCAGAAAGCATTCCAGTGATCCTCGCCCAGCCCTTCTGCAGGCAGAGCAAGGAATGAAGTGCTGAAGAACAGGGCAGCTTTTCCATTTGCTTACTGACCCGCGTTTACTGCTCAAGAAAGGGAGACAACGTTTTTAAACCCAGATTTGTGCTCTGGTAAAGCTGGGCTGGCAGCTTTGGCTGTAATATACGGATCCTCCTCATTTATTATTCTGTCTTGTGAATCATATTAATAATACATGAGGCCCAAGTTTCGTTCCCTACGTGTGCCAAACAAGGAAAAATGAGGTGACCCAATTATGTCTGTTTTGCAGAGTTGGATGCAGCAGGACAAACTTGTAGGATTTGGTCTTTTAACACAGTTTAGTGAAAGATACAATTATTTCAGCCAAAAAAAAAAAAAAAGCTATGCTTTTGAATTGCACAGCTGAGTCTTTTTCATGAGAGAGGCATTAAATAATGGCACTGGGAAGTACAACTGTGCTTAGCTGCAAGATAGACAAGGTATTGGCAGCTCAAAACATTCCTGTTGACCTTGCGAAACTGTCTCACCCATACCTGGAGAGACCAGTTCCAGCCGTGATAGAACAGGGCATCCTGTATGGCTTCACCAGCTTTTGGTACCTCTTCTTTCAGCACTAGTAATTTAGGTATGATCACTGGGAATTTGACAATATTCAGAAATACTTTGCTTAGACCAAGAAATATCAATGGATGTGTAACTGGGCTTATGAATATCCTTGGGTTCTACCTCTTTATTCTCAAAAAGTTCACGCACAAATCGTTATTAATTCAGTTAAATCTTTCCGTTTTTAACTGGGAGATGACAACTGTGTTTCTTTTTAGATTCAAATTCTTCTAGGCCCATATCCCATTTGTTCTCTTGAATGAGCATCCTTCCAGTGAAGTTCGGTTAATGCTGTGGAAATCCCTTCAGTACATAACTGTTTGTATTTTTCTATCTCCCTGTCTGGCTTTTTGTGCTGAAAAGACAGATCAAAATGTTGTGGGATTGTTTCTTGTATGCAACATAATGTATTTGACAAGAATAGGAAAACACATTAATTCTGTGTTTTTCCTATTACAGTAGGATTCAGTGGTTCTTTGATAACAGTTTGATTTATAGGACATGCCAAATTAGTTGCTGGTTGGTTTTCCTCTTTGCTGATCAGCTGCCGTTCAGCCGCCAGTATCCTTCACTCGGCATGCTGCGTCCTGGTGCCTGTTCCATTTCCTTAAGCTGTTGTAATTCAGTGACATACGTATTTTAAACCATGTTTCTGTTTGATTATTATGCCTTACGTTTTAGCTTAAAAACTCGTTTATCTCTTTGGTTGGGGCAGCATCGTGAGTTAAGTGATAGAGCCTAAGACTTCCACCTCTTGCCAGCTCCTGCATGGACTACTCTGAGCTTGTAAACATTGCTTCGCTGCTGGTAAGACTTTTGTATGTTAAAAAGTACTCTGACCCAAGCATACAGCATTGTAAGGAGGTAGAATTATTTAGGAGAGAAGGACAAGCATGGAATGAAACTGGAGACATTATGTGCAGTAAAGTTATTTCATTTCCATGGTGAAGGACCTTGCATGGTTTTATCTGTTCTGAAATCTTTGCCTGGGAATGTAAGCCCATTGGGGCTGGAAGAATTTTGATTGTAAGTCTGAAAAATGGTTTTATGTTCTTGTATTCCAGTGACACCTTAAGTGAAAGGTGTTTGGTTATGCTTTCTCACGTGTGTGGGAGTACACAGTGTGTAGCTGGGCTTCAGCAGAATCTCGCAACCAGGAGAAAATCTGCGTCTTACTTTCCGTGATGGAAGTCCTGATCGGCGTGACTAGCCCAAGCAGCTGTTTTTAGTACCTGTACAATTGTTGAGAGGCTTGTGCGACGATGAAGTGATGCCAACCTCCCCATGTCCTGCAGCACTCACAAGCTGCACGAAGCAGTCACCATTTGTGTAGACAGAGGGACAAAAAATTGAGCAGAGGCAAAATAAGCAATGACTTTGCAGGAGCAGAAGGTGGGTACAGGTGAGCAACAAATTAGCAGAATTTAGAGATGGTAGAATTCTAAGAGCCAAAGAATTAACCTGAGCTGAAAAGTGCTTTTGGGATGGCTCACTGTGTTAGCACACAGGTCCATTGGGGCTTTCAAGGCTGTGAGCATAACTCAAACTGGTGATGATTCAGCTGTCCTTCAGCTGTCTTGCTAAACTCTTTCTCATATTTTGCAGTTCTTCCCTCCCACCCCTAAAATACATAGTTGCGAAATATTTTTAGATCCTATTTCTTAGGGTTTGTTAGGGATGAACGTGGAAGTGTTGATGTATAATGGAAAGCGCTGGACGTGTGAGCTGATGGTTGTCATAGCTGGGAACAAGGAGGTAGAATGTGTGGCTTTGGACTGGTCACCAGGCCTTTTGTTTTGTCCTCACACCTTTAAGAAAAAGTGGTGAAACCTGATTTATATCATTTACTCCAGGCATTTGGAAGCCTTTAGCAGTAAATATGCATGTTCAGAAGATTTGCCCTGCAGTTTAGCAGAGATTTTTTCGAGGTACAGTGTGCAAGCTCGATGATCTATCCATTTATTTGCTGTGACGATGTTGAGGTGAGTTCACCTGGGAGCAACTGTGTGGATCTGACAGAGGCAGCATGTTTTTAGTACCGCTGCTGACGTGGAAAGGGGCTGCTATTGTTTGTAAGTGAGACTATGCAATTGAAGCCTTCTAGCTGGTCATGAAAATGACGTGTATAGAGTATGTTTCAGTTCTCAGCTGAATTCCCCTGAATTTATAGGGTCAGGAAAACATTTGATCTTTCTCTTTTAATTTGTGTTTGGTGTTAAATATAACATAAATGCATAATGACTATTCTTAGCAATTTAGGGGAGGATTGGGAATTCTGCTGGTAGCCATAAATACTCTGTAACTGTCAGTAGGACCTAAATGCATCTCAGAAGTGGTTAGTACCTGTGTGCTGATCTTTTCCTTTAGGAAGGAGCTCTCACAGGTGTGTGGTGAGTGTTTGTACAGTCTGTGTGGGTTCTTTGAGGTCTACAGAAATGAGAGCAGCAATTAGATCCTGTAAATGGTCCTGTTGTCAGTGCTGTAGATAATCTTTCCTGGGACTGCGTTGCATATTTAGAGGGCAAGAACAGTGGGAACTAATTAGCGAGGTATAGCTTAAATAGAGGAGGTAATTTTTCTCCTCTGGAGAAATGAAATGAATTCTTTTAAGCCCATGATAAAGCTCAGCTGCTGCAGCGCTGCTTAGTAAGAGCCACAGTTGAGAACATATGGGTGAAGCTAGCATGTACCTTGAATTCAGCCTTTTTCTGATAAACCTGTTGTACAGAATTGATGAGTAGCCCTAGCTACTCAGTCCTTGTTTTTCTGCTAGTAAAGGCGTCTGCATGGGGTCACCGTGAACAGCCATGAAAGAAACTGGATTAGTCTAGATTCACCTTCACTTAATGACTTTATTTTAAAAAAGAGAATGTGTTTGATAAGTTAACGAATGGTGCAGGTATGTGTATCTTCCCTAATCAGAAGTTCTTAATTAAATATAGCAGCTTATGGTAATTATTACATAGTTCTAGCTGTGATGCTGTCCTAAGTAGCAGGCCCTTACTATTTCATTGCACGTAAAAGGACCTGAACTACCACTTCATTTGTGAGCTAGAACAGCTCGTCTTGCAGACTAATGTGATGGCAGTAAGAGTTGTAAACTCTTACCAAGCCCATGTGCCCAGTGTAAATTGTGAAATATGTTCAGAAATATGTCACAAGTCTAAAATAACACATGTAACTGTTCGACATTGGGGACTGAACAGTGAGGTTGGTCTGAAACGTTCTGAGCAAAAGAATTTTATAGCCCAGCATTTAATTGCCAGTCTTTGTAATTGCTATATTCAGATAACATATGCATAGCTGAAAACAATAATTTTGGTCAAAGTCACCATGCCTTCCATTTCTCCCTAGTTTTCCTCAAATCTTTGGTAAGCTACGCCTGTTTTTTTTTTCATCTAGAAGAAATTACATGTCCCTACTTTTATTGGCTTTTCCAGGGAGCTGGGGTTTATGCTGAAAGCTTCTTAAAGAATGCAAAGCTGAATGCATTCCATTCTCAAGTGATTGGGAATGTCATTGGTATGGACAGGGTGTAAATCTTGCAGATGTAGAATGGCTTGACCTTTAAGAAAACTTACTCTTTAAGAATAAAAAGGATCTACAAACTCCAGACTAGCCTACGCTTTTATGAATTTTGGCTAGACCAAGATATAAAGCAGACTGTGATTCAAAACATACTGAATAGAGTTTTTTTTTTTCTGGTTCTCGGCTTTTCTGTATATATTTCTGTAATGCTTTGCTCATTTTCTTTTCACAGGGCAGTTTCCCCATCCTGTTTTTTCCAAATCTGACCATTAATCGGGACTGAACACACGGATTATCTGATCTTCTGAGGTTTTTAGAAGCAGGTATGTTGGCAGGGAAATCTCTTAATATTTTACTTGTTTGGGACGGTGGGGGAGCTTTCTTCATATGTGTACCAGAAAGAGTTGTAGGTTTAGAGGAATTCTGGTAAGTAACATTTCATTATGTATAGCATATTAATGTCACTTTCTTGAGAAAGCGAATTGGCTAAGTACTTCAATAAGACTTTCCAGTCCTTCGTTTGTAGAGATGGATTGTGCTGACTTCTGAGAATAGACTAGCTTTGTAAGCGGTTGTGGAAATTTACTGGTGTAATTATATGATACATATGGTGGGTATTATTTGTCATCCTAAAGGATATGATTCTTCTATGATTCTTCATAAAAGCTTTATGTAACAGGGACAGAGGTAGGTTTAAAGTTTTCAGTCTCAATATTGACTTAAGACTTTTGTTTCTACTTGAATGTCAAGTAGGAAAAGCTGTGGTAGCTGAAATTCACCCAAAATAATTATGCGGTGTATGAAGAGCAAAGTACTGTTGTGCTGTAATCTTAATTTAGCCTCTTTATACATATATTTTTGTAGCTTTTGAATCATGCTGCGTGTTTTCACCCCATGTTGCTACTACCACTGTGAGGTATTCACCGAATGGGTAGATTTTAGGATTTTTTAATCCTTCCTGTTAAATAGGTAGCTTCATGATGAATCCATCTTGGTTGAAGCTTGCTTCGGAAGAACCAGGTTTAAATAGGAATATTTCATCATCCCTTTTTAAAAGTTTGATAAGTTAATAAGCAACTGGAAGACTATTATACTGGAAAACAATGAATAACTATATATGATTGACTGTCAATCTCTCAAATCATCTGATGTGTAATGAATGGGATGCTGAAATGTGTGGATCTCCCCAGCTGGCATGGAAGCAGCAGCAGCATTTTCTTGGAGCTTGTGGATAGTGCCACCTATTGGTTGATATTCCATATAACTTCCATTCTTAAACCATAGGTGTGTTACCACGTTTCAGGTGTCTTGGTTTTGTTTTTTTCCTGGAGAAAGGAAAAAACAAGACATTTCAGCTTCAGAAAGAGCTTTTTTTTTTTTTTTTTTTTTTCCTCAGTGCAATACAGGACATGCTGATGGAGGCCTTGAGACTGTGAAAAGACCTCTTATACAGTGTTATCAAGTTCTCTTTCTGTAAACATGATTTTTCATCCAGTTTCTTTAGAAGTATAAAGTCATGCACTTTTAAACTACTTCGAAGCACTTATTTGCTGTCTCTGGCTGCTCCAATCGTTGCCCTATCAGTCTTTGTTCCCAGACTTTGCTGATTGCGTTTCTTAACAGAACCGTTGGATCCATTTGGAAGGAGAGATGTGCCCATTTGTCTGAGCAGACTTCTATGAAAGCTAAAGCAGTGAGAAGTTATGTCAGGTATCATTATAGAGTATATTTGTAGGAAGAACCACATAAAAGAATTGAGGAAAAAATACAAATATGATAAACTCTTAGATTAATTTTTTTTTTAATTACCTCCTTATTTGTGGCATTTGATGCTGTAAGTCAGACCAGTCAAGATATCCATGCATTTCCAAACGTGGATATGACAAAATATTGTGATTACTCCTAAGAACATTGTATCTTTTTCTTTATGATTTTCTAATGTAGAAATTGTAATTATTTTTTTTCTACTGCTGCAGGACTAATTAAGTTCTAACAGATTAAATTGTCCCATCACACAGGCCCATTAGGTGTGATATTATTAAACCTTGCTGCTCTGAGTGTTTTGTAGAGTGATAGATTGGTGCAATTTGGAAATGCTGGAACAGCATATATTGGCATAATCTAGCAGATCAAAACAGTACTGTAAGACGCATATTACACGAATAGAATTTCTCTATTGACAGTAAGTAGAAAATGAGGAAGAATTCAATGCCTTTTTTGGGAAGGAGCAGGGCAGGGTGATAAGTGCATAGAGAGAGCTATCTGTCTGTAGGAGAGTGGAGAAAAAAGTAAGTTGGACTTGATGACATAAATGTATTGTGTATTTGAGAGGGGACTATGCAGATGAAGAAATGAGGCAAAAATGTTTACAGGACAGTCCTGTTATGTTGTTTGTTCTCTTCTAAATTGATTTCTTTGGCTACTAATACAGCACCTTCCTGCTTCAAGTAACAATATTAAGGAGATAAAATAGTGGTATGTATCAGTTCAACATGAAGGACCAGTCACACATTTTCAACCTTTCAAACTTGTTTGGTATCTTGATTTAATGGTTATTGTTTCATCTGTCTCAGGATAGACATAACTTAACATCTCTTGCTCACTGTCTTACTTGGTTCATTAGCTTACTGTTGACATCACTTGTTACCACTCACAAATTGCACTGAGGATTGCACTCCTAGGAACCTAATCCAATCTACTTACGTCAGAGTTGATGTACGAAATTATGAGATCACTTTATTCCCCCTTCAGAAAGCAGTTTGCTGATTATAGCAAAAAATAAAATAATCATCACCTTGCAAATTTACAGGCTACAAGTTTTTGAGCCCAACCATCTCTACCGAATGGGTACAATGCAAATCTTCCCAGTGGGAACTTCTTCAGACAAGACTGGTGATAGAGCTTTCTCCACTCTGCTGTCTTCATGCTAAGTAATGTGGGTGGTAAAGCCTATCCCTGCAGCTGCTACTTAAGTTTGCATTATTTCTGACTCATTCAGGAGGGCCCGTGTGTAATTTTAAACTGTTTCCACACCCAGATTACTTTCCCTTAAAAATAATAGTGATAATAAAGTGGGGGGAGAGGTTGGTAATGACTACAGGAGAACATTACATGGAAAAGAGTGGTGTTTGAACCTGCTGTGGTACAGTCTTCATTAAGCATATCTCATGTCTCAAGTATTCCCTTCGTTACTAAGATTTAAGAAATCAGATTTACAGATTTATATAGGACCAGACCCAGTTGTGTGAATGAAAACTAATTGGAGGATGATTCTGGAGCCAATTCTCTGAGCTGTGCATTGTGGAAGCGTAGCTGCTTTACACCTCCATCCAGGGATTCCTTAGCAGGGGTTATGTTTCTCCAACATACAGTACTTGTAATAGGTTTATTTAGTTTATTATGCTGCTGTATCAATGTATTATTTGAAGCGTTATTATTTCCTAAATTTGCAGTTAAGATTTTTACTGTTGTTGACTTAAAAATCATCTTGGAACATATTTATTAGTAGCAGTTGAAGGTTATTCCTGAACACTTTTACTTTATCTCGGTAAACATAGTATCGTGGACTTTGAAGAATTATTGGATACTCAGGCAATAAATTACAATGATGTTATACCATCTAGAATTTACTTGACTGTTTAGTCTGTTTATTCTCTGATGTTACTATTCTTAATTAAAATAGAAAAGCGAAACTTCAACTTAAGCGATGTGAGAAAGGATGCTAAGCTGTACTCCTTCCCTGTTCCTCTTAACTCTTTTTTCTCTCTACAACCATTATACGAACTGTTAAAAACTTTTATAAAATGTGAAGTGGCTTTTTTATTATAAAAGAAAAGGACTTAAGATTTCATCCAGCTTTTTTTTTCTCCAGTGTAAGCTCGATGGTTGTACATTCTGCATCCTGTTTTTGTGTTGGCTGTGGTTATTTACAGGGGAATAAAACAAAAACACAGGCTTTTCTGTCAGGGTAATTCTTTCATCTAGTTAGGTTTCTCTTTTTCTACTCATGCAGTAATGTAACAACAGATAATGAGGTACTAGTGATTTTAATATCAGACTCTTTGAATCTTTGGGTTGAGTAAGGCCCAGTTTAGCTATTCAGATTTTTAAGGGGTTTTCTGATAAAGCTTGTGATTCCTCACTATTTCAGGCTACTTACTGTTCTGCCTGCTGGTGAAAAATAGATGGTTTAAGAATTAAACTTTATTATTGTTCCTATTATACCCCATTACCTGTTTCGGTTTGTCGTTTTCTGATCTTATCATGCCTTCAGGAAATCCAGGAGCTGGCAGGAGGGGAATGAACCGTGAGGGCGTCCCCGGAAAGAGTCCGGAGGAGATGTACATTCAGCAGAAAGTGAGAGTCCTGCTCATGCTGAGGAAGATGGGATCAAATGTAAGATGTCATAAACTGTCACAGCCCATGTTTTATAGCTTTCCAAATATAATTTCATAGCAACTGGGATTGTGCTGACTGAGATGGGCAGGTGATGGTCTGGTTTTATTGCTGAATTGTTTTAGCCATCATTGATTTAACCATCACCTGTGGTTAAATACAATTGATTTTTTTGCAAAAAAAGTTATGAGGCTTGTGATGCCTGAAACTGCATCTGAACACCTGATTATTACTCTATATAAGCCAAAGTTTTTCATTATTGTGAAACCAGGAGAATAAGGCATCTGTTTTAAAGTGGCTTTGAATCTCTCCATGAATGCATGATGTACCAGTTTGCTGCTGTTATTGCTTGCTGGTATTATAATTTGTACAAATAGCAGCTTAAACTGTTGAAGAGTAGAATAGAGACGACTGTGACATTTCTTACTGGGGAGTCAGAGATGATATCGTCAGTGTTTCTTCATTTTAGTTTTGCTGACTGACTCTTTGTACATTTCCAGCTGACTGCTAGTGAAGAGGAGTTCTTGCGCACATATGCAGGTGTAGTGAATAGCCAACTAAGCCAGCTTCCTCAACACTCAATTGATCAGGGTGAGTACCGGATTTGTTTGCATTTTGTTTAATTAGTGAGAAACAGTCTCAGAAAATACTAAATTTAGGTTCCTATTTTTCTTAACAGGTGGTTTTATTTTGTCAGATGAAGTAAGTCTTGGATATACCTAAGATTACTTAGGATGAAGGGCATTATTCTCCATGATAGCTCAAAACATTTTTGGCCAAAATCTTGTGAAATGAATTAATGTATATCACTTCCCAATGTATTTGATAAATATAAATGAATTCTAACCTCATTGATTTTTTTGCTATAGGTGAAGTTAAACTCAGGCATGCCTAGGCCCCTCTGATTCTGAGTGTCTTACTGTATTCAGTATGGGTCCTCTGCCTAAGTCAACTTTCATCTGAATTTTTGTACTTATTCTTACAGTGCTGTAATGGCCCTATTTCAGAGAAAGTTTAGCAACAAGAGGAATTTGTTTCCCATAGCATTTCTTTAATTTGCATAACTCAATTCCAGAACAAGGGTGGTGGAAATGAAATAACTTCACAATCAAATCTGCTTAATGTATGTGGCACACAAATTCTGACAGTAAAAAAAATAAAAATAAAAATCTAGTTCATACTAAAATAATACAATACCTTTGAGATAAAGTACAGCCAGAGATAACTGTCGCAGTAGAACTTCCATACTTGTTCTGGTAAATGCTGAATTATTTAGTACACTGTTTTAATTAATTGCCATACTGTATTATTTTAATTTGATTCCTTCAGGTTCCCATTAGTGGAATGAAGTAGGTAGTATTTTTGTGAATTCTTTACAGAAGCCATGGAAAACAATTGTGTGGTGGTATTCTGAAGCTACAAATATGTTCTGAACCTGAATGTTTATTTCTGAATATTTTTTCCCCTTCATAGGCTTCCTGCCAGACCACATTTATAATGTGGGATTTGGTTTTGAAGGAAAATTGCTAGTCTCTTACGCCAGAAAGAACTGAGTTGAACAGAAATTTAATATAGATCTGAGACATTTAGAAAACCATTAGAAACACGACCTGTACAGACTTGCTCTTCAGTTTTAAGACTGTGTGTTCATTCCTCACATAGCTGGGGGACTGGTGGAGATAGATACACCTGTGTATTTTGGCTCAGAATTGTTAAACTTTTCTGCCAGTCTAAAGAGAAAATTTGCCAGTTTCTCGTCAAAAACTGAAGACGACATATTCAGTTAAGAATGACTGCCTTAGTTACCAGACAGTTACTATCGTGCTGTCTTAAGCAGTTGGCATTTGTCAGCTTTATCCCTAAAATAGTTACATTTCTCATAATAAAAGTGTATGCTGAATTGTCTGAACTTTGGCAAAGAAGAGATAATAAAAACAGAAGTCCAGCCAGGGGACACTGATACTTTGTGCAGCTGTGCTCCAATACAGCTTAATCTAACTTTCCTGTCTAAGCTGTCTGCTTTTATCATTTGTGAAATTAACAAACTATTTTCTTACTTTACAAAGAGCTTTGGAAACTTAATTCTAATAATGTTGGAGTGCTTAAAAATCCCTGGCCTAGTGTTGTAAAGAAAGCCCAAAGTACTGTTTCTGATTGCTTTCAATTTGTCAAGATGATATGAAAAGTAAGAAACCCAAAGGGTGCTCTTCCAGATAAGGGTCAGAAACTTGCAGCTGAAAAAAAATTTGACTTAAAATTTAAATGTAGTCAAAAGAGAGACCAACAGTTATTTATTCTGCTTCTAGACTCCCTAATGATGCAACGCAGGAAATCTAAGAGCTTTATGCATTGTTCAAAAAGTTGTCTTTGTTCCATAGTTGAACAGATGCTAAATGATTTCCCTGTCAGCATTTTCTTAAAGTCCTTGAAGATTCTTTAGACTTTTTCCATAGGGAAGTCAAGTCCTCCCTGTTGTTGCTCGCTTTGATCTGATCTGAGGCGCTGCTGTCTTTCCTGTGTGATTTGACCATACGATCCACCTTCAATTCTCCTAAATTATAGTGAAGCTGTTGTCCTGACCATTAAGATTTTTCTTGGTAGAAGAAAATAGAACAAAGAAAGAATATACTTAACTATTTAGAAAAGCGGGAAAAGATGTTGGTCCTTTTCGTATTCAGACATGTTGTCTCTCCAAATTAATGAGAACATATCACGAAGAACAAATTGAAATGAGGAAACCTAGCCAAATACCATTTCCTCTGGAGAAGGATGGAGCTGTAGTATGCTGTAAAGGCACGAGCAACTGTAATTTGTTGCTCAGGACTTTGATCCTCAGAAAACCTCTGTGGATTTGTAATAGTCAGCTATGATAATGTTGCTCTTTGCTCTTTTTCTTCTGTGATTTTACTTTATTAAGAAATGTTATGTGTCATTTCTTAATAAAGAAACCCAGCAGTGACCATTACCAGCTGTCAGTACCTTTTGCTGTCTCCTAGTGTTGGTGAAGCATGAAGGGTAGATCATTAAAGTACCAAAACCAGAGGATAAAAATGCCACGGGTGTCAGATTTGCCATCTTAATGGAGATTCCATCTCCACTAGATGGCATTATCTTGCACTGAAAAACCCTGTCCCAAGTCCACACACTTGAGGAACTTAAATGTTTTGTGTCCTTCAAGATTCCTTAGAGGAATTTTCTTCCTTACTTTTTTTTAATGTTCTCATTGAGTCTCCTTCAGAGGCTTTTAGTCTTTATGCGGTTTGCCTTACACAACAAATAAGAGGTGTGTTATTTAAGGAGTTAGTTGCAAAGACTTGGTAGACTAGCAGATTTCACAGTCCTTTTTTTTTCCAATAAAAGCACGAATTGCTCTCAGCCTAATTTGTCCCAGACTTCAGAGCCATTTTTCTCTAGCGGGCACACACAAGGCAGAAAGCTGATTTAATACTCTCATTTCTTTCCCCAAAAGGGAATGACATTCGTGGTATTCTAAAAGCTTCGGTATAGACCTGCTTTTTTTCGTGAATCACTTATATATGCTGTAGTCTGGCCCCGCAATTGCAGAAAGTTTGTTGTTGTTAAGAAGAGTATAGATGATGATTTAGGATTTCATAAGTACATTACAGTCCCCATTACAATTTTTATGCTTTTCCTTGTTGTGCCTCCATGAAGTAGTGTCCTAGAACAGCTGGCAGGTTGCCTCACAGTAATTACCTGAGGTAGGACTGCTGTGCCTTGTCACTGTCTGGTGCTCCCTACTAAGTTTTTTTGATAAAGATCTGTCAACTCCTTAGTTGAGTCTATTTGTCTGACCACAGGGAGTCAGTCTGGAACCTGTGCGTCCAATATATATTTGCAGCTATGTGACAGTGCACTGAGGAAAGAAGTTTGTGCTCGTCCCTGCTGAATTCAAGTAATTGTTCTATAAACCTTCATTTAGCCACTATTTAATAATAATAACACTGACATTTAAAGTGCCTCCATGGTACTATGCTTACCTTATTAGGATTCAGCAATATAATTTAATCTCTAACTTTCATCAAAAAGCACCTTAGAATGTGTTATTTTTAAAGCAAGCTTGAAGTCTGACTCCCCTTCAGTTTGTGTTTAGTTTTCTAGGAAGAGGGGAAATTAAATTCTTAGCTTTTTGTTTCCTGTTTTGCTTTCAGAAGAAGTTTGTCAGTTTAGAAATACAAAATCATTGTTCTAGGATTATTTGCAGATCTCCTTTTATATTTGACACATACATCTGGAGCAACTTCACTCCTGAAGCACCTACATTGTGTCCTGTTGAACTGAACCTTGATTTCCTGACAGGGAGCTCAGAGTTAGTCTGACTGCATTACTAAATGTATTTGTGTAAATCAGATAATAATAACAAATGTCCAGGGCTCTCTACTGTGTTCCAGCAGATAGCAAATTGAAATAGGTTCTATCTAGTATGTCTTCTATACCCCTCACTTTCAGAGGCACAGCTTATATTAGAGCAACAGATCTGTGAAGGCATCTTGAATACCCAGAACATGTATCCCTGTCATAACATAATTGTCTTTTTACTCCAACTCTATTTGCCCCTTCTTTTTAGGGTATTCCAGAATCTTAGGAAGTGCTTGGCCTTTCGGTGTGTTGCCTTTGATATGCCTCTCTTGAGTTGCTGTTTCCTTAATCTGGACTACAGTTCACCAAGAACAAGGAACGTTTGGACAATTTAGATGTCTGGAGTCAGTTCATAGCTTGATATTTTGGCTGGTTTTATTAATACTTGGCCTGCTCACCAATTCTCTTCTTTAAGGGATCTGGCCATGTTGCATCCATAGCAATTATGAGGCTTATCTGATAAATGAAATACTTGATTACCCATCAAAAGGTACACTGCTAGCAGAGGGGATGAGATCTCACTAACGCAGGAAGGTCTGAACAAAAGTTTAAAAAACTAGACTGAAGTATTTAATGCTTAAGTTTAGTATTAGTCTAAACCTTTGTACCATGTTATTAATGTTATTTTATAAACATTTTATCTTCAGATCATTGCTGCAATCTTGTTAAAGTGCAAAATATATCGCATTTTTCTTAAGGAGCATTTTTTAGCTGACATCTGTGTTTTTTTTTTTTTTTTTCATAGTCCCAAGAATAACTGAGGAACCCAAAGCCATCCCTCTTCAAATAGTGTCTGTTCTAAAGGGGGGATGTGATCATGAGCTGTTTTGAGATATTGCATATTAGTGCTCTTCCCTGCATTGCAGCAAGAGCTAACGCAGCTTAGACTCATTAGGTTTCTTGAGCTTGAAGTGATGAAATTGAGGCTTTCTTAAATATTTTTAACACAAGCAAAACGCCTCTCAGGAAGTTACATGCACAGAAGCATCACCTAAAAAAAAATAAAAAATCACAACACCATATTTCCTGCTTCCCAGTTACTTAAATTTCTAAATGGTAGGCTAGCACTTGGCTGCCTTAAGTCCCTGCTCTGTGGTGTATCTGAAAATGGAAGCTATGCAGCTAGTAAGCATGATATGTGAATTATACCAAGACCTTGGTGATTACAGCTCTGTTGTTCCTATAGCAACAGGAGTGTCATGCTGGTTCTTGAAGAAAAAGCTGGTCCCTTGGGGAGGGCAAAGCTGAGATGCAAACGCACGCCTCAGCTCGGTGAGACACATTCTCTGGATGGTAGGGTATTGAAAACAAATCTAGGCTGCTTGTGGAGCTAAGAGGCAGACTGCAGCCATGAAGTATCAAATACTGGTGGAGAAATTGAGATTTCAGAGCTCTTCTCAGTGTAGGGATGGTTTTTCTTTTTTTAAACACCATGCTTGTCTTAATGTGTTCCTTTTCTCAGCAGTGCACGTTGTATTTTTAGAATGCCAAACTAGGATATTAAGACTGGGAATTTCAAAGAAAAGTTTATGTTTAGAAGATAGTTGCTGGAAGGTGATTGAAGAAGTGTGTATGTAAAGATCTTGAGGAAAGTAAAGATTTTTATTGTTTTTTCAGTTTGGCATCCTTTCAACACTCACAACAGGTTTAACCTTCTGATCTCCAAAAGCTTTTCAGGTTTATTAATTTTGCAGGTGGCTACAAACAAGACAGTTCTGTGTATCTATTCATCATTCCTGAGACACTAGGAAATAGCAGTTACAGGTAACATTTTGCTCTGTGTTAAGGCGGTGTGTTTCGAACCCACCTTGTACCCTACTGGCTTGATGCCCCTGTAGGTGAGTACTTGCTGTGGAAAGCATTAGGTACGAGTTAAATATTGTCAACTTTCAGGAAGGATAAAGGTGCGAAAGTATAAGGTGAAAGAAGTGGGAAAAGGATTTTCGTGTCTGAAAGTTTGTGGCAATCAATGCTTTGCCCCTGTAGGTAGACGGGAAACATTTTATTGAGTATATGCAAGTCTCTATTTCAGTGTAGAAATGTGTGTCCAGAAAAGGGAAGCTTGGGGAGGGAGATGTTGTATGTATAGAATGTGTTAGGTCAGGTGTACGTGTACCTTCCTCATTGTTCAATAAATTAATTACTGGAAGTGCAAAGCTCAGCGGAGGATGTGCTGAAAGTAAACACGGTTCACAGTCCTATTGTCTTAATTGCAGACTTTTGGCAATGTGCAGCTTAACTTTATAACCTGTGCTCTGCTTTTTCAATTTTTTACTTGATTAGAAAGAAAACATCCGTTATGAGAGCCAAGTGAGACTGCTGCAGAAGCCTTATTCATTAGTACTTTAATCCCTGCTTTCCTTTCACTTCATAGAAACCCCTGCTCCATTCTCTGGAAATGTTTGTGTTTGCACAGGAGTAAAAGCGGCTGTGCAATTGCTTAATGAGCAGACTTGCTAGATTGGTTTCATTTATAGCTTGGGTTGCAGGACTGGATTTGAGCAAAACCTGCTTTTGTGCTGAGAAATGTGGATGAACTTTTTCTAGACAAATGTCACCAAGGATTTTTTTTTTTTTTTGCTACAAGGTATCTTCAGAAATAATGATTTACTGTAAGCGGCCCCTGGAAGGTTAGAAGTAGTCACGAGGGTATCCCTTTCAGTTGCAGACTGTGCTGAAAATTATTATTCAGCAGATAATATTTTTGTTCTGTTTTCAGGTCATTGAAATATCACTAGGTAGATGCTTCTCAATCTTACAGCACCTTCTCTTTGAGGAACTGAAAATGCTTGACAACGCTCTTCTGCTAGAACATCAACATCTGTATTAAAGGCAACATTTTGTTGTAGGGAGGATAAAGTGAGTAGCCAGAGATTACACGGCGCTTTGAGGCAAAATCACACCTAGTCCTGAAATTCCAGATTGGTAGAGTGAACCCCAAACTCTTAAGAAATAAGTTTAGGGAACTGAGGCATCGTTGTACTAGTACAATGTTTCTTCTCTCTTTCTATTGTTTTTGCTGCCTCTGTCTCCTGTCAGGTCTCCAGGTATGTATTTATTTTGGGGACCTTCCCCCTCAATATCATGCTTCACCTGAAAGTATATTTTCGGTTTTGTTTAATTGGCTGTTTTCACCAGATATGTGGTAAGGCTTTTGTGATGGTTCTTGTACTGCAAGCCTTCCTCTGCTCATCCAGAGGCTTGAAGCATAATACAGAAACCTACCCTAAAAACATCCCTTCTCCTTCCCCTGCCATCCTGGAGTTCTTAGAAAATTGACATTTTCTGTCTCTTTCAACATCCCTGGTGCTCCTCTACGAATCATAGAACTTACTGCCATTCAAGGCGTTGTGGTGGTGGTGTTTTATGATTATCTACTCACCCTATGGACATGGAGATACCTTTCCTCTTTGCAAGTCCCTTGAACAAACTGGTCCCAGATCTGCGAAACGATACTGCTTTTCATATCTGTCAAGAGCCATGGTGCTCTTGAATAAAAGAGAAATGCTGAATAATGAACTCCTTTGTTAGTGAATATAAAGTAAGGCCATGAGATGGAATAGCCAGAAAGTAGTGGCACATGTGTTAGAAGTGACTGGATTGACATCATCTGAAAACCACTGGGTTTGGTGTAAATTTCTTGCTGCTGTGCTCATGACTTCATGGTAGTGTCAGATTTGGTAGCCTGCAAGAACTATCCATGCAGCTGCCATTATTTGGAGAAAGGATGTCTACCTCTTTGTAGTAATGCATCAACTCCTTAAGTATAAAATTGGATCTTTAATGTGGGAATAAAAGAAATCAGCATTGGCTTGAATCTTTATTGCAAGATGAGTGGTTTTCGGTTGGGTGTTGTGCCCTGGGGGTTACCCACCCACTTACTTGTCTACCTTGAAGGTGGTGTATTATCTTTTATTTGATAGATCAAATTGTCTTCTTGAAAGAGCCTCAGGCAATTGCATTTAAATGCTAGCTTGCATGTAATTCCTGCAAATGAAAACAGTGCTAACCTTCTGTTAAAATAGCAAAAGGAACCGAGGAGGGAGCAGGAAGTAACACTGCTAGAGTTGTGTATAAAATCCATCCTTTACTGATCTTGTTTAAAACTGTACCATGGGACATAGGAATATGTCACTTTTAATGTTAATCTTCTTTTCTTTCCTTCTAAAATGAATAGCTAAAGCCCTATAGTCACTTCTGGCCTTCACTGTTCTCCTGTTCATGCCTGTATGTTGTTTTGCTGCTCCCTGGTGTTTTGGCTGAACTTTTTAATGTTGAACTGCTGTGAAATTTCATTAGGATGTGGCTAGTCTTGTGTTCCAGCATAACTTACGAAAGTAGCACCTAAACTTGGTACAAAGGCCAATCATTGATGAAGTGCACTAGTAACCTCCCTTTCAGCCCAATGATTATCCTTTTAAATACAGTTCACGATCTTTCCTTAACAAATCTTTTACCCTCTTTGGTTCTTGCAGTGATTGTCCAACTTAAGTTAAAAGTGCTATATGGGAAATAATATGTTATGAAGTACTGAAGAAATCAGAGAGGGAGCATGCTTTCTGATGATGATATACTTAAAAAATAATAATAAAAAACACCATATGTTTTGTTGACAAATTCAGATAACTTTAAAACTGTAGTTATGATTACATTGGTGACAAAGCAGGAGTACTAAAGTTTCTACTTTGTTGTTAGCTTTGGCTGTGAAAGACTGAAACCTGGAATTTCAGACTCTTTCTTCATCCACTGATCATCATTTAGGATGCACATAGTAATAATGCGGAAGTATTATGGATATTCAAGCATTTTCCATACTTTTACACCGTATTCTTTACTGTACTCTTGCTTTTTTTCCTCCAAATAGAATATAATTTCTCTTTTTTTCCCCTGTTTTCTGGTTGTATTTGCAAGCTGTGTTTCTTGTGTTCCCTTCTCTTCTGTTCATAGTCCAGGCAAAAGGCAAGTTACCAGTTCCTTCCACCAGTGACACTGGTATTGAGGCAGTGCCACGCGGGCCTAGAAAAGGAGAGCAGGAGCTAGCTAAGTGGGACCTTCCTCTTCAGTGATAACTGTTTTGGTTGTGAAAGCCCAAATGAACGGCAGAATTCCCGGCGTCCTTTGCCGAAGGCTATTTCTGCTCATCATGTGCTTTAAACTGCTGCTTGCCCGCCGCACAGGAGCAGCGCTGAAAGCTGAAATTGCTCAGAGCAGGCAGAAACACCGACCAGCAGGCTTGTGGGGTTGCACCATTAATAGAGAATGAAATTTCCTTTTCCACACCAAACTTACAAGAATACTTGTATTTTTTTCATATTCAGCCTGTGGAGAGGGGAGACCTCAGGAAAACAATCAACATCTGTTAAGTAATCCCGCTCATCTCGGTGCTGTGACGTTGCCTGTGATTTCGCTGTTGCCAGGCTGCTCCAGCTGCTCATGGCTCGCACAGCAAAGCTGCTGCAAAGCCTCCCCGGCTCTGGAGGAGGACTTGTGCAAAATGCAGAGGCATAGGTTGTGTTTCATGTGCACTGGCTTTGCTAGTGTTTTTAACTATTGTTACTCCTCCTTCTTTTTGGCACGTGTTTGTTTCTGCAGGCTCCTTACGAGTAAAATCCCTCTTTCTGTAGAGGCTGGTAGTTGTTATATTTATGCACGTTTAAGAAAAAAAATCAACATGGTAACTTGCTAATTCTGAGCTGGGTTCCAGCACTATATATCATTTATGTTTTGATCAAGGAAAAAACAGTTTGTGGAGGAGATGAAAAGGGAGAAGACCGCAGGGCTTCTGAATGTTGGCAAGAGGGAACATCAGAGCAGGTTTTGATGTACTTCTACAAAATGTGGGTCCTGCGTAAGAAAAACAAATTACTGCTTGGTCCTTAATATTTCCTCCTGTGAGTACATATAACATATAAATTGTGAAGTGTATAAAAATAAATGTAGTTGCATTTCATAAGCGTTGATTTAGTTTTTAAGGACATTAGCAAGGGGAATTAACAGCCTTCTCTTCCTCCATGTTTTCTGTCACTTTTCCTTCCGTATTGCAACTAAAGAGCAAATCAGATAACTGAAATTTCGGCTGATGTTCATGCAGTCATAACAGGTGAGGAGTTTTGGTTAGTCCTCTTTCTTTTACCTTGTGTGCAGGTGTATAGGCAAAGTTCCTTGGGGCACAAAACTGAAATCTGCTGCTTGGTATGCCTCAAGTGAAAGCCTCTGGAGAGTTTTACGCGCTGATGCTCAATCCAAGCTGAATCTGAACTTTCTAAACCTCAGTAAAAGATTTCTTTCTGTAAAAAAAAAAAAAAAAAAAAAAAAAAAATCTGTAAAGCTGATCAGTTATCTGAATGGCACAGGCAGTCAGTGTTACTTTTGGCATTTCCTACTTTGTTGTCTAATCCTTTAATAGAGGCTTTGAAGGAAACCTGATTAAGCAAAATTATCCCAAGCAGGCCAAATTAATTAATGAAGGCCAAAATGGTCATTTTCAGTCATCTGTTGCACTGAAGTGTCTAAGATCATTTCAACAGAGTAAATAATTTTTAGAAATTATATAAATGGTGACTGCATGTTTCATCATATTTTTCTAATCAGTTAAATGCTGTTACAGGATGTACAGATGAAAGCAAGCATTTACTTTTATCTAACTTTCTCAGGGATCAAATTTTTACCAGAAATTTAAAATATTGCATTCAGCCCTTCAGGGTTGTTTTCCAGTTCGTGTCTAGACTAGAGATACTGATTTAAATCACTGCTTTGACACTACTGTATGATGTATTTTTATTTCCCTATTGTCCTGAAGACATTTCTCTTGAAGTGCCTGTTAGGCTGTGCTCTATATTTAGGAAGTCCAGAGAGGTGATTTTTTTCCTGAATATCTCAAGGTATCTTTTGAAGAATGAGACCTTAGGATGGAAGGCTCTTTACAAGCCTTTATCAGGTGTGATTCTTCAGCCATTCAGGACTTTCTACTGTAAAGGCCCACTCAAAAGACCACCCAAGTCTGTAAAGACTTGGAGGTGGTTCACAGGAAGGTAATAGCATCTTTCTGTATTTAGGGGAGGTGAGTTTTGGTGGTAATTATACACAGTTGATAGCCTCAATTGGAAAAAAAAATGAACGAAGAAAGTCTGAATTCTTCTGGAAAGATTTCTTTAGTGTAGGGATAAAACCATTACTTAGCAAAGCTGTATCTGTTCTCTGGGCAAATGGAAGGTTTCAGTTGGGAAGAAAATACTGTATTTCTACTACAGAATGGAATGCTTGCAATATGTGTTAGTTCATAAAAGGTGCTTAAACAATTTTCAGTGAAGAAAATGCAAAAGCCTTTCAGTTGGCCTAGTAACACAATTTTTATTCTTACAAGTTAAAAAAGGCAGTAAAAAACATCTAGATGTCACTGAAAAGGACAGGGCGATGCACAAGGCAGTACAATTTTTGTCGAACAGTTGAGTTCCTCATACTTCAGGTGGAAGCTCTATGAGTTTCCTATGCAGTGTAAGAATTTACGCAGCAATGAAACCAGAAGAAGATTATCTCTAAATGCATGTGGTGACAATCTTGTGATTTTCTATCAAGTCTGTCTTCTTAACAATACTTAGGAGCAAGGAATTCTTGTTTTTCTCTATAAACAAACTGATTTCTGTAGTCTTGCAAAAAAAAAAAAAAAAAGTTTAAATCTGCTGTTGAAATGTGTAGTCTGCTTTAAGTTCCAGTCCCAGAAAAATAATCAAAAACAAACTTTTATTCTCTCTATGCTCTTTTTACTTTCCTGTTGATTTGGTTTAGCGGATGACATTGGTAGTAAGGGGATGGTTGCACCAGATGATACTGGAGGGCTTTTGCAACCTTTATGATTCTATAATCATGGCACACATTTTGCTGTCATTATTACAGGTGCTGAGGATGTTGTGATGGCATTTTCCAGATCAGAGACAGAAGACAGAAGACAGTAACTACAGGATACCTGAACAACACAGAACTGGAGAGGACAGTGAGATTCCTGAAGATAGAGGACGATGGCTGAGCATTAATAAGTTCTTTTGCCCACCCTAATTTTTCCGTGGTAGTCCTTCTCCTTTATAATTGTTTCCTTTTGCCCAACTCTCAGAATGCATCTCACAGCCATCTATTCCTATAAGTTGTTGCTACTCAGCTGGGCTGTGTTAATTAAGGACAAACCTAAAGGTGTATTTTCGATTGGCTCAAAGGGACAGACTGATTGGCTAAAGGAAGACAATTTTTTAAACTTGACCAATGAAAACCTTTTCTCTCTTATGTTTTAAAGTAAGTCTCTTGACATCCTACTTCTAAAGAAGCTTTTCATGGTGGTGCTTATTTAGGTCAAACTTGTGAATTTGAAGAGGGTTTGATTTGGCTGTGTAGAACTGGAAGCAAGGTGTGATTCGTTGACGATGCAAATGCTTTCTTCAGTTGGCTTGCAGGTGTTTTGCTGACATCGACACTTTCATTGCAGAAAGCTGATGTTTTGGTGCATTGGTTATTACTTTATCCTTACTTGGGGAAAAAACAAATGTGCTTTGCGATATTTATTACATCTATACATGTATACATGCTTGCTTTTTTGTTGTTGTTTTTTGTTTGTTTTTGATTGGCTTTGAAATCACGTTTTTAATTTCCTCTTGGCTGCAGTGTCTCTGATGCCATCAGTTTTTCCATACTCATCTGCTCTGTGGCCTCAAGCTCTTTTGGGAGCATGTGTTGAAAGCATATTTAGTTCAGTAAGTCTACCTGTTTCAGCTGGAACACGGAGATTACCAGCCGTTCTGTGCTTCTGTGTGGGCTGTACTACGAACTCCTGGTCAATCTGGTCGTTCAGGTGGCTTCTCTCTTTGCTTCTGACAGAGGAGCTGTCGTTATTTTGCAGGAATTGCAAGAATGAGATCTATGGCTGTGACATGAATTTGCCAAATTTGTATAGAGAATATGTGAACTTGTGTAAAATAACTATAGTTCCACTTTAACCCTTTAATTGCTGCACAAGACTCGCTCTCATACAAGGGAAAATTATTGATCGTTAACTTAAATCCGAGTTTCACGGGGCTTTAATAAGCTAAGTTCCTAGTCACTTGAAAAAAATTGTATGCAGTTTGGTTCCCTGAAACTGCTTGGTGAGTTGGAAATTATCTGGATCCTAGGCTAATAGCATTTTTTCTAGGCACTGGTCCCAAGAGGCAGCAGCAATGCGTTAAGCTGTCCGATAGTGAGTGTACAGGTGACATTCAGGTTTACTCTGTTGGTAGTTCCAGGGCCTTCAAGCAGATGCATTTACAAACTCAAAAACCTGCCGTGAAATTCCCGAATTGCACTGACTGTTCAGGAATCTGCACATAAAATATCAGAAGCCTAGAATTTCTAGCACTGCTGCCAAAAACCTAGCACTTCATTTTCTCCAGTGTGTGCAGGTGGTTTTTACAATACTTCTAGATTTTCCTGTGGTTGCACTGACTTTAAGATGTTTCAAAGCCTATTAAAGCAGAACTCCATTCATTTACCTGTTCTTGGCTCTTTTCATGTGGTTGTTAATTATTTGGAGTAACGATTACAGAATCTGGCTGTGACAACATGACCATTTTTCATGGCAAGAAGTTCTGACGACAAGATGCTGTTACGGTCTCAAAGCGGGGAAAAAGCTTGAAAGAAACCATGGAATGTGTGCAAAAGGAAGAATGGACTTGTGAGCATGAGCAGGGAGATTATCTTGAGCAAATAAATATGAAATGAGAAAACCTGTATGTCTATTTGTGGAAAAGTTCCTTTTCATTCATTTGCGGCTTTGTGAAGTTCAATGTGAAAGTGTCATTGCCCCTGTTGGTTGGGGCTGGATAAGAAGCTACTTTATTAAAATAAACCAGGAACAAGCCCAAATGATTCCTTAAATCTTGACCTCGTTGCCTAAGAGGCACTTTAATCTTAATTTAGTGCAAATGGGGCAACCCTTCAAGGGTTAATTGAAGGGGATAGGTGTGTTTCTGGCTGCTGGCTGGATGAATGGGGTGGATTGTGGTGGCCTGTCGTTGTCAAGCTCACGTGCATCCTCCGTGTGTATCTATGGCATTTCTGAGCTGTTGAGTCTTTTCAAGGAGAAAAGTGAAGTGTTTATGTTGTTCAGTCTTTTCACTGAAAAATGTAACTGTTGGGGGGAAATACAGCTTTTAACAGCTTCTCTTGTTTCTTACTGATTTATTATATTGTTAACCTGCCAAATGGTAACTGTTTGCTCTACCCTTGTGGAAGACTTCCAATCTTGGAGTCCTGAGTAACATGTTGAGAAGGATACATTGAGAAAAGTTAATGTGTTGTGTAACAGCGTGATTTGAGATTCAGAACCTGGAGGAAATCCAGTTTCTTGAGAATATTTGTGCTTTGTTACCTGTGTGCTCCCCAGCTCCCCACAAATGATTTCTTGCCTTTAAACTGGGGTCAGAAGATTTATAATAAAGAGTTGATATATAAATCAGTGAGAAAGTGGAAAATACAGCTTTCCAATGTTCCCCTTGAATTACATTTCAAATTAATTATGTTCCTGCTATGAAAGCTAAATGTCTATTAACACTGTGGAGCCTGGATTAATTGGGAGTTAGAGAAACCTGCACAGAATACATCAGCATGGTTGACTTGTTTATTGCACATACAAATTTATCTAGCTTTACCTTTGTGCTTCTGGCTTCTCAGGCGAACTGTTATTAATAAAAGTAAGAAACGGTGTTTTAGAGGTCAGAGATGAGTATAGGACTGGATTGAAAGACATTTATAAATACAAAAAGCTGTATAGTTCAATTACCAACCAAATAGTGCTTAAGGCATTCAGAGAGCATAAAAGCTTTAGAGGCAATTTCCAAAAAAGCATGCATCCTTTGGGTGGTCTTTTTGGGAAGACATGTTCCTTTAGATATTTACAATGTGTTGTTACGCTTCTTTCTTCTCTTATCAGGCTTATCATCTACCTCTCCTTTACACGCTGTGTTTTCCAGAGCTTGAGGAAAAGATTTAGAGCTGAATCAGATGCCCCTCTCATCTCTCCCCAGATGGGTAGCGATTGCTGTAATTGTCAGTAAAGGTCATTGTGTCTGTGAGCATTGCCTATTGTAAATGAAAATGAGACTCCTCGCCATTCACATAAGCCTTTAGATTGATTCTCCCAGGTCCTACAATAAACCCTGAAGTAACGCAACGTGTGAGCTGGTGGCGTAGTGACACTTGGGAAGGAACTGTTGCCTGAGAGAGACTGGACCACAAATAAAATAAAATAAGCTTTTTAGAGTTTTTGTTCCTTTTCATATCTAAGGTAAGTAGTCACTGTAAGTTGTCATGTTCTCTTGGCTGTTCAGTGGCCTGTGTGAAAGTTCTTAATGCTTTACTGTTAAATCTCTTTCGGTTTCATAAGGCCAGTATTTCTAATTCACCAGCAGCCTAAATAGTTCTGGTGAAGGCTAAAGATTAAATGGCCCATGAAATTCAAAGACCTCTGTCACCCATAGAAGACATCATCCTAAATAAGGCTTCAGGGTCATATGTGGGATGAATTTCTATAGCTATTGAGAATCCTGTTATAAGAATAGAGCAGTGCTATGTCTGAAGTTATAGGGGTTTTTGTTATACAAGAGGAAAAAAATTAAAGGCCAGAAGGTGAAAGCTTTGAATCAAATGTAAATAAAGTGTTAGAGATTATTTTATGAAAGATCTACTAAATGCCTGGGCAAGGAGGGGAATAGATGACTTATATTGTTTTAAGATCAGTCCTTCAGCCTTCGTTTTGGTCTCTTGCCTCCTAAAGGACTGTGTGGCAGAGTTGACAGCAAAAAAAGGCTGCAGGGCACGGGGACCAGCAGAAACCAACGGTGCCATAAGAACAGTTCCTGGAGGTTTAAGAAATCTTCGGTTGCATTCAGTTTCTACCAAAGAAAGAGTAGTGAGTAAGCATTTTTACCTGTTATTCACCAGTAACAAAGTATTCCGAAGCTTAGTTGTTCATAGAGATCTTTTAAGAAGCCTTTTTAAAACTGCAGAATAGTTGTTTTAGGTGTATGAGTAACAGGAGCACTGAAGTGTTGCACAGTTGCTACCTTGGTGGGATTTTTGCTGAATGTGGTTGATTTTCAAATCAACTGACAGTAATACGGTGTACGTCTTGCATGAGCAGCAGCCTCAGCAACATCTGAGTGAAACTGGACCTGTTTGTCATTCAGTGCTGGGGTCAGAGATGTGTTGTATGCAGGGCAAATTCTTCCCTGTTCACAACATCACCAGGAAATAAAAATGATTTTTTTTTAAATTTATTTTAGGTGTTTAGGTATTTTCTCATTTGTTTTAAATTTACTTTCCTTCTGCTGCAGATTAGTATTAAGGATCCTGTCAGGCCTGGTTCAATTATTTCAGTAAACTCATGCAATAAAAATTCTCTCACAAAACTAACTTTTAAATGCATTATAATGGGTCAGATTTAGGTAATCGTGAGCCAGATAGGTATAATGTTGATGGGTATTTGCTGGACAGTCTTTTTCTTGCAGCCTCAGGTGTAACATGATCAGTTTGGTGTGGTGTGTGAATCTTGGAGATTTTGTATCCTGTATATCTGTAACTTCTGGTCTGTAGGAAATAGGTCACTGCATCGCTGTGGTTCTTCCAGATCTGCCCTGGGCTTGCTGTATAAGTATGGCAAGTCTACACATATACCTTGCACTACAGTTTCCTATAACCTTCCTCTTGTTTCTGATGCTTTTCACACTTACAGACGTGGAATTGCTGTATACAGGCAGGAGCGCTGTTATGTAGCAGGTGCCCATACAAAGACAGAAAATAAATCACCTACTCTGTTTTCTGAGCTCTGCTTTCATTTTGTTTGCAGCTGATTTGCCCTAAGCAGAATTCCTGCAGTGTGTCATAAACTATCTGGCTAGTTTCCTTTGTAGCCTGAAGCACTTCAATTTTGGAGATTATTTATTTTGGGAAAGAGTTATTTGGTTGTGATTCTTTTTTTTTTTTTTTTTTTTGCGGGGGGGGGGGGTGCATCTTTATAACCTGGCTTACTTATAAGCTGCCTCATATATCAACATGAAATAGCTATATGCATGGAGCTTTTTGCTGTCTTGACACTTTCGGGGTTGACTTTCCTTGCTACTGAATGCAAACCTGTGACTAGAGGCCTGTGATGCACAGGAAACAAACTTTTCAGCCTCTGTTTAACATTTTCAATATTATCTTCAACCCAGGTGTGGACTAATGCACCTGTACCTCTCTTTGGTTTTTCACCTTGGATAGTCATTGCTGCCCTTTTCTAATGGGGTTACAAATGTGGCAGGCCCCACAGGTTCAGAAGATGATCCCTTGATTGGGAGCAGCTGGAGATGTTCAGCCAATGCATCACAAGCATGCTCTCCGCACCTGCTGTGCTTGTCATTGTTGCACAACACCTGAGCTCTTCAGACTCCCCCAAAGAGGCCATAAATGTTCTTTTTCCCAAGTTGTAAAATACCTCTGATTAACCTGATTACTGTCAGTTGATTGAGCTGACTCTGGAGGTTGAATGTTTCTGAGCTGAGACTCTTCATGTTAGGGACCCATTCAGCCAAGTTTGTGTTGGAGCAGTATGTAACAGTGCTTCTGGCTCAACTATTTGGTTCTCAAATCTGAGCAAAGGGTTCCCTGGGTTTGCCTTAGTATATGTGGAAATTGCTGCTTACAGTGTGGTCCACACTTTGCTACTTAAAACATATTCCCGTTTTGCAGTGAGGTGAAATTCTCAAATAAAGCCTATGGCTATAACTCAGTACTCACCTGATGTTTGCAGTATTCCAGCTAACGTAAGATACAAGGGTGATTGTTTGGAAAATATCTCCCCAGATGAGGAGAATTTTGTGAGATGAGCACGGATAATGTAAGTTCAGATCAAGCCTTGACATAGAGATGCACCGGAATAAAAATGTGGTTTTCGAACTGCTCTCCAGCTGTTCTGTAGGGTTTGTTTTGGTTTTAAGCTGCCACAAGAGCTCAAAAGTTGCTTTTGTTTCCTGCCCTTAGTCTATTCTTTCAGAGAAGCTAAATGCATAATTATGGTTCAAGACAGCAGAACAACTTGTGACTGGAACTGAGACAATTTAATCATGTTTAGTATGCAAACTGGAGCCCTATGTTCATCTACAGCAAGAAGGGAGCATAGCACTGGATCTAGTCTTTGCCTTTATGCTGTAGGATAAGATTGTGAAGGTCTCAGTACAGTGTCACTGTTGTGGGTTTTGTTTTTTAAACTGTGTGAAAGGATGGAAAGTTTTGTAATTTCACAAGAAAGGTGCTGCTCCAGAAGAGTGCGGTTTTGCGTGTTATTGTATGCGTGCACTTATCCCATAAGGCAGGAGAATGCATGAAGTTATTTGATCATGCAGTGATACAGGAGCTTGTCTTGCTGCTGACAATGCACTGTAATCCATTTGCAGCTTTATGTGTGACCTCCTAATTGAGGGCACAATGGAAATTGCTTTGAACGTGATTGGAATGGACAGTGGTAGCCAAGCATTTTCCTTCAGTCTTTTGTCGTGTATCTCAAGTGGCTGGAGCAGACTGACATAACTACAATTTTCCTAATCAGTGTCTGTAGTCAGCACTCGAAGTGAGCACCTGATGCCTGGTCACAGCTAGACACGGAGTTTTCTTCTGCAAGTAGAGCTGTTCACAACAATCTGTACTCCTTTTTACAGCTTTTTTCAGTGCCTAGCTTCTACTAAATCTCTCTGGTGTGCCTGAGGAGGAAGATACGGCAGGTCAGGAATGGATGAATTTCTGTAGGTGGAAGCATAAGAGGAGGATTCTCTGTCACTGTTGTCTTCTCATAAGCTTCTTTGAACCTGGAGAAAGATGGTAATTACATGAGACAGAATCTTAAGCTTTTGACTTGCCTCGCCAGCAGCACCAGGCTTCACAGTCCCCCTCTAAAAGGAACTGTGCTACGTGCTGGTTCTGTAGCATGCTTAGCTGCTTGTACCTTATGGGTGTATGCTAGAGCCTTTTGTTTTATTCTGGCCTTGACCTTGAGGTCACAGTCTTCTGAAGCTAAGTGGGACACTTGGACTTTATCATCCTGGCTAGCGTGATCATTTTGCTGCTCTCCCCCACACTCAATGTATAGATGTCAGAGGATGGAGCAGCACAGGGAACTAAATGAAATTTTTATTTTCAGTGCCATTGTCAAAAAGAGGAGGCAAGACTTAGCTGAGAAGTGCTTAGGTTAACTACATGCCAGTAACAGACAGGAAAGGCTGTCTAAGGGTTTACAGACCCCAGAATCAGCAGAGCTCAAATATGGACTCAAATATAGTAAATACTGGACTCCAGCAGGGTAGCACTGCTAGGTACGTAAAGATTCATAGTTCGTGTCCTTCTATATCCTCTCCTGTGTCCTGAGGGATTTAAATAGAGAATTTGTCAGCAAAAGCACCTTGGCTTAAGTCCTAGTGAGATGGATCACAGAGAATAAGTAAGACACAGTAAGATCCCAGACCTGGTAGTGCTTACAGCGTAAAGCCAACACCTTGAATTCAACTTGGGCAGATAGAACATGAAAATCAACCGTGTCTGGTTGTTGTAGAGCAATGCCACAAAAATACGTTAAACATGAGTTCTATTACATAGATATCACTTCGGGATATTTTAAAATGACATGTACTGACATCCTGGCAGGAGGCGATGCTGCTTTTGTGATCTGATGGATAGTGTTTTCTGCCGCCTGGGCAGAAGGAAGAGGTCGTTTGTTTTGTTTCTTTAGCCTCTTATCTTGACAGAGTGCAAAGAGTTGGTTCCTGTCTGGACCTGAATTAATCTTTATGAAGGTTGTTAACACCATTCTTGCTTAGAGCTACTAAAAAGAGAGGGGGAGCAGTGAGGAGAGAAAGAGATTAAAGGGAAAAACCCAGTAGGTTATAAATGCATTTTCCTCTGTGCTGCAGGTTAAATACTCTATGCATGTGAAAGAGATACTGTGATTAAGGAGCTGTCAGGCAGAATGAGAGTTGGGCAAGCAAAGGGAGCAGAGATGCTTGAGGGAAAAGGGTATGAAGATGTTCTAATGCTGAGCTTTTTTGTGCATATCTAGCATGTGATGTATGGCTTTCTGTGCCTTTCACTGAAAAAATGGATATTCTACAGATATTTAGGTTTTTTGCCCTTTGTTGCTCAAGTATCTTTTCCCTCTGGGATGTCTCACTGGTTGCTAGTGACGTTATTTTAGAAAATGGTCAAAAACTCTAATCTACGCTGCTACTTCAGGGACAAGGATTAGGACTCTAGGATTCTGTATAATAATCTTGTACTTAAACCATGGCTTTAGTGAGTAGAAAAGATGTCACCTCCATTATTTTCCGTTCAGGCTTGTTGCAGAAAGACCAGTTCCTGTGCATGTCACCTAGTTTGAGGACTCCTCAGTCGTCGCAGAGCCTTGGGAAGTTTAGCTGTCATCATACACCTCCTGTTGAAATCACTGAACACTGGGCACTTGGGCTCATTTTTAGATCAGGTCAATAATCATTTGACCTATCCTGAGCTGTATTTTAATGTAGTGTTGCACAGACACCAGTCATTCCCAGAGGCTGCTCCTCGTGCTGCAGAAGTTGCCTGTGTAAGCTGAGCCCCAGACAGGATGATATGCCTGTCTCCTCTCATAAGCTTTTTACTTACGCTCAATGGGTGATGTATCATCGAAGCAGCAGTAAACATGGAAAAACTTGAGTAGTTAGAATGCAGTGCAAAGCCCCATATTTCTGTCACTTACCACAGCAGGGGATTTACAGCCCCCCAGTTTCCCTGGCAGAAGACAATGTGTCATTCCACTTCTTCGGCTGGTTCACTTGTGACTAGTACAGAAGAATAGTGCACAGACCAGAAGAAGAAAAGGTAAGAATGCTCATTGCCTATGCTGAAAATAAGGAAAAACCTCAAATGTGGAAAAGTACAGGTGGAATGGAGATTTGTGGCTGCTGAATGTTTGTCAAGGTGGTAGGGTGGTCCTTCAGGTTGCATTGGGTCCTGCAGAAAGTGATCCTGCAGCAGTAGGCATGTAACATTTACAAAACAGCTCTCTAGAAATGTTTTCCTTCACTGAGTGGAGGAAAACACAGGGTTAACAATCTGACAGGTACATCAAAGCAGAGCATGATGGGGTGGGGTAATTATTCTAAATCACTCCGATTCACTTAAAGATGTTAGACTGGTTGGGAGCAGGGGGGACATCCTTACCTCAGTGCTGAGTACAAACTGCAGTGATGTTGGTTCTGCCAGGTCTTAGCTCTGAGTGTGCATTTGTTTCGTGCTTTGTTAAAACAATACAGCTCTCTGCTGGCTCCCGTCTAAGGTTAGACAGTGCATTCATGACATGTATCCAGCCTGCAGAAAAGCCACCAAACAGAATTCTGTTAAGTTTTCCTGCTGATGGTAAGTCGACGGCTGAGACAGCGATACATACAAACCTCTGCTTATCTCCAGTGTGTTCCAAGAACAGCTCCACTTCTTTAAAGGAACCCTCCCACCCCAGGACAGTTTGCTGTTTAGAGAGATAGGGTCAGCATTTAACCTCCTTTCTGTTGCAGAGCAGCAGCTAGCATTAAAAGCAGAAGACAGACGTGTCCTTGTAGGGAGACCGTCTGCCTTGGAGCTCCCCGCGGGGAGGCAATCAGCCCCTGCTATTGGCAAAGAGCTCTCACTCACTCAGCAGCATTAATCAGGGTTGACTGTTCCTCTTAATCCTCTGATCCCCTCCATAAGGACGAGAACACAAGCGTCGCGTTTGCGTGTTATGCTCCTCTTCACCGAAAATAGGCCTGGCTCCGTGGCTTGCAGCAGGCAGTGATTAGAGGGGTGGGTGATCAAAACATGATTAGCAAATCTGCAATTAGAGTGAAGGCCAGGAGGGCAGTGGCTTACTGCAAGAAAGGGTCACAACTGGTATCTGTCAGAGTAGAAATAAATACGTGAAATGACAAAGGATTAAGCTGCACTCATGTCTGATGAGGCTGTAAATAGACAGAACACTGCCAGGAAGATGCTTGGAGCACTGGAATTTTAGAAAAATAGCAAGTAACAGGAGTCTGCTCCTGGATCAGATAATTTTTAAAGGCACTTTTTAAAGCAACAGAGGTAGTTTATGTAGCTTGAAACGTTGACTCAGGAACTAGGACATCTCCATCAATTCTTAATTTTGTCCCAGACGCTTTTTGTGATGGATGTACAGGAACTTCATTCATCATTTTCTTCAGCAGCTAGACAGTAAAGGTATTGACCATGCCTTGCAGAGGTTTGTGGGGCTTTTAATATATCAACGTGTGAAATGCTCTGAGACTCTGGGAGAAAGCTGTGGACTATTATTGCCAGATAAGATGAATTTGAGCAGGACAAGAGTGGAGAGGAGTTCATATCAGGAAGATCAACAGTTTGCTTGAAACCAGCTGCAGGACAAATAATGGCATGTTTTAGCTTATTTTTATTGTCTTTAAAAAGTCTGTATTGTGGAAAATACAGCAACTGGAACTCTGTCTCAGAAGACCTGTTTAGTAAAACCAATCCTATTTTTCCACATCTAAACAAGGCTTTTCACATCAGCTTCAAAGACAGCAGGGTCAGGCCCCTTTGCAGTGCTTTGCAGGTCACTTTTCTCAGGAGTAGGAAGCATTTGCTTGTAGTGATAGAAAACCTAATATTGCATGATGAAAATTCACATTACGCATTTACGTATCTCAGATCTCCCTGGAACTTGTAATCCTTGGTCCAGGTCCTGGAGTTCAGCTCACTGCTACCAATGAATATAACTGGCATCTGTGCAAACACTGGGACTTGTTCTCAGGGCTGTGGCTGCGGCATTGGCTCCTATTGCACGGCCACACTGAGCATCCATTCAGCACACTGCACAATCAGCAGCAGCTGATTTGACTAAGGAGCCTTATGCACTATGGCAAAGAAGAACATGGGCAGCTTTTTTGAGGTCCAGTCAGAACCATTGGGACTTCAGTAGTTAGAGCATATACAAGCTGGGTGACCTATGAATTAACCTGAGTAGTCTTACATTTGTCTGCTACAGAAGGATAAAGAGCTGAGTAATGCTTGTGAGAATTCAAAATGTTCCAATGGGTGGGGAATTTGAACCTAGCTTCTGATGGCGTTAAATCAGTCCCTTTGCCTGAAACTCTGACCCAGCAAGGCAGCCTCAGATAGATGTAACATGATTTATGGTTTTTTTCCTTTTTTTTTTTACAGCCCTATTGTATGACATGCATTGCACAACAGGATCCTAGTATAAATCTGCTAAATAGAATTGCACAGGGAATAAAAATGCCCTTTACTCCAAATGCTTTGTGCAGAGACAGTTAATGATCCTAGTGTCCTTTATTTGCCTTATTATACATTATTAAAAGATATAAGCATGAAAATGTTTTTAAAAGGCTGGGCTCTGGAGAAAATTTTGGCAATGTGGGGTGAAGAAAAATGCATTCTGGGAATATGCTGCTCCCCTGTCTTTTGAGCAATCAGGTTTTTGAGTCTCTTAGTTGCTGCAAGATAGGATTAATTGTACACTGTTTATAGATACATGAAATAAAACTAACGGGCTCCTTTCCTATGTCTTCCATAATCTAGTTCCCATCCTGACCTTTCTTCCAGAGTCCCTCATCAGAATGTCAATAGAGTGAGTTTTGGCAATGGGAAGACCAGTGCCGATTGTCTGTCCTCCAGTATTGTTGTGCCTGCTTGCCTTTGTTATTATTAGATTTGGTCTGCTAATTGCACTCAAAGGAAAAGAGGAGAGGCAAGTTTTCTTTCCCCATGTGAATGTGGTAGTATAGTAGTATACTTTCAGCTTCCTGCCCTGGTGACAAGGACTGGCAAGGAGTAGTACTGAAGAAGGAATCAAATATTGAATTATCTGTTTTTCTGGCATTCTGCTGTTCCCAGTTCCCTGCGCCTTACAAAGGTCCCCGAGCTACTTTCAGCACAACTGTGAAGACTAAACATTTGATGCAGCTGAATGATTGCTCTTAGAAGTGTTGTACGTTTTCAGGGGAAAAAAAAATCAACATTTGGGCAGGAAAGGAAAAAGCAGTTTTGCCGTATGTAGCCTTTTAATTTTTTATACAGTTTATTGAGGCCATGAATACCAGAAAAGAAAAAGTTAAACATGACAGCTTTCATCTAGGCTGGGGTGTTAGGAGTTTTCCCATCTTCACTCCAAATCTATTCTCAAGAAAATGCAGATAAATCTGGACTTGTTGGGTGCTTACATGCTAAAAGTCAATGAACAGTCAAGTAGGAATCTTGATACTTCTGTGCTCTTGCATAATATTCTTGGTTCAAATATTATTGAATAGTATGTTTAAAATATCAGTCTTCACGCACCTTAAGGTTGGTTTGGAAATGGGACTGTCTGTTTGAGATATATATGGTAATTTAATGGTAGGGAACTTATAAATGCTGCCTTTTTAATTAAAATAATATTCAGAATTTCTAGAGAAGCTTTTGTATTAGGATCCTGAAGTACTTTACAAACGTTAGTTAATGAAGTCTTATTACATGCTTGTGGAATAGGCGAGTGGCATTAAATTGAGAGGATAAACGAGGCATAGGGAGATTAAGGGACTTGTCTGTGGGTAGAATCAGTCAGTGGTGTCATCAGGAACAGAACACAGCAGCCCTGTCCCCTGCTTCAAAACCTTACTTTTGTAAATACTTCCAGCTAAGAGCTCTGTGCTGTCTGAATAGGGGTCAGTACAGTTGGGTTCTGAGATCAGTTTCGGGTGGTTTTATTTTTTGGTCTGGATAGAAATAATGATGACAACTGTCTTTCAGACATCCCCGATAGATAATTTTGGTCTACTAGTCAACCATTTAAAATAAAAAATATTCCAGATGGTGTGTTTGGGAAAGGCAGAGCAAGCTTTTTCAACACTGATATTTGCCTGCCGAGTTTTTATTTCTTTTCTTCCCCAAGGGACACAAAGGCAATGCAGTACAATAGGGAAAAATAAAATAAAAACAGTAATGGAAGCAGACACAGTTAAAAGCAATTTGCGATCATAAACTTCAGGTTTCCTTATGGGTAACACTTGTCCCAGGTAGCAGTAAATAACGAATGCCCACTGCTGTCTCTGAGAAGGAGTGAGTGACATTCATTCTGGCGTGGGACACCTCTGTTTCCTGCACCCAGAAACATATTGCAGCCAGACCCACCAGAGATCTGGACCCAAGGGATTTGGGGAGGAGGGAGGGTGCTAGACAACATACTGTGAAGTTTCTGCCCTGTTGTGGGAAGACAATATTTTGTTTGTCCTTTTCCTCCTTCCCCAGACAACCACATACAGAAGGAAAAATAAATCTTTCCACAGTGCTTTCCACAGGCTTTTTTGCCCATAGCAGCATCTGTGACCTAGTGGAAATTCAGATGTGTTTTTATAGAAAACTAGAGAGAAACAGTAACTTATTTTCAGAGGAACAATAATTTGTCCTAAGGGGAAAAAGTATCTTTAACATGTTTGTGTGGTACCTCTACACCTACTTAATTTAGTCAAAAAAAGCAACCCACCTTATTGTCTTACAATAGTAAGTGTGCATTTTTTTTGTTGTTCCTTGATGTTTTTCAGGAATATCCTCCCTGATGAATGTTCATTTGTGGGCGATCTGTGCAATTGTAAACCATTTTGGTTGAGCCTTTGTTGTTCCTCTTTTTTTTTTCTCAAAACGTCATCGGGTTTAGTGAATATAAGCTGGAGATGAAAGGTCTTGCTAACAGTGAGCCTTTGAACAGCAATAACGTTGCTGGAAGAGCTGTGTGTGGAAGTGCTGGTCCTGTCCTTGTGGCCCTGCTGCTTCAGCCGCTGGTTACGATGCTGCACACATAACTGGAGGCTTGTAATTTGGTTTCCCTTTAGAAGCCTCTGAGATGGGCTGCAGCCCAACAGGAGAGCATCTGCTTTTCATTTTGGTGAAGAATACTGCTGGACCTTCTCTCTGTAAGCTCACTTAAAAACCTATAGCTTGGTTTTATTAATATGTAATAATTTGGCTTCTTTTACCTATAGAAAATTACTTATCTTAATAAAGTGGAAGAATATTGTCTAACGAAAGAGGAAAATAAAGAGTATAATTGTGTTAATTACCAGAATACCAGACATGTAATTAATATGCCAGAGGAACAAAGAGCAAATGTACTAATAGCATATAATTGGACTTAAACTACACCCTTGGTAGAAGTCTCTGCAATGGAACTCTTGTGTTTGTGCTCCTTTTCAAATTAGCAATAAGGAATAAATTAACATCCATTTTCTTGCTCATATAAAGGCAGAATCATATTGTGGGGCAGAGTAATGAATTCAGAGAATGCCTTTACATTCCCATATGGCTCTTAGGGAGGGGAGTACTCACGCGCGGAGTCTCCTCCTCTTCCTCACAGGAAAGCAAGCAGAGAAGAGGAAAATGTCATTGTATGACCAGATGTTCAATGAGTACCATGATCCTAAAGAATACAGAAAATCTGCAAGCTGAGTAATTTAAGCATCATCACCAGTATATGGTGCAAATACTGGAGTCTTTTCACAAATGTTAGCTTATCCATCCATACTTTTATATGTGATATGTTACTTTACTATGTTGTCAGATGAAAAATAGGTAGGGAAAGAGTTAGTCCCTGACCCAGGGGGCGGCAATTTGTGAAAGAACTAGAAAGGCAACACAAGATTCTTAACTTTTTTTTTTTTCCCCCCAGCATAAATCATTCAGTTTTCTGTGTAAGTGAGGAAGTTAAAGCAGTTGTTAATGTGGATATAGCACACTATGGTGATCTTCAAAGCAGGTTAGCACAGTAAAACAGCGTAGAATCACAGGAGTCCTTGTTTTTTTATGGACATACATTCTAGCAAGGCTCATCCAGAGCACCTGACTTTAATTTTTTATTTTATTGAGTTAGAGGATGATTAGTAAATTTATTTCTGCCGCCTGTTTCACTTGCTGTCTCCCTCTTTGTCTTTAAACCTTAGTAAGGCACTGCTATAAATAATTTATTTAATGCTATTTAGAGGCCATGGTGATTTCAGGGATTTGGGAGGCCCCAGTACCCCTTGAAATAAAGAAATCAGCCTTTTAAGAAACAGGTCCATTTTCATTCAGACTTCCCTCTTATTTATCTATCACAACTTAAAATAGCTACTGTGGTACTAGATGCAAAAGCCCATGTTTAAAAAGCATAAATTTTCTTGAGGGCCTTCAGTCAAGTATGGTTTTTACCTAAGCACTTGAAAACCTGTCTGTCTGTGTGTGGTTCAAGGTATTTCAAGGTGTTATGGTATTTCTTAACATTACCTACGCTCTTTGTGCTCTGCTTTCCTAAATATGCAAATAATGAGCCTAGAAATTGTCTTATTGTATTGTAATGCACCTGTCATCACAATATCTGCACACCTGCCTTTCCACTTCACAGAAGTATTGTGAGAGTGCATTAATTAACGCTTGTAAAATGCTTGGAGATCCTAGGATGGTAGGTGCTAATGAGTTGTAAAATATTATAATCATGTTGCAGAATATTCAGTCTCTCTCTTAGTAAGGAAAGACTTGCATCTTTCCTTCATTGCTTTCATGTTTCTAGATGTATATTTTTCAATAGTAAGTCTAAATGGGAAAAAAGGGATAAACAAGGTGGAAAGATTGCTAATGCTGATGGTTTTCTTGTGAGGAAGCTAGTGGTTTTTACGTACTTCTTTGCTCATTGAATTTTCTTTTTGTCTCTCTGATAAACCCATACTTCAATGGCTTGTTGAGAATTCTCTGAATGTTCAGAAATGTCAGGGGAGAAGATTTGCTTCTTCAGATTGCCAGGGCCTTCATTTGCATCCCCTAAATCAATTCTCGCACACGATCAAAGCAGTTCTGGAAATGTTCAAGCATGGGGAAAACCAGTCCCCTAATTCTTTCCTCTCTAATATATACAGTCAGGTTCCAAAGTGTTAAAGAAAAAAGACAAAATCATCACCCACTAAATCTAAAAGCACATGAATTAAATGCCTTTTTATGGTCAGGGGATTGCAACTCTGTGTATTAGGGACAGCAAGGCTAGAAAAGATGCAGTAGGTCATCTGTGTGTTTTCTTCTCAAGCTAGTAGGGGCATTGCTGTAGCATTCTGTTGTGGAATGACCCAAAATATGCCACTTCTGCCTGTTGCCTTATGAGAAGCACTCTGGTTTCATACATCTCTCATTGTGAAGAATGAATTTTTGATATTCACCTTGAATTTTTGTTGTTGTTAATATCATCCTAGCTCATTCTTCCTGACTCAGTCTGGTAAAGCCATATCAGAATCACAAAATACTAGAATTTAAATTAGCAAAATGCCTTGGGATTCTCCCATCGTTTTCTCCGGTGGGAATGGGGGGAGCTAGAGTGGAGGAGCTGTAATGCAGATTTTCAGAAACTGGTCAGCTGTTGCCTTCATGTAATATTTTTGCTTGGCTATGCATGCAACTCTATCATGAGCCTAATTACATTACAGCATAGTCTCTATAGCAATTAGTCCCCTTTCAGAACTGGTTTCAGGGCAGCTGTGATAAAGCAAATGCTCAGTAGAGGAGATAAAGCTAGGTTCTGAGTTCTAACTTCCCATTAAAAGCAGTCATAATCTGGAAGCAAACTAGCATGCATACATTAATTGAAGTATTGAGACAAAAATCAACCCACAGCTAGTTCTAGCTTCTTTTTTTAAAGTCTGGACCATTTTTTGTCAACCTAGTTCTGGACTGTTTGAAGTTTGGACCCTTTCCTCACAGCTCCCCTTTGGAACAAGGGTCCAGGTCTAATATCTAGAAATACTGGTGCACGTTCTAAGTGTATTCAGAATTGGGTACGAGCCTCAGCTGTAACAATCAGATCCAAATGTTAACTTCACTGAGTATGCCTTGCTCCTCTAGATATGGTATGCACCAGCTTCCTTTAAGTAGCAAGCAGACATAGGCATTCATTTTTACCTATCACCTTATCTTTTCATTTCTGGCTGCTCAGCTCCATTCTGACAAGTGCAATAAATATGTGTCCTCCTGGGTCCTTGCAAGCTGGGCATTAGTCACACTGTGCATTTCAAGGACATCAGTCCAATAGTTTTTCAGCTGCAACAGAAAACATGTTCTGCCAGGAGTCATTTGTTCCAGTTTTGTTGCTTACTAATAAAATCAAAATCAATGGGGTTTTTTTGAGCTTGAGAAGCAGGTCGGAGAGTAGGAGGGAGATAGGTGGTAAAAATGAAGGTGCTGAAGTTAGTTCTGTGCGTTTCTCTGAAATAATGGCATGTGGCATTTCAGAGAAAGTGAGAATCTCTGTCAACTTGTGAAATGCAGTTACCTCTGGCAAGTAGTGTAGCTATTGTTTAACAGCAAATAGGACTGCTGTGTGGTGGGCTTCACGGGCAATTTAATTCAAATTTTGTTTTGTAAAATAAAAGGTAGGTATTTGAGAGGCTGTTGTATTTGCCATACTTATGAAGTAAGTGCCAATGGAACATTAGCGGTGACATGGATCAGTTTTGATCTGTTGTCTCTGCCACGGATGGAGTACCCATACTATCCATGTCCTCAACCACTGAATTGCCAGTTCAAACCAGTTAGTCATCTAACTAAACAAAATTATCTAACTGAGCTTAAAATACAGGGTAAAGAATTATTGGCTTTACTGAATCAGTGCCTTAGTCACAACTGACTCGGAGTAGTTTTGCTCAGAGGGAGATGCAATCAATGCCTTCTCCTGCCTTGGAATTTTCCCAGTTTCATCATGACTGATTTAGCTAATTTCTCTGAGCTGATAGTGTCATTGTACAATAAACAAAGCATTCCTGGACACACCATTTATTCCCTTAAAAATGTCTCCTCTTTCTAGTTCTGCAGAATCAGAATCATTTAGATGAGTCCAGATGGTAACACTGAAGTCCCCTTCTTGCTACGGTCAAATGTAGAGCCATTTTCCCCACATTAATGCATTATACAGACAGAGTGGACTATGGAGCAAATTCAACAATTTGAGATCTATCTTCTCTGCCATACCTAATGAATTAAGTTGTTCTACAGTTTAAAGGTAAAAAAATTGTTATTTTGCAGAAAGAGCGTATGCGATCGTATGTATTTGTATGAGAGCTGGCCACTGACTTACAAGCCTTCTTCAGATACTATCATATTGATATTCGGACTTGGTTATTCCTAATCCAAATCTAGTACTTGGGCAAAAGAGGTGTTATATTGTGAATTCACCAGCAGGCAATCATTTTAACTGATGACCTCTTGCCTCGCAAATCTTTACTCATAGGGGTGTTTTATTCCTCAAGCACTAAGTCGATAAGGCTAGTCTGCGAGTCATACTGAGCTGAACAGCCCTTCTACTCTTCATACAAAAGAAGAATATATGATGTAGCATACCGTCAGCTGAAGCTGCGTTGGCAGAATGTAAAGACTCAGCTATCTGGCAACAGATGGGCTACAGGCTTCTTCTGACACGATCTGCCATCCAGCATATGTTAGGCTGAGAAATCAAGGGGTTTTAGACTGAGGCTTTACCTTTAAAAAAAGAAAATGTCTTAGCTGTTGAGAAAGCGGGTTGCATATATCATACAGGCAATGAAATAAATGTGGACTAACCTGGTTGCTTGGTGAAGGGACAGGTTCATAGCACAGGATAGTAATTGGGGCACTGTTCACTGTAGTGTACCACACTCTATGTCTCTTGAAATCCTTTTCTGTGCAACAAACGTTCATATTAGCAAATGTGTTTAAGGTACAGCAAGTCAAGATGGCTGGATTTAAGGATGGAAAAACCCTTGATGGGGGCAGAACAGCTCATCTTTTGTGTATCTGCATGCACTGTCTTGCCAGTTTTACATCTTGCTGCATACCAAATCCTGTCAACTTGCTGAGACCTTGGGGACTGATCAAGGACCGTGAATAAGTGGGCTTCTCACTGTTGGTTGGCCGGACCCCCAGCTCGAATTTGGGGTAAACAGATAGTGAGCAGAGAATGCGAACAGCACCGGGCTTGGCTTGGGGGAGTGCGGAGAGGAGGGTCTAGAACAGATCAGACTTGGTATTTAAATCACATATGTTTTAAAATAAATACTGCATCTCTAGGATCTTGAACATTCTGGATTTTATTTTTACTTCACTGTGGGAGTGGAATGGCTAATAGGTACAAAACATGAGTAGTCATATCTAATTATAAAATAAGTTGGTTGCATTTTAGCTGTCAAAACTCTGATCGTGGTAAGGCATTTCTTCTTTTATTGAAGCATTTTCAAATTGAAATTTTTGACTAGAGCGCAAATAATTTTTCTGTTATAGGAGAGGTTGTGTAATTTAATTATTCCTGTGAAATGTCTTGACTTAGATAGTACTTGTAAATGTTTCCAGCTAGAATTAACAGACCTCTGCACTGTTAAAACTCAGTAAAACTATGGCAAAAGAAAAGGTTTCTCACTATGCAGAGGGTTCACCCAAACTGCAAGCACTGCCCTCGCTCCATTTGCGCAGGGTTTGTGCTACGTCACGGGCCCGTCATTCCCTGCAGCGTTTGTGCAGTGGGGATGAGCACCAAGGAAAACCTCTAAACGTCAGCCCCCAGCTCTAAAAATGTTCACCTGGAGAGGCGTGCAGTGGTGCACTGAGGTGCGTATGTGGTTGAAAGAGACAGATCTCTGCAGGACTGCAGTTCTACGGCCAAGAAACCAGAGCAAGAAGGTGTGTGTGTGGCTCCAGGTGCTGGTTTGCTCCCTGCCTCCAGCTGTGGAGCTCCCTGTAGCAGCACCGATCACTTAGCAGGAGGAAAAATAAACAGCTTTTTCCTGTTTTTTTTTTTTTTTTTTTGGTAAAAAGATCTGTGTAAAAAAGATCTGTAAAAGAATTTAAATGGCTCTATGAGGGTTTTAACTCTTCCTCTAGTGTTGGGGTTTTTAATCAGTACTTAGCTCAGCTGTGCATCTTCAGCGGGGCATCAGCCCCTTTCCCTCCAGGTAAAGTTCAGCTATGGAAATAACACCCCCCCCCCCCCCCAAAATAGACCAATAAACCCCTAAAAAAACGCTCCTGGGGGCAGGGCTGAGTTCCTTACCGCCCCCCGGCCGCCCCTCACATAGGCTCTCCCGTATCCCCTCCCCGGCTCCGTTGGTTCGTTCCCTCCCCCGCTTGGTAACGGGCTCGAAGGGGGGGGGGGGGGGGGGCGGCCGCCATTTTAGGTGCCGCTCGCGGGGCGCCGCGGCAGCGAGGCGGGGGAGGGAGGGAGGGAGGGGAGGAGAGAGCAGGCGAGCGGAGCGGGGCAGCGCAGCGCTTCTCCTCCCTCCCCTTCCTCCTCCTCCTCCTCGGGGCCGAGCCCTCCGCACAGCGGAGCCCGGACCAGCGGGGGCGCCACAGCCGCCCGCTAGCCGGGGGTGCCCCAGCACCGCTCGGCGCTGCCATGCCGCCGCTCCGCCCGGGCATGCCGCCGGCCCCCGCCCGCTGCCTGCTGCTGGCCGCGCTGCTCTGCGGAGGAGCCGGGGCCGCTCGAGGTAAAAACAGAGCCCGGGGGGAAGGGGCGCGGTGTCCTTGATCCCCTCGGTGTTGCGGGAGGGGAGACCGGGGGGGGTGGCTCGTTTTGCACCTGCGGCGGTGTGCATGGGGGGTATCGGGGGAGCATCGCCCTCCGTGCTCACCTTCACGGCGCCGTTCCCCCAACCCTTTTCCCCCCCGAAGGTTAGCCGGTGGCCTTTATGTAACCGTAACGGCCGCCCCCAGCAGCCCCCCAAGCCCCAGGGGTGGTCACTTGTTGCCGGGGGAGGTTTTTGAGCTCTCAAAATGCGGCGGGGCCGCCGGCCTGCCCTGTCCCGGCGGTGTGTGCTAGAGCCCACACGGGGTTCGGGCTCCTCGGAGGGAGCCTCGGTGGCCGAGCGAGTGGGAAAGGGGAATAAAACACCTCAGGGAGCCCCCGGGGAGCCTAGCCTTCAGGGTTACATAAAGAACGCTTGTTTGGTTGCTGGTGATAACGCGTCGCTGTGCTGAACCTTCGGCGGTACGGCGTTTGGAAACGTTGGCCTTGTGGCTATTGATTGATCTCGGGGAGTTAAAGCATACGCATTGCAGGTCTCCCGAGCAGATTTCAGTAAGAGGCTTGCTTCCTACCTGAAGGTTATCCCTGGCATCGAGAGTGCCATTTCTGCAAGATTCAGCTGATCATATGACGAGGTTTGGGATCTGGCATATAATTTGAATGCAGATTAGAATTTGGGGCTTTAAAATGGCTTGCAAATAGATTGAAGGGAAGTTCCTGATCTTAAAAACAACTCATTAAGGATGCATCTTGCTGCAATTTCCCTACAGAGGATCAAGAAACTGCTCCTGTAATAAAGGGCTCTGCCAGCTGTTTAAACGTGACCATAATTTACCTGTACAAGATCTCTTGAGTGCAATCTGTTCACTGCTGTTCTTGGAAACAAATTTTTTACCACACCAACGTACAAACACAATCTCATTGAATTGATGGGCTTTTCTCCATTAGAAAGCATGAATAAAATGAAGAGCAAAAACCATTTTCAAAGAAAGCTAATGTACATACCTGGAAACGAGTGGCAAGTTTAGATAGCGTTTAATGGGCAGCTTTGTAAGTCAGCTCTTGTGCACTTTGTTAGAGGCTGCACTTGTTTTCAGTCTAACATAACAGAGCTGCTGACTGCAAGTCCTGTTTTGTTAAACTTCATCACACATAGTTAAACTTCATCACGCATACCTGAGTTAACATGTGAGCCCGGGTTTGGCTTGGAACTCATGATATTTTGGCTACTCTGGGTTGGCCTCTTAAGAATGTTATGTGAAGCTGTATCTAATGACAAATAAACTCTGGAGAATACAAGAATACCTGGACTAGGGAAGGCTGCAAGGGGTATTCACTTTCATTTCCCTGTTAGGAAAAACATTTTTGTGGAAGCATTTATGGTAAACTTCCAGTTTTGTGCTGTAGTGTCAATTCCATCTCCTACAAACAGAGCTTCCTTTTTTTAAAAAAAAATAAAATCTGTGACTTTAAAAGTCCTTGGTACGAAGGTCATTGAGCTTTATTTTACACTGTGAAAACTGAATTGCACTTGGTTCAGAAATGTTCAGAAATGGAGTAGAAAGACTAGACCAGAGTGGTGAGTTTCACTCTCCAGTGCTGCGTATTCCTGGGTTAGCATAACTAGTTTATTTTGTAATGAAGGAGGGAAACAGAAATAGCTTTTGGTGAATGTATTCTTGCACAAAAGTTAGGTGCGAGCCTACCATCTTCTCTGTAGTTAATTTAAGGGGTGCAAATTGTGGTATTAGGTTTTGAAGAAGCATATTCCTGTCCAGTTGATGCAAAATGCTTAATTTAACTGAATTTATCTTATAATTGGTCAGGTTGACCCAAATATTTCAAAACTTGTTTGACTAATATTGCAGTGGGAAAGCAGTAGTTAGGAATGTGTCGAAATATTTATTTTTATCAAAGTGAAGTAATTGGGTATTTATCAACAGAGCTGAGTGGGAGGTGGAATGGAGTGACTTTCCAGAGGAGAAGGCAATGCCTCTAATGGCTCCTTCATCTGTAGTTACTGACCAGGTCAAGCATTATACCCCTGTGTTGCCTTGGACCCTATCTGATTTACTGTCATTTAGGTAGAGGGAGCATTGATCAAAAAAAAAATAGTACTCTGATTTGTGATTATTTCAGGAAGTTGTCTGGTAATATAAATGTCTTAAATCCAAACCACAAACCACTTTGTCACTACCACTGTTTTACTGCAGATATTTCTTTGACATAGGAACAGCCTTTATAGTATATGGCTGGTGGTTAGGTTTCTCTCTCTTTTTTAGAGGGAGGGAAGTTTTAAGACTACCTTTAAGCATTATGAAGAGACAGTTTGGTGGTGGTTGTTTTTTTTTTTCCATAAGGATTTATGAAAGTAAGAGACCACTGAGAGGAGGCAGAAGTAACCAATGCTAGAATTTTCTGTGATGCATAATGCTTAGGAAAGCACAATTTAGAGTCATCTGCTCAGATCAAATATCTAGCAGAAAATTTTCATCTGTTTTTCTGTTCATATTGTATATAAAATATAACACTGCTGTGGAAATTGAAATGGAGGAGAGGTGGTCTGAGCTAGCATCCTTTGCTGTGTGGTTAGGATGCTGTCATGCCAGTTGCCATTTCCCAGATTATTAGACTGCAGGTTGTACTGTCTGTGCCAAGTTAGCCGGAAAAATTATCAATAGAAACTTTCTAGACTATTACTTGTATCTTTGGTTTGAGAAATTAATGTTTTTATAGGCTTGAAATCACCAGTTTCAGATCATTGGAAACATTTTTCTGAGGTCAGAAGCTAGGCTCCAGGACTTCCATTTCTCATGGAAGATGGAAGGCTTGAAGTTAAACCCAGGTCAGGCCTCAGGACAACATAACATGAACATCTCGTCCCAAACAGTTTAAGTTAGTCTGGTATTCTGGGTAAAACATGATTTGCTGCTGTGAAAATGTAAATACTTGATAGCTTGGTGCCTCATAGCTTTGAAACTGTTTTAGAGAGTGGAAAAAAATTATGTAGTCATTGACTTTTTCTGAACAAAAGCCCTTTCATCATTTTTCTGAGCCTTATCTCTCATTCTGTTTAGTTGTGTTTAGAGCATTCTCTATGAAATTTTGTTTAAGATATTAACGGGCATCCATCTTGTTGCATTATCGTTATTGTCAAAGACAGAAGTGATGCTTCAAAACATGGGAGAGTTCAGTAAGTCAGAAGCCTTGGTCTTAAATCTTGTTTTGCACTCTAATTTATTTGATTCATGCTGGTTGACTCCCATTGGCTTCACTAGGAACTAAACGTCCTTAGGAGCCTTAAGAAAGGATTATTAGAAAACCTCAGTGCCTTGGAAGAACTGTCTTTCTGTCCTTTGTTTATAGTATTAGGTCTCATCTCACTTGCTTTGTACTTAGATTGAAAACAAGTTGCTGCTACTACTCCCAGTTGGTTTCCCTGTTTTTAAAAGGAGTCAACAAGTACAGCCAGAAACGCTGGCTATACGGAGGTGATATTTGCTCTATTTGTAAATTAGATTCCCTTTCAAGGAGTCAAGTTTATAAATATGACAACAGTTAGAAAGTGATTTCAGCTCCTGCACTATAACTAGCAACATTTAAGAGAACACGTATTAAATTTATGTTTACGGTTAGAGGCTTATGTTTTCTATTTTGGTGTTTGCATTTAGTTTAAAACATTTCAAATTTCATTTAAAAAATGAAGGCTTTTTTTGCCTCAATCCTGTTTAGGCTATTTTGTGCTGGGATATTTTTTATTTTTCTGTTTTCCTTGCGAGGCTTTTATCCAAATTGAAATTTGGTCACTATATCTTCATTTTAAGATATTTGGTGCTCTGAATATTTCTTTTGCTGCAGCTGTGGGTAATAAAAACAAATAAGCAACTAGTTTCTCATCAGTCATTTACGTGTTCTATAGTTTCAGGCTTTTAGCAAAATCTCCATGTGTCTTTGCACAAATAAAATTGGATTTAAGCAACTGGTTCTGTGTAGAACAGGAAACCCACTGCAAGTGGTGATAAACCAGAGATTTTTCCCTAGGCAGAATATATTTTAATAAACCTGTTGAATTCTTACAGCCGTTAGTCTGAATATAGTGTTTGGAGAATTAGTGGTAATTGTCCAAGCTTAAGCTATAAGCACTGATAGCTTAATTTACAAACATTACCTTGTGCTCCTGATGTGTGACAGTGGAGCTCCGAGAGCATAAATTACAAGGGCTCCTGTGGTAGAGAATCTGAGATTGTGATCTGGAACTGTGGGATGAATTTCAACCACCTGCATTTCCTGCATCTAAGAACCATAGAGGTTAGTGTTGGTGTATGCCCTTGCCCTTTACCCAGTCCCTCTCCTACTGCAGATTTATCCCTCTACATTTTGTTACAGCCTATAGTTTTTATGTATCAGTAATAGAAATTGTAGTTCATTTTTAAAACCCGTGCTATAGATTATAAAAATTCCGTAATATCAAGAAATTCAGCGTTTTAGCAGAACTTATGTTCAGTTTTACCTCATTGTTTGTAGCCGGTTACAAGATGACGATTTTTGGTAAAATCCTAGGTATGAGAAGACCTGCTTAAATAAACAAAGAAAATAGATCTTTTCATTATCAATGATGTATTTCAAATTGTTTGTATGCAAAGTTAATCCTCACCCCTTTCTAACAGAAAATAGAGGCACGGCTCTGAATTGTCGGCTGGTGAGTGTAGGGCAGGAAGAGAACACGCCATGCTACACCCTTTCTTATTAAACTTTGCTTTCAGGGTGGAGAAAGTATGTTTTACTGTGTACATCCTTTACTTCTTGGCTGAGCTATATTTTTCTCTGATTATGTACCACATAAACTTTGTTCTCATACTGATATTGCTAGAAATTTCATCAGATCAGTACTAACTTACAAATATTCAAGCTTTAGACTTTTTGTTGTCTCACCGAAGGCATGTGTGTATTCTCTTACACCAAGAGGAAAATAGTCACACAGAAGATGTACAGTAATCAAAATCTTTGTCAGACCTTCAGGGCAGGAACGAAGGACAATTTACTTAGTTCACTGAGTGCAATTCGTTTGAATTGTCAGAGAATATCTTTATGCATTTCTGGATTTTTCATGAAGTCTCAAAGGTGAATTTTAAAAGTGAATATTTTATCTACTATCATTAGATTAAGCATCTAGTTATCAAAGTCTCTAATACCTGTTATTGAATTCATTCAATGTGTTTTATCTGTTAATTCTTACAAATTTGTTTTGATATACATCATCTTGATCTAGATCTAAAAACTTGTAGCACGGTACAACACCATATATGTGAAGTTGATGTCCAGAAGAAAAAACTGTTGTCAGTGACAGCCCTTTCAGGTTGAGGTGTCTCTAAATCTCCAGTTATGTAGGTGCCAGATCCCAGTTAAGTCAAATGAACTTCTGACCACTTGTAAGACGATAACTCAGAAGGGACTTTGTTAAGTGCATGTAACTTTAATATGTTCACATCCAAATACCAGCACTGAGTTCAGTTGGATTAAAACTGTAGGTTTTTATTAAAGTCTCCTTACTAGCCCTAAACCCCAGTGTCCTGTCCAACATGTGCACTTACATTCATTAATTCTTTTAAGCAGCAGGAAAGGATTGCTGCTAGTTGATCTGATGGATTGCATTCTGCAGCATCAGCCGTTGCTCTTGGGGAAGCATCCTTTCTTTAGGATATTATTCCCGTTCTGCAGAACAGTCGGTAGTTGTTCGAGTTAGTATTAATAAATGCTGTTCTGTTCAGTTTCATGGGAAACTGAGCATACCCACCTAGAGTGGATGGTATTTTAAAAACCTGTGTTCAAAGCACACATACTTTGTCATTCCTCGTACAGCTTAGCAGCAATTATCTTTAGATAAACCACGTTGAGTTGAACAGGTGGCTTGTGCTTACCTCGCAGATGCATGTTCGGTCATTGCCCGGTAGCAGTAAAGACTCTAGCATGAGCTTTACAACTCCTTTTGCTACTAGGAAAAAGAGCTATGCCTAGCTGTTGATAAAAAGTCTTGGCCACTAAAAGCTAAATAGAAGGCCAGCTTGCTGAAGTTTGCTAGGGAAGCTTCCTCCACTTGACTACATTAAATGCTAGTTGGGATTTACAGCAGATTCCAGTTGAGGCTCTCACAGATAGTGTGAATATTGTATTTCAAGGAAACCAGTGTAGTTTATCCTAGTTAAATGGCAAGAGATTAACAGCTCAGGGCACTTTGTTAAGTGTCAAGCTTGGAACAGGCTGACTGTTTCAGTTTGCAATTAGCAGTGTGGCTTTGGAAAACTCTCTCTGCAGATTCCAGGTATTTTTTATCATTTACGGGGAAAAATGTGAAAGAACAATTCTTACTCTAGCATTTAATAGTATTTAATCCAGCTGATATTAGACTACTGCTTGCTTCAATTCCAGAGTTAGTTCGAGGGAAGCAGAAATGTACTGCTCCTAAGCTTGGCCTCGTATTTCACATACCAGATTGAGAATTTCTTACAGTAGGTGGTTATGCTAGAGTCTGGAGATCACAAGTCTGGATAACGGGCCTTTCCCGGATATTCAGCAGTAAGTTTGGTTAGTGATTTAAAATCCAGTGAAGTTTAGCCTTCATAAACACAAAGGGATTTAAGCTTTATGTTTTAAAATCCGGTGATGTTTTAGCCTTCCTAAACACAAAGGGTTTTAAGCTTTATGATTTTGTCTATGGCACAATAAAATGACATGACTTTGCTTTTAACTGGGCCTGTTGTTTGAAGGTTCACTAGACTTTGCAGATGCTTAGCATACTCATCATAATTGTGTTCATATGTGGTTATGGTACTTTAAGCTTTTATAGAACTCCCTACCCTTCTGTAATGGATTTACCATAGCTTGCTAAATTAGGAGAGGTTTCTCAATGTTTTTAAAACAAAACAAAACAAAAACCCTACATTTAGAAGCATTAGAATGGAGAAGGTTTTGTTTTTCTTTTTTAATTTTTTTTTTCCTGGCAGAGATCTGTTCTAGTATTTTATACTAGATCTTGTAAAGACTAAGATGAGCAGATGAAAGGACTCCGATATGTTCAGTCAAGGTATAACTGCCACAGGTACACCGACAAAAATACACAACTGCATCCTCCTTGTGCTTCTGACTGCAATAGCTGTAGTAGTGATGCACTTACGGTTTAAACCAGATCTGAATTAGGAGACCTGTTTCAATTAGAGACACTTCTAACAGTTACTGGCGCCTTCCCTCTGGGGGAGGAATGATGTGTTGGTCCCTTTGAACACGATGAAGTTTGTTTTAAAACACCAAGTTCCTTGGAGGGTGCTGCAGCAGTGTACTTCTCTGGGTAAATAGAACAATGTGGCTGACATTTAGCTGGCTATTTGGTATGCTGAATATTGAAAGCATGCCCATGTGAGTGTATTGAGGCAATAAAGATAGTGTTGCCATATTGAGTAAAACCACACGGCGGTAATTAAACACTCTGCATTAAAATAGTTCATTGCAAATTCTCTCTTGCTGAATCATGATGTATGAAGAAGTTATATCCTATCAGTTTGTTGCTGCTAACCAGTAAAAGATGGCAGATGAAAGCATATTGGGAGAATGTTATGGCTTCCTATATGAGTTCTCTGCATTTAGGTTTAATCACTGGTTTAAGTGTCATTTTATCACCTTTTTTTTTTCTTTAATTTCCCAGGGTAAGCATATGACAGACATCTTGAATGCATTTTAGCGTGTTGGAGAGGCAGGATTCAAACGTCCAGGTTAGCCTTGCATCCCTGCCTCTTTTGACAGTCTGCTTGTATAATTCTGCGGCGGGGTGAAATAGCAGGACTCATCTGCACAGGAGCGTGCTAGTTGTCACATAGGCTCTGTGCAACAGTTTTCAGGGCATCTGGGTGAATGTTTTCCAGAGGTACTAAGCAGCTAGCTACATACAGCCTTCCAGAATTAGATCTGGGCAGTTAGTATTAATTCAATAAACAAGAAGAGTACATGGTAGCCTAAGAGGTTTTGTGAAATGATAGATATACCTTGCCCCAAACAATTTAGGTGGAACTGATGCATGTTAGGACCTCAGCATGAAGAGAGCTTAGACCAAGGAAAAAATCTATTCAGCTGTCAGGAGAAAGTAGTTGTTATACCACATTTGCTGGTTCTGTGGAATAAGAGCTGTATTTATCTTTAACAAGTATAACATAAAGATACGTAACAGCGAAGTCTTTCTCACATTGGATAGTCAAGTAGTAGATGATAACCTAGTAGGTAACATATGATTTTGTCTTGCATCTTTCATGATGTTCTAGAAAAAAATATTTTTGCAAGCTGACAGTGAAAGATACCGGGATTCTTTGCAGCAGAGGAAGACCAGTCATCTTAAACTTGCTTGGGTCATCAGTTTGCAGAGTCAAAGAATGCTTTTATGAGTGCTGCTTTAGTGGAGCTTCCCCATCTCCTAAAGCAGCTACTACCCAGGTGATATAAAAAGTAGTCAGTATTTTACTTAGATTTCAAGGCATTCTATTAGATATCGGAAAAGGCCTGTGTAAAAACTAGTTAAGTTTGATCTTTCTTCTGTTTGTTCTCTTAATAATATTTATAAACACAAGAAAAGAATCTGAAACTAGAGAAAGCATTCACTGGTAATACCTGTACTCTGAAGAATAATCTACCAACTGGAGAGAAGCAGAGCTTGAACAAACCCACGTGTTTCCTGTTGGCTGGTCTATTTTGGTCCGGTGCTGAATGTGTGTTTTCTAGTGTCGTGTTGGCACTGATGACAGCAGCTCCCCATCACTGTTAAAAGGTTTTTGAATTGCACTTCGGGGGCATCTTAAATCCCGTCATAGTTAAAAGAGACTAATTTAGATTTTTGGAGTTAGTTTTGGAAAGCCTACAGGGACACTGATCTTTTCTGAACATACTTAGCCAGGATTTTGTCCCAAATTCTTGAATTTAGTCAAATAATGATTCAGATTTAGGAAAAAAAATGAAGTCAGTATTATAGAGCATTTTTAAGAAGACCTTAGTTTCAAAATTTTTAATCTTGTTTTTTTTTCCTTTCAGTTAACAAGCATAAGCCATGGATTGAAACAACGTATCATGGTATAGTTACAGAAAATGACAACACAGTACTCTTGGACCCCCCCTTAATAGCTCTGGACAAAGATGCACCTCTGCGTTTTGCAGGTAAATAATTCATCTGCCTTTCTTTCTTTCTTTTTTTTTTTTTTTTTAAGAAGTGGAAATGCTTTTTTGATGGCAAATACTGTGTTTTCCCTAACAGCAGCATAAAGTTTTGTAGAAGTTAAACCCTAGGAAATGTTTGTCCATGGACCAGAGTTTAATTTGATATTTACAGCTGCATCCAAATATTCAATCTGGACAGTACTGTATGTTGCAGGTATTCCATGCTCCTTTCAATTTCATGTGTATATGTTAATTTTTCTGGATATCTTTGCATAATGTCTAACCTTTTCTTCAGTCCTCTGGATTCCACATTTCACAGCATTCAGTCTGGGAGTTCTAAAATAATTGTTTGGGTTTTTTTAATCATTCTGAATAGGCTTTTCAGTTTTCCTAGTGGTTTTGATTTATGTCTTAAAAGATTGAGAAAACAATGAAAACAGTAATTAATAGAATTAAGATTGCATTTCCTCTCTGCAGTATTTGGGCTGAGAATTTCTGTAGAAATTCAGACTTTCTGTGCTAAGTTTTTGAAGCAGTTTGGGTGTTTTAAAAAATGGACAGACTCTTCTGCTCAAAGAATCACAAGTAGTTCATAGCTTAATGTGTGTCACGGCAGAGATGGTATAAGGGAATGTTACTTTCAACACTTTTTTTTCTCTGAGAAATGTGAAGGTCCACTTAGTTGAGGCTTCTTTAGCTATGAGATAGTGTTAGAAATCTGATCTCTATTTAATTTCGGGAGGAATTGTGGAGGGAAGCTTGGCTCTTTTGAAGTCTTCCTCAATGTCAGCTAGGAACCCTCTGAAGTTCCTGCATCTGGGAAGAGTTTGAATGCTGCATGACTGTAAGCATGAGCTGGTCTTGCTGGTGTACAGAATATCTTCCCAGATAATGGAGTTTTTCACCAGTGTGCTAGCAGAATGCTTACCAATTATGAGATTTAAAAGTGAGCTGACTGTAGTAGTCCTGCAATTTTCTGTTAGGTTAGCGGGGTACAGCTGAGGAGGTCTTCTAGGTGCTGTTCACCTACATGAGCGGATAATCTCTGAACTATGAGAATTGCAGCCTAAATAGATGAAATTGATAATATGTCATTTCTTTTGCTCTGTTTTATTTTGTTTCAGATCAGAGAGCTAAAGCACAGATAGCACTGCATTTTTATAAAAGTCAGTGATGAATTCAGGTTTTCTATCTCCTGTGTACCTTAGTGTGATAGCACTGGGACTGTCTTAAAGGCAGGTTCTCCTCAATCAAAGAATATAAGGAAGGATGCACAAACTATTTGCAAAATGCAGACTATTATTTCACTTTTAACATCGGACTAGCAGCTGACAGTTCTCTTACATCTTCTGCAATAGGTTCTGCAGAATCTGCAGGTATCTAAGTTAGTTGTAGTAGTTAACATATGCTTATGTTTTATACTTGCAGAAGCTTAGTTGGTTAAATACATTTTTAGAGGATTAGAATCCTAGTAAAATGCCTAAAGGATGTGACCTTAGCCATTTTTGGGAACATAGCTTAGATTAGCTTCAAGGAGGAAGCTACAGGAAAAGAGAGTGATTAAATTAAAAGCCACTTAAAACATTCAGCATGAAAACTGCATTATGTGCTGCAGTGGTATGGTAAGGTGGTCACAGTTTCTTAAGGTGGCACATAAAGTAACTTTTTTGTTGCTTTATTTTAAGAATGTAATCATCTCCAAGCCTGCATTACAAATTCAGGAAGTTCAGAGATAATGGTAAACCTCTGGAATTTAACATGAGTTAGATAAACATGAGTGATGCTATTAAATGATCCTAACTGGAAATAAAACTATTGTCTATGAAAAAATATTTCATCCTCAAATGAAGATGCTTGTGTTGGGCTATCTCTCTTTTTACTTAAAAGATACGATATAGGATCATTCGGATTGCATACGTGGTGGTTGGGAGAATATGAAACATTGAAACATCTCTTGCAGTTCAGTACTTTAAATGTAGGCATTAGTAGTTTGAAGTATTGAACAGATTTTGAAAGCAGCAATTTTATACATCTTAGTGGATAGTAAAGTTTTCTTGAGTGTTGGATATCATGAAGCTTTCAGAAAATACTGGCAGAATATTCTTAAGTAGATGGTTGATTTGCAGAGGAAAGACCAATGTCAAAGCATCACTTTAAATGAGACTGCTTTTCCATTGTGTTGAACCAAATTGTATAAACCTGCTTTCATTTAATGAACCCAACTGGAAGCTGTCCTTTAATATCAAAAGTTTGCATAAACACTATTTATTTTGTCTCAAAAACCAACAATTCTTCAGCAGTAGCAGAACAATGGATTTAAAATAGTTACCTTAAATTCTGAATATAGGACCCCAAAATTGTGCAGCTGTTTCCATCTTGGTATGACTCTGGATCTGAAGTGTGAATGACAATGTACTGTGGGAATCTGTAAAAGTAACTGTCTGCCATAAAATGGAACAATACTTGAATCTGTCTTTGAGGAGACCAAATGTGGGAGTGGTGTTGAATCAGCATTACCAATCCTGGTTGGTGGTGCGGTAGCTGTGTCCTGGAACGGAGAATAGCATTGTTATTGTCCAGCAGCATCTATGTGGGTGTTTACGTGTGAGAAGCCCGTTAGATTAGCGATAGAATGTTTTCACAGCGAAACAAAGCATTTTCAGGATTAAGTGGCTGTTTCAGCCCCAAGCAGTATATTCCTATTGCAAATCAAATATATTCTTGCTTCGGAAGGTTATCTGTTCTAATTAGCTGTGTCTCCTAGCTGAGCTGGAAACACTTCTGAACTGCCTACAGTTAAAATATTTTAGATAGTCTTTTGCTTTCCTTCAGTTTTGAACGTGTCAAAACATCTTGAAAATAGTTCATTTAAGTGCTTTAAAGTACGTGAACTGTGGGGCAAGGAAAAGTAATGTTTTACTGCTTTGCTCCCTCTGCTGTGGGTAGGATCCGAAAATTCAGGTATGCAAAAATAAGTAAGGCTATATAGAGGTCTGTTTTTCGGGTAACTTGTATGCTTTCACATCTGAAACAACACATTTTTAAAGACAGAATTTGAATATAGTCATGCCAAGTTGTTTTGTCTATCTGAAACACAGAGACCCTCTGGAATCAGTCTTTTGCGTCATGATTGTTATGGATCTGCTTGTGAAGACAATGGGCATCCTAGTTCAAATGCAGTCATGCTGGAATCTGATCCAGCGTGATCCATTTTTTGCTGTAAAAAAAAAAAATAAAAAGCAGCAATGTTTTCTATTGTACCTTAGAGAAATGTGTCTAAAATCAGTTTATTTTTTGAAACTCGTAGTATGGATTTTCCATTTACTATGCAAAAAAAGAGCTGAATTTTAATTGCTTTTGAAATAAACTAGTATATCTGCATGTCTTCACATAGTTGAACGTATTGTTAAGAGAGTATAAAAGAGGGTCTTCATAGCAAAAAGTTTGAAACATTTCCTTTGTGGAAGGAAACCTTATTTTTTTGATACATCTGTAGTAGGTTTTTAATTCTCCTGCCCCCTGAAACCCGAGAGAAAAACACTCCTCAGCCACAATATGTTAGTTTCCTCTTACTAATCTGGGATGCAAGAAGTATTTTTGAGGGGGCTCGGAATTTTTGAATTTAGAGCATGAATATGCATAGAGCTTTGAAAATAATCTTGCAGAATCTCAAATTGTTCTTCAAAAAATAAAATAAAATAATCCATCAAGCCCTTTGTCAGCCTCTCCCTGGAGGTGTGTTCACATGTGCCAGTGGGTGAGGGCTGATGCCGTCTTTCCACACTGTACTGCCAACCCTTGTTTGTTTAGGGCACGGAGCTGTGCTGACGTCCTGTCTGCAGCAGGCTAGTGTGAATGCAGTGCTCAGCTGGATGGTGGCTATAAAGAAATGATACGTAGAGAAGATGAATGCCACTGTGTAATCACTGGATTTTGATCTTGTCACATCCAAGGAGTGATTCAACAAATCAAGGAGTGTTACAACAAATGTGGTGTACAGCCATATCTGTAAAATGAAATGATTTTACAACAGTAAGTACAGCTGAGCCAGAACACTCTGAAAGTTCTATCCCAGTTACGTGCTTCCAATATATCAAATAAAAAACCAACTTGCAGATCGATTTTCGTTCTCGTTTAGGATTAGGAGAGGTAGAAATTTATTTCAGTAGTGAATCTCAGCGGAGTAAATGAGAAAAAATGATATATATACATATGACATAGCATGAAACCTTAGGGAGCATATCTGCCACTAAATGCATTGTATGGGACTAAGCTTACTTAGTGGCAATGAAAAAAAAATTCACTGAAAAACAAATTATCTATTCTATTTCTCTGCAATATAAATATATGCATTTCTTAACTGAGATGAAAATGAATATCATCCATATATGGCAATATTCATCTGTAAATTGTCCTATTTGTCTTGAAACAGCTCTATAACAGTCTAATATCTTTTGGAGAAAAGAGGAGGAGCTTTCATTTTTGAAATATTTTGTACTTAAGAAAATAAAATGACTCCTTTTTGCTTCTCTTCATTGCAGAGATCTTTGAGGAAGGGAGCTTAAAAAGCCTGTTAGGTTTGCATATTTACAGCACTTTTACCATAAGTAACACTGTTAATAATAACGTGTGATAATAAAAGGGCTTTTTGTTAATCTCGTTAGTGTGAAGGGGGAAATACAATTGTATTGGGTCAATTATTGTTCTGAGAAGTACTGGGCAGGAATTGAGCTGTAGTGCACCTTGAGCAGAAGCTTTGCACTGTAAAAAGCATCTGGAGACACATGGATATTAACTGGAGAGCTTATTTTATGTTTTGTGCTTGGGAGCCAAAAATACAGTGCCTGACGGCCAAAATAAAATCGGTGTTGGTGCCAGAGCTAAAGGTCGCTTCGGATGGTTATGAAATGACCAGTTTTCAGACAAGCTCCCCTTCTCCCAAATCGGTAATTGCTGTATTAACACACTTTTCCCTCTTCCTTCCTTTACCAGGCTTTCTGCTTTCGTGTTCCCTTCCATATATTTTTTTTTGGTTTTCTTCGTGTTTCACACACAATGTGTGGCTCTCCAGGTTAGAGTTACTGGAAGGGGGCAGGAGGTTCCTTGCAGTTGGATTGTCATTTCTGACTGACCTGTGGTGTCAGCCATGGATTTAAGCAGTGTAAGATTTTCTTGAATGGTCCTATAGACAAAACATACTCAAACACAGGGTTATATTTATACCCTATGTAAAAATACACTGTAATAAATTACGTGGATGCCTCCAGAGGCAGTATATTTGGTGCATTAAAATAAAGAGCTGATTATAAATCCAGGGATTACCTGAAGTGGGTTTCAGGAAGCACTTAATGAGAGCTATTTCAGAAACCAGCTCTTTTTGAAATGAAGGACTGCAAATAATGATACATTAGAAGGTATTTTTCCTTAATGATATTTTTACTTCAATATTAACCCGGAAATTTCAATTTTGTGAAAAATACTTGCTTGTAACTTCAGTGCCTCATCTCTTTCTGAGGCCACTCAGGAATGGAGAATTGAGTGGCTCTGCTACTGCAAGTTGTGAGAAATATGTGAGAATTAACAGGAGATCTGTTTGAAGTGATTTTAAGGGTACAAGTCTGCTTTGTTATACTGCAATTAAGGTCAAAGATAATAGTAAACAGGAAAAATAAATGATACATTAGATGATACGTAAAAGGTGGTAGAATAGGATTTTAACAAAATTTACGTTTCTAGGGGAGTCACCTGTATTTTCATTAAACTTGTGAAGCCTTTTCAGGTGCCTAACACAGTCATCTAATACCATTTTAAAACTCAGTTATATCTGAGATCTCCTTGTAACAGTGGAAAATCCAGGACACTGTGGAAGCCTTTACTTTTCTGCAGCATTCATTACTTCAGTATTACAGTATTCAGTATTTCAGCAACAGAGTAAAATAGAAGTTGGTTACTTGTTTAACCTGGGAAATAAATATGCTGCAAAGAAAATATACAGATTCCTCCTAGCTGCCCAGATTTTCTTAAATTAAAGCTTTTATCATTATTAGGATCACAGTTTAATGTGTGTATTTTTAATTCTGAATTATGGCAATACCATAAGTTTGATTTTGATGCAGAATTTAAACTTTCCAAATGTTAGGTGTTATACAACGTCTACTGATAAAACATTAATTGGAAATGCAAAAATCCCTCAACTATTTAAGTTGGTTTGTTTGTTTGTTTTCTGGAACTCAAAACAGGAATACAAATTATTTTTAATTTTAGAAACATAGTGATTTCAGTATAATAGTTAAAAGCTTGTTTAAATTATGTAGCCTGTCTTCTTTAAATAGAAGAGTACCAATAAATTCTGATGAAAATGCTGCTTTAAGGATAAATTTCCATCAACATGAAATTTTGAAAATTTCTTGTACCTACAATTTAACTACCTCACTTCAAATTTCTACAAATGACAACCTGGAGATAAAAGGTTAAATCATGTTTAACGTAACTAAAACTCTAAAATTGTAACAGTTACAACAAATCACCACTGAATTTTTAAAATACATTTTTTTTCCAAAGCTTTTCTGTGTAATTTGTGCATCTTCGCCTTTTCCTTATTTGCTCCCTTTCAGCCTTTCCTTTATTACTGACTTGGGTTTATCTTTTCTCCCTTTAGAGAATTTTGAGGTGACAGTCACCAAAGAAGGTGATAAAGGGTTCTTTCTATCCCTTTTATTAATATTAACCCACTAACTTTGGTTATGAAATGGGGAATCAGCACTTAAACAGAAGATCCTGTCATGCTCTTTGTCCCATTTATTCTCCCAGTTTTTTTCTATTTTAAAATATTTCAATAAAAAATTGTTATGTAACCAAACCCTTGGTTAGAAATATCTGTAAATCAGACATCCATTTGAACCATTGGGAATTATTGTATGTTGTATGGACAATGAAGAAGTTGTTTTGGGGAAAATTAGTATTTTCTGATGTTTTCACCGATAGCTTACTTCTTTGGGACATGTTAAGTTTTTTTCATATGCTTTGTAAAGTAATATTTAGCTGCCAAAGCATCATAACACCTTCCCTGCAGTATACTTCCTTCGGTACATATTTCAGTAGCTTAAAATCCGAGTCAATTTTTTTTTTTAATAGTTTTAGACTTGCTGCAAGTAGGAGTGCATTCTTGGTACTATGATACCACAGCAACTATAGTAGCAACATGTTGTTTTATGTCGGTATAAGAAAATCACCTTCAAAACAAAGCAAGTTCTATGAGTAAAAACACAACGTAGCTGATCAAAGTCTTCAATGAGTGGCTTTTGTTAGCACAGCCAGGTCAGGAAAGGCTCAGTCCTCCTTACATGCTGGCAGATTGACCAAACCGTGCCAGCAAAGATGTCTTGTAGTATAATCTTAGGCTTAAATGTTTTTTAAAATGGTGTACTGGGGGCTTCTTTTTCAAGTTTATTAGGATGAAGAGAATAGAAAGGAAAGCTGACCAAATTGTTCTACGTGAGGACTTCCTTGACTAACATATTTGGTCTGTGTTAGTAGATAGCTGTTGAAATGGATGCCTGAGAAGTTGGTATTTCTACCTTTCTCATTCAGTAGTTTATTTTGATTCCCTAATTTTAGCCAGGTACATTGCACAGGAAGACTTTGTTCATTGATCTTTTGACAGAATTTCTGTAATTATGGTGCTGAACCTGTACTTAAAGCTTTTTCATCCCTCGACTTGTAACTGTGCATTTTAACCTTTTGCTCTGGTCAAAATAAACAAGCTGCCCAGCTATTCCCAGTAGCTTGGCATAGAAGATATTACCAGTGGCCTTGGCTGTTTGCTCTCATAATATCTACTCTTACCCTAGAGCTATCTCAAGTACTCCTGTGAAATGCCTGTCTACATTTCTCTTTTTCTCTTTTGTACTCCTGCATGAATGGATGCAAAGTAAACAAGTTGCTTGGAAGGCAGACGTATGCTTCTTTTTACTAAAGTTCTCAGAAACCACGCATCTTAAAGCACAGTGCTCTTGCTTTGTCCACAGACCCTCACAAACCCTTGGCTGCAAACTATTTGGTCGTTCATTTAAAAAAATGTTTAATAGTTTTGACCAGTTCTAACCTCTGTTACTTTGCATCTGTAGGTGAGATTTGTGGATTTAAAATTCATGGGCAAAATGTCCCCTTTGAAGCAGTGGTAGTGGATAAATCCACTGGCGAGGGAATTATACGCTCCAAAGAAAAACTCGACTGTGAACTACAGAAGGACTACACGTTCACCATACAGGCCTATGACTGTGGGAAGGGACCAGATGGAGCGAATGCAAAAAAATCCCACAAGTAAGTAAATCTGCGGTTGGCTGAGGGGAAGTTTGGTTTCAAGTGGTTGCCTGCTCATGGTGATTTATGGTCTGTGTGTTTAGAGCAAATGCAAACCAAGTGTTAATGCTGGAAGATTTTCATATAGTGGCAATATAAATAGCAGCAAAATGGAAATGAACTGTTTTGACAGGTCTTTATATTCTGAATTGTACTGCTTCACCCTTGATATCTCTAAATTTACATTACAAAATAGTGTGGAGTTAGAAGCAGGAAGACTGTTGAAATAGTTCAAATCTGGCTTGAGTTGATAAACAGACTTCATATTTGATACCAAGCCTGGACACTGTTTCAGAATTCAGTTTATAAAACAAACAAAAAAAGATTCAATAAGTCATATATATTAACCTTGATGAAATGGAAAAGAAACATGTTATTGTCATTTACAGACAGCTTCAGCCTAAAAAGCAAGATCAATAGCATATGGTTCATCTCTGCCTAGATTAAAGAATGGAAACAAAGCAGTCTTTATCTAAAGAAAAAAAAACAATGTAAAATGCTTCCTAGAAAATAATTTGCAAATATCTGTAACACCCTGGTATAAACATCTGTAGAGCATGTGGAAGATTACTGTTTGTGCTAAGCAAAGAAGGGCATGAGTAAGATGAGGACTAGTTTAACAACAGTCATCTTGATGACAAATACAGTATTGTTACTCTATAGCTGTATGCTTCAAATAAGCAGCAGAAAGTTATCTTGTTATGTGTTACACTCATGGGAGGTAGGTATCCCTGTTAAATTTATATTTAACACTCAATCTGACTTTTGAAGAAAGATCTCAAACAGAAAGATGGCAATAAAAATTTTGGTTGGTTGGCTGGAATTATATTCTTTGCTCAGTTTGATACTGTGCAGTTCTTTCTCCTCACTGTAGAAAGTAATATATTATTGTGCCTGTGCAGGCTGCTTGAGATATAAACTTTCTTCTGATTGATCCAGTAAAAAGTATATAAAAACAAAATATAAGTTGCATCAAAATGTGTAAGCCAGAGGAAAAGGTAACAAGTGGAATTGGGAAAGTTCCTAATAAAAAGGCAGCTGTGAAATCTCTTCAGTATGTATTTAGAAACTCCTTATCTCAGACATCTGATGAAAGTGCATGAATTCTAAAGGAAATATTAAACAGTCTAGTGCACAGGTGGCTGATCTTTGGCCTTTCTGAACAATGTAAATACAACTTCCATGGTAGATTTGTGATATGTATGTTTTCAAGTGGTGTAGTGTTATGGCTACTGAAATTCCTCGCTATGTAATGAACCAGAACAGCAGCAGTTCGTGAAACCATCATTATGATGTTGCTCTGCAATCCTGCACCATGTGCTGCAACTCTTCTTTTCCCACAGCAGAGTAGGGGGTTTCCAAGACCTGCACCTACAAACCTCTGTTGAAATTTCCTTGCCTCATGGCTGTCTGTGTTGCATTTTTGTGGCTTTTAACCATTTTTTTTTGGAGTAGAGCCTTCAAAGGCAGTAATATAAACTGTGTTTGGTGCAGAAAGCTTTTTTTTTTGGTGAAATTTATTTGATACAAAGGCTAAAATAAAGCCCTAAAGCTAGATAGATATATTTAACGTAAGCATTGTAAGTTTTTTGCTCTTAGGCAAGGATTGTAGTCATTTAATTCTTTACAAGTTTACATTTCAGATACTTTTCCGTATTCACATTTTCTTCTTGGTCACTGACAGCAAATGTGTATTTTTTCCCATTGTGTATATACCAGCCATCAGTGGCAAGTATAAAAGGGAACAATTCAAGACCCAATCTGTTTAGGGTTATAAAGCTAGCTATGTGTTGTGTTGCAGTGTAACACTGTGATTACTACTGTGATTCTTCCATTTAAATTGTCTGATCTCTCATTCCTACTTCCAGGAAATAAGCCAGTTTTCGCTGACTTACAGCACACAGTACTTTATTATGAAAAGAAAGTTAATCAAATGCACTTGACTGAGCTCTTAGTCTAAGACCAGTCATAACTGTCATTCTTATTCACATTAAATAAGAATTGGATGTTTATATCAAATACTCTGACAGCAGAAAAGAACTGGAAGGATCGTACAGTTAACAGAGCTAACTGCCTATTTTGTCACAGCTGTACTTTGTTATGTTTCTGTAAAATGGCAGTAACTTAGTAGTCGCAGTACAGGGGGGTTGAATTTTAAACAAACAAACAGCGATAATAAAAAATGACCTGGAACTACGTAGAAATATACAGCAATGCATGTGAAAAATATTCACTGCTTTCCCAGTTGGAGTACTTAAGGTTCTTAGTCTTGTTAGTCATTGGTCACCTCCTTCAGAGAGCTTAAATTCTGAAGGATGGCTTCATCTGTAAAAGAAGGAGCTGTTCTACCAGACTCCTTGCATGAATGGGACATCTGCAGTATAAAGAAAACTGACTTTTCTGTTTATTTCCAGAGCAACAGTACATATTCAGGTGAATGATGTTAATGAGTATGCTCCCGTGTTCAAAGAGAAGTCATACAAGGCAACAGTTATCGAAGGGAAGAGGTATGATAACATCCTCAAAGTGGAAGCAGTGGATGCAGATTGTTCACCCCAGTTCAGCCAGATTTGCAGCTATGAAATAGTAACTCCGGATGTTCCTTTCTCTATTGACAAAGATGGTAAGAATATGATGCAAGACGGAGTGGGAATTGCTATCATTTCACTGCCTTAGGAATAGGGCTTCAAAGTAATCAGCATAAAACTAGAGCAGCCCTGTTTTAACCCCTTCCTAGGATGTAGTTAAATGAACACGTTCACTTTAGCGATTTGAATTTATAATGAAAAATTAGATGTCTTTCAGTACCTATACCATGCAGTATCTACTGCTGTAAGGAGCAGGTGGTCTGCCGAACGTTTTGTTCCTAGTACAATTTTTTTCAAAATAAAAAAATATATGGATGGGAATTGTATTATGGTTTAGACCATCTCTTAGTAAGCTCTTTTTTTTTCTTTTTTCCTGTAGTTTTCTTTTCTGTGATAGTATAGCCGTTGCTAAACAGCTTTCAAAAATGGCATTCTGTTTGTGCGTTTTTTACATTTGAAATGCTTATATATGGTTATGGAGATTACAGTATTGTATTGAGTATATGATACTGGGTTTGAAGTGTGGTGATTCATTTAGGTCATTTCAGCTGGTGATCTGTGAACTAATTCTACTTCTAGGGGTCCAAGGAAGCTGAGGTCTGCAAATTAAAAATAAAATAAAATAAATTGGAGAACCCTGGCAGGCACATGCCAAACTATTTGCCAGTTACCACTTATGAACAGTTTCATTTGGAGTAATATAATACTATTAAATATGATATTATATAATGTACTATATATGTATATATAATGTAAATGTAATATAATACACCATTAACAGCAGGATAAGTATATACCTGTTGCTCTTGGTATTGTGCTTATCTCCTGGATTTATGTAATTTTTGAATATCTGGGCCTGATATCTAGCATTGAAAGCACAAGTAGTGAAGGGCTGTCACTTGTGGTTTGTCTGTAAACATCTTGGTACCAGTATGAAGTACATAGTTAATACCTGTATGTATTTCATGCAGCAGTGACCCTGAAATACTCACTTCTGATTATCACTTTTTTTTGTCAGGTTATATAAAAAACACAGAAAAGTTGAACTATGGCAAAGAACATCAGTATAAACTGACAGTAACTGCGTATGACTGTGGGAAGAAGAGAGCTGCTGAGGATGTGTTGGTTAAAATTAGCATTAAGCCTACATGCAAGCCTGGCTGGCAAGGTTAGTTTGATCTCCTTCTTATCTGCTTTTAGCAGTTGCCAGTACCTTACTTCAGTGAAACGTGAGAGATTTTTAATATTGTTTCTTTGGATGAATATACAGGTTGGAGCAAAAGAATAGAATATGAGCCTGGAACTGGTTCTTTAGCTCTCTTCCCAAGTATGCATTTGGAGACGTGTGATGAGCCAATAACCTCAATTCAAGCAACGGTTGAACTAGAAACCAGCCATATTGGTAAAGGCTGTGATAGAGACACCTACTCTGAGAAATCCATTCACAGACTCTGTGGTAAGAATGCTTTTGGTATAATAAAGTGCTTACTAGTCTTACTTTGAATATTATGTTAAAACACAAATCAGTGAGTGAATACAGTCTTCATTTGCATGTAGTTTCCCCTAAATTTTTGCCTAGTAGGCAATAAAAATAATTTAAATTGCTTGAAAGCGATGTTTTAAAATAATTTTCAAATGCAGTGAAGAGTCTTTTTCTTCTGCCTCTCTGCTAGCTTATGCAGCGTAGTAATTTCTCTCATGAGGTTTGTGTTCAAGAGCTGAAAGGATTTTATGTGTACATGTGGAAGAGAGTAGTCATCAGAACCTCTCTGTTTTTCGGTAGGCATTGATGGATGTAAAGGATGCCATGTGACAAATCCATTGTGATAACGTAGTTGAGAAATTCAAGAAAATATGATTTGGAAAACGCAGCTTACTTGAATCAGTTACATTTATGCTGTGTTTGCCCTAGGAATAAAGGGCCTTGGCATCCATATATGCTGCAGTTAAAGTTCTTAGGAAAAGTTTACTGATGGCAGAAGAATTAAGATTACAGGACAAATTATCACTGGTGCTTAATCTCTTCAAGTTCAGTTAAGTTGGTGGAAAGTGTATGTAATCCTAGAGACAGACCTAGGTTATTCCCTGTTTATGTCACAGTGACATTGATAATTTAAGCTTGAAGAAGGGGAAAATCAGCAAGCCAAGCACCTACTGGGTATCATTGCTTCGGACTAAGGTTGTATTAGATGGTGACCTGGGAGGGGATGCTTGGGTTCTGCATGATATTCTTATGCAGCTCTCTTCAATGGGATGGATACTATTCTTACAGCTAGTATAGATACAAGAGAGAGGCATCATGTTCATGGGTGTGGGTATTAAGTGGGCATAAGTGGTATTAATATGTTTCTTGAGATAGCAGCAAAGTGAAGTTCTACATCTGCAGGGATAGTAAGCAAAGCATTTTTGGCAAGATGGGTAAACTACCCAGATGTTAAAGGTATGAAAGTTAACATGATATTACATATGTCTAATGTTAATGCCACATTATTCAAAGGGTGAACAGTTTGGTATGTGATGGTAGTGCATAATGCTGATGGTGCTGAAAAATTAGCGCTCAGAAAATTTGATATGAAGCTAGCTATGATCTTTCTAGTTTCTGCTTGGCTTTCATTTGAGCGTGTTTATTGTAGGTGCTGCTTCGGGCACAGCTGAACTACTTCCCCCTCCAAGTAGTGCTGCCAACTGGACGATAGGACTTCCTACTGACAATGGTCATGACAGCGACCAAGTCTTTGAATTTAATGGCACACAGGCTGTGAAGATTCCAGATGGTGTTGTCACCATCAATCTAAAAGAACCCTTCATGATCTCAGTATGGATGAGGCATGGGCTGGGAACCAAAGAGAAGGAGACAATTCTGTGCAATTCAGACAAGACAGGTTTGTTGGTACATCAGCTACAAGCAGTCTAGTTGGGGGGTTGTGTTTATATACTCTGGCAGTATATGTGAGAACTTGGTCTTTTCTATAGGTTTCTCTAGTTTTTTCTTGGAACTGAAAGAAAGTGGACTGCAACAGTTGTTCTTTATTGTATTTACCTATAGAGGTATGCCCTAAGATTATATAGCTTCAGTTCAAATTGGGCAGACTTGTTTTTCTAACTCTATTTTAATTTATTTTATGCATTGCTTTTCGTTATGGTAGGTGAAGTATTCTGGCAAAGAAATCTCATTTTTTGCATCTCTACAAACAGTCTTACTCTTGGTATTGCCAAAAATCCTTAAGATACATATATCAGGGTTAGCAACAGCAATTGCTACTATATTGGTTTTTTTTTTCTAGGAGGAGATAATTTCTCTCTCTAGTGATGCAACTTTTTTCATGCTGTGCATAGTTTCAGCCTCTCTGAATCCTGCAGACACTATCATTCTGAAGATGATATTAATAAGAAGAAAATCTGATAACCCTGTTTCTGTAATTGCTGTCTAATGGGGGTAAAAGAGCTCTTTCCTTTGTAATCTGGAGCAGTGGATTTGTTCAGTGTATTAGAAAAGATATTTTAGTTAAAATGCTGCTAGGTTTTTCAAAAGAAACCAGTCTGAATGCAGACCAAATGTAGCGGCCTTCACATTTAACTTATTTAAATTGTATTTAAAGATAAGAAAGATTTAACAGTATCTGTAATATCCTAAAACTATTCCTTTGAACAGGAGAAAAGTCACTGTCATTCAGAACCAGGTACAAATAATTCTCCTCTTTTCCCTACCTTCACCCATTCTCATTAATCAAAACCCAAAACTGTAGATTAATGAAAGGGAGTGAACTGGAGAAAAAAGGCAAATTTAAATACAGTTTTTCCTGTTCTAACGTACATGGGAAGGAGACCTTCAAAACAAGTTTTCTTATTCTTTGGTGTGACCTAACCATATAATAATTGCAACAGATAGTTTCTAGTATTAGAAATATAATTTGCCTTGATTTCAATGGTACATTATGCAATGTTGAAAGTCTAGAACTAGGTTTGTTGGAGAGAGATAATTCTGAATAAATTGCACCGGAACAATACAGTTAAGTTCAATGATGTCAGACTGAAAGATTGGTATGGTTTTGGTACTTTTTCATTCCATTTCTTGACTTATCCATGCCATGGTATGGATGACGTAGCTAAAATGTTTCCTTTCCTTATTCTTACTTGTTTTCCTAGCTTCTCACCTTTCTATTTAAGTTTTACATTCTTTAGAGCTAGGCCTATATGCTTTACACTTAAGAAAAAGTCTGTTGAGCAGCCATCATGTATATGTGTTCCAAAACAGTAATTAGATGTGGTAGAAGATGCTCATTTGTAACAAAAAGTTTTTTCTGTTTGTAAATAGAGCTCTCTTTTTTTTTTTTTCTTGCTTTCTTTTTTTTCAGAGGGTTTATCCCTGTCAGTTTTCAATCCTAGGCCTTGGCTCAGATTGGATTTTGAAATAGATGTCTATTGTTTTTGCTGTGTGTTATTCTTGGTCTGTTCAAGAATGTTTCAATGAACTACTGCTATAGATGTTTCTCATTCCACTTAACGTGTCTGATTTGCTTCTACATTTGTTTTTCCTATCAACTACTGGGCATTTACATACGGAATTTCAGAATGTGTGAATTTTTTGGAGTTCTTGATGCTTACAGAAAAGTGTAATACTAATTGTACCTCTTGTGCAGATATGAACCGACACCACTATGCACTGTACGTACACAACTGCCGACTGGTTTTCCTCTTCCGCCAAGATCCTTCAGAGGGAAAAACATACAAGCCTGCTGAATTTCATTGGAAACTGAACCAAGTAAGTTTGGAAGGGACAGTTGGGAAGGTGTTAGAATGCAGTGAAAAACACTGGAGCCTAAACTCCTTGATAATATAATTATTAATAAATACTTTTTGCAATTCCAGACTCCTCATACCAAGCTTTACAGAACCCAATTTATGATTGTGAAGAGTGAAATGGGAGGGACTAAATATTTAGTGTGCTTTTCCAGCCCACTGGATCTGGTCAGTTACTTGACCAGAGTTACATTCTAACATAGCTCACTGTATCCTAGTATTTTCTATACAGGGCAAGGTATACAGCTTTAGTGGTAAAATGTCCATATATATCTTTGGGGAAAGATTATTGCTTTCCAAAAAGTAACTGACTTTCCATATAAATAATTATGTTGTGGAAAGCTTTGTTGTATTCAAAATGGTCACGTTTCTCTAACCAGTCCCTCTCAGCAAAAAACAAATCCTTTGTCAAGTAATGTTGTATTATGACAGTATTTATAAATGATAACATGTGGATATATATTTTTTTAATTTAAATAAGTGGTTAATATTTAGATCCTATAAAAATTGAAGGAATGGAAATACACGCAGCTTCCTATATTGGCTATAGAAGAAAAGAAACTATTTATAAACCTGTGGTTGCTTTGCTTTTTTCTGTTGTTCCATATGTGTGAAACATAAAGTATGTCTATACAAACTTATAGTTTGTCAGTATGTCTACATATATGTATATATATATGCAAAACATGCATCAGATCCAGTTATTCAAATGCAATGTTTTTTTTAAAGATTAAAGCAATTTTTAAAACTTTTTTGTTCAGGTGTGTGACAAAGAATGGCATCATTATGTCCTCAACGTTGAATTTCCTGCGGTAACTCTTTATGTAGATGGTGTTTCCTATGATCCTTTCCCAGTGACTGAAGATTATCCACTTCATCCTTCCAAAATAGAAACTCAGCTAGTAGTTGGAGCATGTTGGCAAGGTGACTATTTACAGTTGTTAAGACATTTATTTATTTTTTTAAGCAAAATCTTTGTGGTTAGCCTAGTAGTACATAGCTAATCTTTTTAATGCATTAAAGATGACTTTTTATGTCTTATGCAGATTATTTTTGGTCCTAACTAATATCACATATTTCTTCTCTTAGCCATTTTTTCTGTGATTTTTTTTTTGCATATTGGCTGCAGGTGTATATGAAATACAGGGCTATTCACCAAGCAGTATTCCATCAAAGGGCTTTCTGTGGTAACTGAGAATATAGATGACTTAATTTTAATAACAGTTGTAAGAGTACATCTTATACTTCAGATTACTATGTAGAACGCTAATTTCAAGTAGGTTGAAAGTCCTATTTTATAAGTGTTCTCATAAATTGAAATATGGTCAGCAGACCAGCTAAGCAACACAGTGATGATGTCTCAGGTATTTTACCATTTCTGCTTACAGAAATAAACGTAGAAAGCATCTGCATCTGCTTTATTATATGCAGACTACGGTTAAAACACAATATTCTGCAAGCTGTAAAATGCTGTTTCATATTCTCTAATACTTATGAAACTATTCTTCAAAGCTTGTGGGGGGAAAAAAAAAAAAGAAAGCATCTGAACATGGAACATTGGCTAATCAAAGTACGTTGGTACCAGAGATTTCTGTAACAAAGCTCTTGCTTTACAGTCCTGAACTGAAATGTTTTGCTCGCTGATTTAATTACCTCCTAGGTGATAAAAAGCTGATCTTTTGGGTCACAGAGAGAACAGTGCTAAATCATTCATGCTTTATTGTAGTTCGGAATGTGGACTGTAGTTGCAGTCTGCAATAATGCATAGAATTAGCTTGTGAATGAAAGACAAATGGGAAGTTTGGGGAAATTTATGTCAAATTAACAGTTTTTTTGTCATGATGTCTCTTCTCTCTTTGAGTTTTAAGGCTTCGAAGTATGAATGAAGGTTAAATTACCAAAATACCCTCTCTGTCAAACTTACTATTTTGTGGGAAGTTCTTTGTCTTTCAGCATTTCTTATTTTTGTGTTAAAATTCATTCTGTTATCTCTTTGAGTCAATTAATTATTTTCTCCATTATTCATCTCATATTCTGTCTGTGACTTTCTAGCTATCTATTTTAGTTCAAAGGGAAGCTATACTGGCTGGTTTTCAAGAAACTGCAGCTTGGAAACTGTTCCAGATGAGCATATAAATGGTGTAATGGCTTCTGTATATGCTCTATATCCGAACAAAAGCATTTAGTCTACAAACTTGTGTGCTTTCACATTAGCAACATTATATGATTCTTTAATTTCTTGTGACGTTAATTTACTTTTTTATAACAGCATACTGAAATAGGAGCATTAAAAGTCTGCAATACAAGAACTTGAGGGGCTACCTTTTTAAAATTTCTACCAAGATCTGATTTTTAGGCAATTAGAGCACAGAAGGAAAAACAGTTATGCCAAAGGAGGGAGAGATTCTGTGATTTTTGAAAAAAAAAAACCAACAATAAGTTTCCTAAACTAGATTAAAAGCTGTTTTTCTTTTTTTTTCTTATTTAACACACTTCCATCTGACAAATTGATTACTTGATACATATGTTACTATTATTATGATAAGAAATGTGTGTCACTAATAGCTTCTTTTGATTAACATTCAATACCATCAGGTGATCTACTGGTACAGGCTGGATCTTACCTTAATTTCTCCTTTAGGGAGAGGTGAAAAAATAAGCCAGCTGATAGACCTGCCTCTCATTACTAATAGTGGTTTGTGTGAGACTGGGTATTTGTAGTTAGTCTCCATTGTGACCATTTTTACTGTGTCTTGTGTTATGGGGCTCTTCAGATTTGTCTTGTCATGAATGTTTATTCTTGTAATAGCTTAGTAATGCTTCTTCCCTGAATTGCAGTTTTCAGAGAACTCATAATCCTTGAGAAGCTGGGTGGAGTATAAGCATGGTTTTGGGGGGAAGTAGTGGTATCTATTTTCTGTGACCTAAGAGGGAATTTGACAAATGGTAACAACCTGGTCCCTTCCCTATTGTCCTATTCTTTGTCTTGCTTTTCTACAGAATATACAGAAAATGAAAATGACAATGAAACTGTGCCCGAGACCTCTGCAGGTTGCTGGAGTTTTTTCCCTACTGTTTTCATTTTTAAGCCAAGACATTGCTTCATCTCACACGCAGCATGAAATGCAGGCATTGCATTCGGGCCATTGACCTTCACATAATCCTCTGCTAGGCTTGTTTCTTCATTGTGCCTTTATTTCCAGAGCTTCACCGACTGATTTTTTTTTTTCTCTTATTTTTTTTTTTGTTGCACCCAATTGCACATCCATGTACAAATTTGCAACCATTGTGATTGCAGTGAAGTGGTGTAAAATAAGTTGCTGGTGCAAAATATTGGCTATGATCTCTCTTGTCCAGTTTGGTTAAGACATAAAAATACTTCATCCTATATGTGTGTATAAAAGCATATGTACATATATGTATGTATGCATAGCACAGAATCATTCAGTAGGTTGGAAAGGACCTCTGGAAGTTGGATGGTCCTGCTCTCCACTCAAAGGAGAAGCGGTTTCATATTTAGATCAGGTTGCTCATATTTAACTCAAAGACAGGCTGTAGCCTACAGTGGGTTGGATACTCATTTGATGAAAAAATGATACAAAGTTCAAGCTAGTGAATAGATATAAAGGCTTTGGCTCCCAGGTATTCCTGGTTGGCTACAGGGTTTTATTTTCTCAAACATTTATAGTTGATAGCTCAGTGGATTTTGTGTCTTGAGTTGGGACAATGAAATAAGCGTATATTTCTAAAAGTATATTCAAGTTATGTACTTGTTCTGTGTAGTTTAAGAATTTCTGAAATGGTCTACATAAGACTGAGAAGAGGTTTTGAGCTGTGCATTGTGTTTTAGTTTGACAAGGATGTAACAGAATCCAGGGGCTAGATTCTGGAACTGTACAAGTCTAAATTGGAAATTATATCATTTATAACGGACAATTAACTACTGAAAACTTGTATCGAGTTACGTCAGGGATCCTTCATCATGTAGAATCTTTAAAACACGCTTAGATATGTTTATTAGAATCTGTTAGCTTATTAAGTGATGACCTTGAAATACAAATTTCCAGCAGGTGTTTTCTGGCCCCCATTAATAAGCTCACTAGGTGATCGTTTGGTGTCATCTTCAAAAAATCACTGGGTTGTAATTCGTCAGGCCTAACTCAAATGTCTAAAAAAACAAATTACTTGAGTTTAAAACTCCTCACTTCTGTCCATGTGGAGAAGTATGCACTTTTAGAGGGGACCAGTTAACTCTTAGATGTCTTTTACAGGAAGAGCTGGATCACTTTGTGAAGTTTATTTCTCTTATTTGAGTGTAAAGAGAGCGTGAAATGATTGGCTTAGATTTAGGTAGCTAACATCTAGATGATTGATGCTGTTGTCTTCTATCCTGGTAGACTGCTGGTTTTGTAGAGAAGCTGTTAACTCATTGCGAGGATTCAGGATTCTGTTCATCTCACTGGTTTTGTCTTTCATTTCTGAAGAACACCACCTCGCTGTATGGGCATAAGATACTTTTTTTTATGGAAATAGTAGCCTTAGTTTCACAGTTCAGGATGGCCACACCTTCCTGTTTTGGAGGCCATATGCATGGTGAACTGCTTAATTCTTTCTTTATGCTTGAACATAATCACAAGGTTAACACCCAGAACGGATGAAAACTAACCTGCATGTCTATAATATATTGTGGAGCCACAAAGCATCGTTGTTGTTTTACAAGAGAAAAAGGTAAAATAAATAAAATCAAGATGTTTAAGATTTTTCCTTTCTTCCTTTATGAAGGTGGTGAATTCCGCATGGCTCAGTTCTTCCGAGGCAATCTGGCAGGTTTGATGATTCGTTCTGGTAAACTGGAAAACAAGAAAGTGATAGATTGCCTATATACCTGCAAAGAAGGACTGGATTTGCAAATAGCTGATGGTATTGGCAAAGGCGTGAAGGTAAAGTTGCCTATAAATAAATGGAAGCATGTATATTACTCTGCTGATAATAGATGCAAGTTTTGCTTGTAGAGGTGTTCTAGATAAAACAAACTTACCTGTTGTGACATTTTGCATTAAAACTGCGTGAAAACTAGCAAATCTTTCTAGTATAGGTATCGGTATAGTGGAGTTTAAGAATGAAAGTTACTGTGTTCTCTCCTTTGGAGGAAAAATTCCATATTTGAAAGCCTCTTTGTTTTACCAGCTATACCAGATTGTCTTAATAAAAGATAGAGATTCTTAACAAGCATCTTAGTAGAATTAACCTAACTTCTATGTCTTATTTTTTAATAGCAGGGTTGTAAGAACAAACATAAATTTCTCTTTTATATTAGTTGTTTCTCCTTCATGTTACTTCACATCAGAACTACGATAAGTGTCTAGATTTCTTCTTGAAGAACCAAATACTAAGCATATTTGACTGGAATAAGGAAGTGAATAGGGAAATTAAACTGTGAAGCACAAGGCCAGTAAATAATGGCCTCATTGCTTTGAATACAGATGTTGTTATCGTAGCATTTACCTTGTTAAGCAGTGCTGTACTTCTCGTTTTGGTTACCTGATGATGTTACTATTTTTATTCTTTTTTTATTATTTTTCCCTGTTATTTCAGATCCACATGAACCCAAGTCAGTCAACACTGACCTTAGAAGGGGATGATATTGACAGGGTTGATAAGGCCATGCAACACATTTCCTATCTGAATTCCCGCCAATTCCCAACACCTGGAATCCGGAGGCTTAAAATCACCAGTGCTGTCAAGTATGTCCTAGCGCTGAAATAATGTGTCTGTGTATTATGGTAGTGAAGCCTGGAAAAATGTTCATGTATCTCAGTTGTGATACACAAAAAAGTCTTGCTGTATGTAAGTGTTACATCAGAATGTGGCATCTGTTCTGAATATTGCTGTTTTCTTCCTGAGCCTGTAGTAAGGAATGTGTAAGATAGGAAATTTATTGTTGCAAGGGTACACAGTGAGGAACCACCAGTATCATAGGCTTTATTAAAGTTGTTATCTGTGGCTGTTAGTCATAGCAGAGAAAATGGGGCAAAATGTTAAATGTAAGTAAAAAGTAATTGTAAGGTTGTTCCCTTGCTGGGAAATTCTTCCAAAGCAGTTGATGAATTTATCTAAGACTCTTGGGTCTGAAACAGAGCTTTTTTAATTTATAAGGCAATTACTCTGCGTAATTGTGGCTCCCTCTCAAATAGCCACCTAGACTGCAAAACCGCTTCTCTATCTCATAGATGTTTCAATGAAGAGGCCTGTGTCTCCATTCCTTCTGTGGAGGGATATGTGATGGTCTTGCAGCCAGAGGAACCAAAAATCAGCCTTAGTGGCATCAACCATTTTGCCCGGTCTGCTTCAGAGTTTGAAAGTTCAGAGGGTATTTCCCTCTTTCCTGAGCTTCGCATAATAAGCACCATTACACGGGAGGTGGAGCCCGAGGGAGATGGAGATGAAGATCCTACAGGTAACATAATTTCTGGTTAAGACTGTTACTCTTACTCCATTCAGTGATCACATTGGAGGATCTTTCTTTTGCAAAGAGACATGGATTTCTCTCATGGTACAGAATCTAGTAGGGGAAAAGAAGATGTATATCAGTTGTATAGGTACTTTGCTCTGGGCTAACAGAAATTTGCCTGGAAATGGTAGTAAGTCTAGGCCATTATCTTCGTGTAAACAATCCCAAAAGATTGATTGTTTTATCATTATCTTGAATCCTTGGTCTCTTTACTTCAGACCCAGGTCTTAAAATCTGATTTGTAAGAAGAGTTCCATTTGCGTGGGATATTTTATGGTTCTTGGGCTCTTGTCTACTTCACCTTTGTTTCTGCTTATCTCTCTGGACTTTCCTTTACTTCTTAGTTCAAGAGTCTTTGGTATCTGAAGAGATCATGCATAACCTGGATACATGTGAGGTGACTGTGGTGGGAGAGGAACTAAATCAGGAACAAGAAAGCCTGGAGATTGACATGACACGATTACAGCAGAAGGGCATTGAGATGAGTAGTTCTAACCTTGGCATGATCATCACAGGTAGGACTTAGTACTTCTGCTCATGCAACTGGGTCTGAAGGGTCTGAAATCAGTGATAAGGAGAGCTGTGTGCTTGATAACACCTTACTCCAAATATTTTGATTTTTGACTAGAATTTCAGGCTCTGAGGTGTTCCCACTATATTCTGTGGAAATCTGTGGTTCTAGAAAATACATTGTTTTAGAACCTTCTTTCTATTCTCCTCTCGTGTCCTGAATTGCAAGTCACTTTTCAACTGTGGAAATGAAGTACACTCTGCCCCCTAGAAGAGGCTTGCTTCTTGCACAGATAACCTGGTGCCTTGACACATGCGTCATTCCTTTCTGTGTCATATTCAAAACATATTACATATGCAGAAGGAAAGCCACCTTTAAACATAATGTGGGTCTAGGATTTTATCACAAAGTAAAACACAAAATTTTAGTAAAGCCACATGTGTGCATGTCTGTCATAATGGTGTTACTTTTTATTCTGCTGCCAGAAAATCTATCAGCCCAGAAAACTTGCTTAAAGAAAAGGAGTGAAGTTTGCGGAGTATATGATGTTGCCCTAGTCTTTTACAAAGTAATTGTTTTACTTGTTTCTCTCCACAGGGGTGGATACTATGGCTAGTTATGAGGAAGTTTTGCATTTGATACGCTACAGAAACTGGCACACTGTTTCTCTCTTTGACAGAAAGTTCAAATTAGTTTGTTCAGAGCTTAACGGGCGCTATGTCAGCAATGAATTTAAAGTGGAGGTATGTAAGCTATTCTGATCACTCTGGGAGGTTGTCAGGTCTGGAAGGGTAGGTGGGTGATAGCTGGTGCCTCAGCTGATGGATTATTGATCAATAATTGATTTTTTTTTCTGTAAATATTAGTAAACTTGCACATCTTAGGCAGTATTTCATATGTCCTCAATTGTATATTTCAATAAGGGTGCTTAAACAGAGGTGAAACTTGTGTAGTAGCAGAAATGGTATGGCTAATGGAATTGTGAAGGCAAAAGCATTGAATTAGAAAGCATATAAATTTAACAAAAAAAAAAGTGATTGAACTGCTAATAGTGGTGCTATACTGACCAGAGGCTTGAGTAGCTTTCATGTAAAACTTACAGGATTCTGCAAATGAACTTGCTGGGCCCTTTAGTGTTTTGCTTGTGTGATCCCTAAAACACTGACTGATACTAAGCACTGATGTAAAAGCCTAGATGGGCTAAAATTGCATTTCTTCTGCAGTAGAATACAGGTTAATTATTACTTGGTATGCTTATATCAAATATATGGAAGTACAGCAGAAGGTGACATAGTAGATACTAAAATTTCAGCTGCTGGAACATGAAGTCATTTTAATTGAGTGGAACTGTCACGTACGTCTGCATCTTTTATCTATAAGTTTGAATTTCTACGTTTTAAAGCTGATCAGAAGGGTTGACACTAAAGGTAACAGTTGTATTTACCACTAGTTGGGTGGATATTAGGGGCTAGGGAGAAAGGCTGCAGAGCCTCTTGTGTTGCAGAATAGAATTTTTTTTAACTAAGTAATGTGATTTTGTTTCCTGAGGAAATTCTGTGAGCTTGAGTTGGGATCTTACCAAACTATTAAAAGCAAACGCTTTCCTTTTTCTGTACTGAACTTGCTCTCTTCCTGTTGTGCAGCTGCTCAGGTAACCTATATCACAGTGTTCTGCCACAGGAGAGGTATATTTAGCTCTGCTTGTTTGGCAAGGAAGCATGAAAAACTCTTTGTGAGGGTGAGCTTGCAGTTGTACTTAAATGCCAGCTATGCTAAGCTTGGGTTAAACTGTAAAGAACAATTTTTTCTTAACCTTTGGTCTGCAGTATGGATTTTGTCTTTGCTGTTAGCTGAAGATAAACAGCAGAGTAAGAAAAAATGGGAATGAAGAAGTGTAATTAATGTCATACCTTTTTATATACTGTTTTGTCAGGATTAAAATGGCTAGCTACCAATTTTGATAACGAACCAGCTTTACCCGTTTTATTCTGAAATACTGGTGTCTGTACAAAAACTCGCCAGATTAACTAACACAGATTAGAAAGATGGAGAAGTGAAAGGTTATGTGACAAGAAACTATAACATAGGAGGAATTGCTGGTTGGGATGATTGTCCCCAGAGACAAACCATTGCTATGTTCAATGAGAATGGGATGCTTACTATGGGAAATTGTGTTGTGTTTTTTTTTCCTTTTTTTTTTTCTTTCTGTCTCTTGAGAGGTAAACTCTTGTATTTCTGGGGTTTAACAATTTTCCTTTTGTACCTAGGTGAATGTTATCCACACAGCTAACCCCATTGAACACGCTAATCACATAGCTGCGCAACCACAGTTTGTTCATCCAGTGCATCATACGTTTGTTGATCTCTCTGGTCACAACCTAGCTAACCCTCATCCATTTTCAGGTAAGAATTCTCAGTCACTGAAGTTCAGCTGATTTTTTCTGTTGTTAAACTGTCACAAAGGCTTCTTGCTGAACCCAAGATTTTTTTTCCCGGTTAACCCAATGTGTTGGACTAATAAATTTAAGCAGCATCTTGATCCCATTCTGCTGTTGCCCGAACAAGGAGGAGCACATTGCTGTAGATCTATGAAATATCTTTTCCTGCCAGCAGGGAAACTCTCTGCTGGTGTGCATGCATTGGAAAACAGGAGGTGTACTGTTCTTGGCAGGGACTATAAGACCTAGATAAAGGGCTGTGAGGAACTGGGACAATATTTCTTGTGAATGGCACAAGGAAAGAATTGCAGTGTTATTCCCTTGATGAGTCGTGGTATCTGCCCTTTCTATTTTAATTACATAAATTTGACATGGGGGTAGGATGTGAGAGGAAGGAAAGTAAGCGTATTAGAGAGGAGTCTGTGTGGTAGAATCTGCTTTCCATGTCTTGTCAGACCTTCAGATTGATGTAATTATACTTAGGAATTAAGTTTTGTTTCTGGTTCTCCCACTGACTTTTTTAGTGGCCTTATACAAACTGCCTCTGTGTAGCTACCTACAATATTTGTATAATGCCATTTCCCTCTTGCAGGTGATGGGAACAGAGGATTAGTTATTAGCTTTACATGAAAGTTGTTTATTAGTATCATCTAAGAAACTCCTTTTATTTTCTTGTTGCAGTTGTTCCAAGCACAGCCACTGTTGTGATTGTAGTTTGTGTGAGTTTCCTGGTTTTTATGATTATTCTGGGAGTGTTCCGAATCCGAGCTGCACATCAGAGAACGATGCGTGACCAGGACACTGGAAAGGAAAATGAGATGGACTGGGATGACTCTGCTTTGACCATCACTGTGAACCCTATGGAGGTAAATCAGAGTGGTGTCTCAGCACTGCACAAAAAAATCCCTCTTCCAGCTGTAACCAGTATGACTGTACACAGACAGAGTAGTAGAGCAAAAACAACCGTAGAACACAGAGAGAACAGACACTGAGTTTTTAATAGATGCCCAAAAGTGACACATCCCAAGAGCAGTTACGTTTGGGATCTTGCATGGGCTGTAGCTTTGTGATACGTAATTGGGCAAGAATCACTTGAATCAGGTTTTACAGATCAGTGTTTAACACTGGTGTTTATCATGCTGCACACTACCTTTATGACAATCAGCTTTTTTCCCAAAGTTGCAAAAATTTATTGTTGAAACATTGTCTGTATTTAGGATGTTTCTGTCTGCTGTGTTTAATGTCTGAAATTTTGGAAAATCAGAAACAAGATTTGCAACCTTAATGTTATTTGTGTAATCTTACTGAAAGTTCTTTTTCCAGTAGAATTTGAAGTACTGGACCATACTTATGAATTAGTTTGTTTGGAGTGACAGGATTGATAGAAATGTTACAAAACAAGAAGAGCAGTTTTAATGAGAGCTTAAGCTTTGCTTTCTGGTTGCCTGATTACTGCTGAACTTCTGAAAACAGTAATGAATTAATAGCTCTTTCTCAATAAGCGTACTTTGTGCCCAATCCAAAAGAATAAAGGGAATTTTGGCTAGTATGATATCAACAGCCGATTTCTATCTTAACAGACTTATGAGGATCAACACAGCAGTGAAGAAGAGGAGGAGGAAGAGGAGGAAGAAAGTGAAGATGGAGAAGAAGATGACATCACTAGTGCAGAGTCTGAAAGTAGTGAGGAAGAGGAAGGAGAGCAGGAGGAGGACCAACAGAATGTTAATAGACAGCAACAGCTGGAATGGGATGACTCTACCCTCAGTTATTGATTCTAGCTGTTCCCTTTGTCTTTCTTTCTGCTCTAGAAGACTCCACTGTAATACACTCCATTGTTCCCAAGGATTCATGGTGTTTGAAAAAAAAAATCATTCTGGCCAGTAGATTCAACCAACACACATCCCAGTGTTTGTGTTATGTCAGCTAGTTCCTGATGCTGTTTCTAGAATTGTAGTTAGCACCTCTTTTCCCTCAGCCATGCCTCAGTGACTGGATTTTTTTACACTATGTGAGGAACCACCTTGCACTTTTTCTTCATGTCATCTCAGCTAAGTGACTCTGCAGATCTGTAGCCATTGCACATGAATTTCTGAACTTTTTTTGCTCTGTGAAACAAATATGGCTTTGTTCCTTTTTGTCTTTCTGAAAGATACAAAGATTGCTTGTTGACAAAGGGTAAAGCTGATCATTTCAGCCTGTTGATTTCTTTTAATTTTTTTCCCAAATTAGTGCATGTGTAAAGTGGCAGAATGAGGTTAATATGTAGAAGATTAACAGACTTTTTAATATTTTGTAAATATATTGGAATTATGTAATTATGTCATTTGTGGTAGTGAAAACAGGGATTGGGGTATAAAACATGCTAAAGTAAAAAAATCATGAAGCATGAAGTAATACAAGTCTCATACTACTGCAGCAGGAGCACTGGCACGGTTTTCTAGTGTAGATGTTTCAGTAAAACAGTGTCATTGGCCTTGACTGCCTTGTTCACTCATGCCCCACTCTGGTTTTTCTTTTTTGTTTTTCTTTTTTTCCTCCAATCCTTTGTTTTTGCAGAGGGAACAGACAAGCTTGTGAGAAACTGTAAAGGCTCTTTGGAACCTCTGCAGAGGTTCAGCTGCCCAACTGCCCTGCCTAATACAGTTTGTTGGGTCTATTTTATTTTATTTTATTTTTTCCGGTAAAGTTTTAGCATAAGGGCTGTTTAAGTTATTGGGAGAAAAACACTACTTGGATGGTGGACAAATGAGTGTGCTGGTGCTGTGGTGTGCTGCCACAGCACCTACTAATTACAGCGAGGCTGCCTGTAGTACAATGATGGTCTGTTCATCTTGCTGGCAGGACAGATTGTTTGTTTAGTTGATTGATTGTTACATTGGTAACTGAAGCTGGAAAGCCTGAGACCTGTGTACCTGCACACCTTGGCTACCAGTCTGCATAGATAGGTTTTTTAGTTTATTTGACTGTTCAGTTTTTCACATTTGGGAATGGGAGGGTTTGGGGCATAGCTGATACCATTTCTATTAACCACACTCCTGCTCATTCCCTGTAGCTCCTTGTACAGTAACTTGGACTGTTGGTGTATTAAGCCTTTGTTTACACTTAGTAATTGTGTTTTCCTGCTGGTGAAACTATAGCATAAATTATCCAACCAGAAAACCTTGGGAATCACATTAATATTATTCCAAGTCATGGCTAATTTTGGTTGGTTCCGATCAAAGTTCTAACTTGGAATTGCAAAGGACTTTTTTAAAGAACTGACTGAAAGGTACGAAAAGTAAGTTATGACCCCATGGTGGAGAGTGCTAGTTTTTTCGTAAGGCAGGTCTTATTCATTTAACTTTATTTGTCCTATGCAGAGCCTTGAGTAATGAATATCTGCTTACTTGATTATTTTATGTTTGGAGGTGGATTAAAGAGTAACTTGTTTTGCTTGTAACAGGAAACTAGGACTCCATTCGCTCCTCAGCACGGTAAGCAAAGTTTCAGTTTTTGATCTTGTATGTAATCTGCCTGTGTTCTAGATGCACAGACCATGCATGTCATAGCAGGTTGGTTAATGGCTGACAGTACACAGCAGGGAAATGTTGCACTGGATAAGCCTACTAGAGGAGCAACAAGCAAGCCAAAAGGTGGGAAAGGAGTGGGAGAAAAAGGGTCATAATTTAAAAAAAGATAAAAGATTGATCCAAATGTGTTCTATAGTTTTGATTTTTCAGAGCAGACCTATTCTCACCTAGTGCACATCTTGCCTCCTGATGTGTGTAATGGGATCTAATGGTGGGTTTTATCTGGTGGTAACACTTGACTCTGTGGAGTGCCTTTTACAATAATAGATGGACCTGGAAGCAGGGGAGAGAACCCACACAACTAGCTTACCGTTTTTTTGTTTTTTTTTTTAATGTAAAATTTTAGATTTCTAAAATGGGGAAATGGTTTTGACTACTTATGTGGTAATATAACTGCTAGTTTTAAGTAAACTGGGAAACTTTTAACTTATGTCTGACAGTTGTCCTGTGTTAATGTGTAGAAGACTTATCCTTCCATATACTGTCACTGTAGCTGCTGTATTTTAGACTAAAACTGATCATGACTTAATGGTAATACTGAAAGGTTGTAAACGTCCTGATGCAGTTTGTAGCCACTGTGGGTATAACTTTCAGATGTGTATATTGGTAACAGGTCAGTTTGGAAAGTCTATAAGCTACAATAAATTTCTGGTTCTAAAGATTGTTTGCATTTATTTCTTAATGAACAGAATGAAGTTGGGTCAAGTTATATTAACTGTGTGTTAGTTTGCCTAGTAGTAGAGTCCAGTTTTATTTTCATTGATCTTTGAAGCACAGAAGGACTGGGGTATCGTGGTGGACAATTTAATCTTTTTTTTTATTTTTTGACGTACAAAACATGTACCAAAAACAACTGAAAAGTTAAACATGTAAACATTCTCTTGTTACAGAACCATAGTTTGACTTAAAAAAATACTTTTTTCAAAGGCAACAGAATAAGCACAGTCTGTTTGTACAGTTAAAAAAAATCACAAAAACATCTCTAAATAAATAGAAGTAGAAAGGGGTATCACTTTGAGCATATTTATAAAATCAGAAGTTACTTATTTACAGTGAAATGTAACATTTTTCAAAGTAACTTTAAGTTTTAATCCTCGGTACAATTCAACTTGCTGGGAAGTATCAGGTGAGCTGCTGTTTTGTCAATTTGAGACAAAAGCCTCTTTGCTGACCCAATACAGCCATCGGAATTTCATTAAAGATGCTATTCTAGTGGAGTACAAGGGAGGAAGTCCACTCACTGACTCATGGACATTCTTACTTGTAGGTAAGTCAACTTTCTAGACTACAAAACCTACCTAAAACTGTGCTGAATTGAGAAACACCTTTGGAATTGCTCAGTTCTAGCAGTTTATGTTGATACAGCTTTGTTTTATTGCACTTGTACGATTGAAGGACAGATGACATGAGCCACTGCTGCTTTGTACTTCTGTAAAAACAGGTATGAACTGCTGCAAGCCTGCGAACAGAGTACCTAAGAGTGACCAAGGAACCTGCTAGGTAAGACTGCCTTTCTACAGTATGACAGATGGGATCCTGGATTTTCAGTTGATGGCAATGTAAAAGAATTGCATGTACATTTACAGATTTTTAGCATGTTCCCTTCCATTGTGATTGCAGTGCATCTCAACTTGGATGTGGCCTAATGAAAAATGTGTCTGTGAAAGCACAGGCTCGCTGTCAGTTGTAATAGAGCATGTGACACGTAATCTGCTGCCCCGTGGAAATGTTTGCATTTGTCCAAGTCCTTAAGATACTTGAATTTTTTAAGTGGGTGTAAGAGAGATGAGCGTATCCCTACTGCTGGTTTGTGACACCTAAAACCCTTTTAGCCTGTGAAGCAAGAGGCTATACAATCTGGCACTGAAAAGGAGAAGTATCCTTATAATACTTAAAATATTAGCTAAAAACATGTCAGATGGATTACTCTCATAATTTGTTAAACAGTTCAGCTTTGTAATACTATATTTACAAATATAGATCCACTGCTTTAAGATTTAGTTTGAAACCTGAGACCACTGACTGCTGTTCAGTTCAAGAAAACAGTGAGGAATATACTACACTTGGGAACCACATCAGTGAAAGCAATTTATACTGTATGGCAGTATTCCTTTCACAGAGAACAAGTCAAAGGCCGTTTGAAGTTTCTTTTAGTCTAATCTCCAGAAGCAGCAGCAGTTCTAGAGTGTTGTCTCCAGTCAAGATAGGGTCAGGTCAGTTTGTACGCATTTATCCAATGTTGATTTCCTAGTGTTCTAAGTCAAATGCATAGCTATGGGCTGATACAAAGCCTGGCTTTAGGTTCTAGCTAACTAACTAGGGTCTGTAACATAGAGAAAGTACAGCACAACAGTTGCTTTTTGTAGCTGCAAACAAGCTTTCAATATTACTTAATATGCTGAAAAACTGTTAGAGAGGGTTGTGTAATAAATAGTTTGGGTCAATTACAAGGGCACATACCATTCTATCTTGAAATGTTCTGCCAAATCTCAGTTACATACAGCATCATTTGAAAGGTGTAATAAACGGGGATCAGTGAGGATCATGTCAAGTTAAAAGCAGTTGTCTGCTGTGTAACTGCTGCTTCTGGAAACAGGTGCTGTATGAGAAGCAACCTGGTTTATACCACAGATATATATATATACATATATATATATATAAAAAACAGTATAGAATAGACTTCATAGCATGAAAAGAAACCTTAAGTCCGTAAAACAATTTAAATGAGCCACAATGTTACATTTAATCAATCATCTGGTATCATCTGTTTGTATATAAAAGCAATGAAGAAAGGTGTTTTTTTTTAATTAAAGTTGTTTCATGCATACTAAACATCGTAATATCTACTTGTACTTTCTACAGAGGTAGAAGTTACTTTAAGGAAGTATTAAATTAGTTATGCAGCTTATGAAAAATATGTCTGAACTTGTGCTTTTTAAAAAACAATGGACTTAGCATTATCTGGAAGCATTTTGTTTGTTTTGAAGTACTAGGAGTACCTGGTTTTAAAAAGAGCTAAAAGTCAAGAATGAGTTGTACCTAGATGCTGGATGCAAAAACAATAATGAATCAAATTTACCCCATAACAGGGAAGATCTACTAAGAATAAACAGTTCAATTCAGCCTCTGTCTGAAACTGGCTGTTTTTGTGTAAGTTTTAGGCAAAATAATTCAAACCAGGCATGGAAACTAAATTTATATGAGAGTAGACCATTGTTTGACAGTACTTGGATTTCTTGTCACTTAGGAAACACAATATGAACTGCCTGTATTTCACAGAATCACAGAATGTTAGGGATTGGAAGGGACCTTGAAAGATCATCTAGCATTGTTAAACCTAGTTAACCTAGTTAAGGGCATACAATCAAAGATCTGATTCAGCTTTAGTGATGTCTTGAAAATGGAATGACTTTGTCATTCCTTAACAGGTAGGAATGATAGCACCTTCATAGGAACATGATATTGTGGAGAACACAGGGAAATGGAAAGAAAGCACCTCAGGGAACTGCTAAAGGAAGCAGATACTAACCAGACTACTTCACTTATCTTCCAGCATGACCCATAGGCTGCAGCCTGCTTGATGCACCTCACTGTGCTCATGTGAGGCACAGAGGGACAGCAGTGGCTCTTGTTCATCTGTCCCTTTGCAACACCAGTGCTCAGAACTGCCCACCAGGTGAGGACGCTAGCTGGAAACAAAAATATGACACAGGAGTAGAAATACATGATTAACAACAGCACCTTGTGGGAGAGGAGATTCCACTTGGGAAAGAGACGTAGGCAGCAGTGAGAGCAGGAGAAGGCTGGAACAGTTTGTCCAGCTGTAGGTACCAGCACAGACAGCTGCACCTTGCTCTTTGGCTGCACCACCCCGTGCAGACAGAGTCTTTGCACCCCAGCTCTAATAACAGACAAAAAGTCATGTACCTTAGTTGAGAGCAGGATGGATGTTGGAAAAGAACAAAGAACAAATTTGTAAGATGAATTGAGATGCAACTTATTGTAAGTAATTTTTCAGTGTTAAACCCACTCATCTGGCACTCCTCTGTCGTTACACAGGAAGGCAGACTGGCCAAATAACTTAAGCACAGAATGGTGCCATCTGTCCCAGCTGACACTGGATTACAGTGTTATATCCTAGTGATTACGTAGGTGTAGGCCAGCGCCCTGCATGCATGCAGTAGAGGGAAGCCAGGTGGCAAACTAGCTCTAATGTACCCCAACAGGAGATACATGTAGCAACCAATTACTTGCCAATTTTCAAAATGCAATCTTAATGTTTTCAGGCTTAAAAACAGAAAAAACACAGAAATCCAGGAGCGACTTGAGGTTGAACTGAAGTCTGATTTAGGAAAGCAAACAAATGTACCTAACCCACATTAGGCTGACCCACGCCTGTTCTTGTGGCATTAGCTTTTAGACAGCAATAGGTGGACTCCAGTTCCATTTCAGAACACTTTGGCTTCTGAAGCAGAGAGATAGTAATACAATAGTATGGATATTTTTCCCTGTCACACTGCAGAGTAAAACAATTCACCCAAGTAGGTTTCAGAGGTGATTTAGACTGACCTACCTTGCTGCACACTGAAACAGGCTAGAAGGAGTGATCACGTAGTGAGTTAAAGCCTCTGAGCTGTAATGGTAGGGGCCTACAAGAACAGCTATAATATAAGAGCTATAGGATAGTAGCTTTTCAGTGTTCAGCTGAATTGTCAAGAAAATAGACACGTTAGCCCAGTTAATGACTTTAAAGGATGTTACGACAGCCTGAACTCTTCCATTAGAAGATGTATTTGAAGCTTAACAAGTTCTTAAGGATACAGTACATCTACCTACCTTTCACTGTGTGCAGTAATTTTATTGCCTCATGCCTGCCCCTTGTCCCCCAAAGATCTAGAGCAGGCATGATTAGGCAGCTGATGACAGTCCAACAATCTTCAGTCATGCAGAAAAGTGTGACCTCCGGGAATGCAGGTGAGGAATCTTGAACACAGCAACATTCATCAGTCTTTATAAAACAGTCTACAACGGCTGGATTCAGTGCAAGTGGCATTACATTCTCTCGGAGCAAGTGTGCAGCCTGACTCAGTTGCTCTACTGTCTGTTATCTTTGGATACGTTGTGTGCTAGCCAGTTCACTTTGGTTTTCCAGCTCTCTCGCAGGGCTTCATTAAACTTTAGTCTGAAGTGCTTTAGTGCCTCCTCGTCCGTTTTGCCGAGAGCTAGGGAATCCTGAAGGTAAGAGGCAGAAATCAGTGTAGTCTTACTGAAAGGGCAACTGAACAATTAATGGCTAAACTGCTAAAATACTTACTTGCTCAGAAATTACTCTACTGAAAGGAGCACTGTGTAGGGAACAAGTATCCAAATAATTGTTTTGAATGGTTACTATAGCTGCACATTTTTTCATTCTGATAAATAGCGGCATCCTACTCTTAGCTTTTGGAATTAGGGAAGCATTAGATTTTTTTTAGTATTCTTGTACAAAGCTACTGTCTTTCAGATGGACAAAAGCTAGGTTGTTATAATGTAAGAGGCAAGTTGAGAACAAGAAGTGATACTCCACCAAAAGAGTTCTCTGTGGTCTTAGCCTGCAAGCTGGTTCTACCAGGTACGTATTGCCTTTGTGCTGAAGAATCTGATGAAATTCTTCCCTGAGCACCAGTACCTTGTATTTCTGACACCTGCACGTAAGCATTGGACATTTACTCACGGTTTTTGCAGTTCAGTTCCTTCAAAGAAACTTCCACTGTGACCTACAACTCCTCACAAAACTACACGATCAGGTATTCATTTTCAACCGTATCCAGGCTCTGCTTTTCTTACCTTTAGATACTGAATGTCTTTAGAGCAGCTGAGTTCTGGCAGGCCAGCAGCTTTCATCAGTGCAAACAAGTGCAGGAAGAGAAGACCATGGCGCCTCAGAATCATATAGGCTTTTTCACAATAACCTCTGAATCTATTCAGAAAGGAAGGTGAGGCAATGCATTGAAGACTGCAAGATACGCTATTTTATAAAGCAAGACTAGGTATTAGTCTGAGGCCTACTGTCTGCATTGATGACTAGCATGTCATTTCACCTTGTCTAAAACATTATTTATTTGCTTTACCTTGTTTGTATATATTCGAAAGGACTAGCTAATGTTTGTAAATTCCTCAGCTCTCCATTTAGCAAGAGCTAGGAATATCTGATTGCATTGGATTATCTAGTCCAGGGATGTACTCCCCACAGCCACAAACCTGAGTCCAAGAACCTGGACAAGGGACCACAGACTACAACAGTTGCAGATTCAAGTGCTACAGTCTCTTATTTTGTGCAATGAGATTTGACAGCTACAAGGTAAGTGGCTGACTACTCACATACTTGGTCACTTTAAAAAGCCAGTTCAGAGCCATCTGATCTAGGCAAAGGGCAAGGGGTCACGCTTGAGCCTGTGTGCTCTGCCTGCACTGATGGATTTAACAGCTATACGCTACGTACCACTGCTAGAAATAAATTGTGAAAATTCAGAGCTTAAAAAGCTGAAGTCTAACACTTAACTGCTAACACTTACCTTTCAAACTTCTCATTGTTGTTAGTTTTTCCTTGTTGGATGACATGCACGAAGTCATATGTTAAGATGAAAGGAACTCGTTCTCTATTAATACCAAATTTAGTTTTGAAGTTCCCCAAAAAGTGACCAAAATCAATATGGAACAGCTGGAAATAAGGAAAAAATTGTTTTCAGAATAGTACTTCTTTTAGCCAACCTCTCTTCATGGTTACTGTATTCAAAAGATACTGACGATAGGATTTTGGGAGGGAAAAAACTGACCTGTTCCACTGGGGACTGTTTTCCTTTGGGGAAAGAGGAAATATTTACTTGCCAAGATAGCCTCCAGTGTAATTGGAGGTGGGAGAGCACAGAAAAGGTACTTAGCTCTTTCATACTTGGTGTAGCTGGAAATACATTTTAAAAGCATTAGGGTGTCACTAGGAAGAGCAGAAAGACAACTATCTATGATGGGCTGCTGTCTTACCCCACCAGTGCAGTCTGCAGTCCCAGACTGTGGAAATAAGACATCCTCCTGCTACAAAACATTATTTGTTCAGGTAAAGCTTTCCACCACAGCCACTTTTTTTTTTTTAAATACAAAGTACAGTGAAGTTGTTTCATCACCGGTGCAATGACGGGAAGGAAGCTCACGTGCCAAACCTTGTGCATTATGGCGATTTTACAGAGCTGCTGTAAACCCCAGAGCATATACAAAACCCACAGCTGCATACCGCAGGGCATCAGCTCCCCCAGGTGGACAAACAGCTAAGTGGCCCCTACTCTGCAGAAACAGCTTTGTAGGCTTCCTCCCCAACACTTGTTTTCTATATGGTGAGAAGAAGCAATCCTAGATAAGAGCTGCTGCTAATCACAGCCCAGGGAGAAAGGTTAGTGCCTAGTTAGTTAGTGAATGACGTGGTGGCTCTGTCCCTGCAATGATCCCAGAACAAAGGCGCTAGTAAGTTTTTATGACCATGACTGCTCGGATTTAGGGGAATAAGATGTAGAGATGGGGGATGTTACAAAGAAACAATACAGGCAGGCAAACTGTTGCCAGGAGTCTCAAATGTCAGCGGCTAATTTCTTACTTTCAACCATTAACTAGCTGACTTGGCTGGATCTGTAGGAGAATAACCTTGCAGTGGCTAGCACAAGGTTGTTCAGGCATTGTAGAATTCACAATTAAACAAGAGACACAGCTTATACTTTCCCCTCTGTCAGAATATTACTACTGTAATTTAGTCCGTGCTCTACTAGAAAAAGTATTTTCTTTTTTTTTCTAGTTTTGTCCTTTGTATTTCAAAGAGAAGATAATATAATCTCTAATAACTATTCTTGTACACTAGAGAAGTAAAGGAATTGGTACAGGTGAAATTAAAACCACACTGACCATATGCAACTGTTTAAGAAAAAAAATCTAGGAGAAAGACTATAAAAATATCATCTTGGGCAAGTAACTGAGGATCTTATCTAGCAACTACAAGCGATTTGTAATTCTGCTGAAGCCAAGTAAGTCTTCAGACTGGTAAGTACAGTGCTCAGGTTTGGATCTGCAGACAGTTTTAGGTCTGAGATGTATGAATTGTTCCACTGTGATTTCAAAGTGGGTATTAACAGCAGCCTGATAAGATATTACATTGGCGGCTGCTGACACTTCCAGAAGCGTATTCAAATTATAAGACTGTATTTACCCTCTCAGTGATAGAAGCTATTGAGACTGGTTGTCCAGTCTGCCTCTACTGGAAGGGGCAGTACATTCCTTAGCAGTAGGACTGCACTGGGATGTTTCTGTCCATTGCTAAGTAGAATTCGTGCCCCTCTCCAGCAGCAGCATAGCCCCTTACCTGGCCAGTTTCCCGGATCATGATGTTATCGCTGTGCCGGTCACCTATCCCCAGCACGTATGTTGCCACGCAGTAGCCAGCACAGGAGAGAGTGAACTCTTCTATAGCTTGTTCTAATGCGTCACTAAAGAGGGTAAGAAAAAGATTGAAATGAAATTTTACTTTGAACACCAGTACTTCACAGCTGGGAAGGCTGTTGTTATAGCTTCCCCCATGCAGACGTGCAGGAGAAAGTAAGGGAATTATGTGCCTGAATTACACCTTCTGTAGCGTACTCCAGAGTCAGTATGCCCATCCTCACTTCACAAAAACCAGCTGCAGTAAAAACTGTCCATAACTGGAAAGGCCTGGGTAAGATTCTGTCCACAGTCTCAACTAAAATGACTTGGTATTAACTCATTTCTAGGTCTCCACAGATCCAAAACACCACCTGGGGTTCTTGAATGATTCCTGCTAGCACCTTCGGAGTTTGAGCAGGGTAGGGCTGATATTTTCTGCTTTCTATTTCTGTGCCTGCTAAACCCCCAAGCTGCACAGCTGCTTTGCTGTTTTCTTCTTTCACCTTCCAGTTTTGGCATTGCTCTTTCCACCCCTTTTCCAGCTCTTACCACACTGACTACTTACTCAAGAAAGTAACAGGACTAAGGGGAAGGCCAAGCTTTGGATCCAACCTGTGACAAGTGCTACCTTAAGCTACTGAAGGTCAAAAAAGCTAGCAAACAGTAACCCAAATGCCTCCATTTCTGTTCAAGATCCCTATAATGCCTTCTAGTGCGCTATGCTGTGGAGCAGCCTTGGCTATTGCAGGACAGCTTGGAAATACATGTAACTGAAAGGGGGGGAAAAAAAAGCAGTAAAGCACCACTGAGTAAACGTCAAGCCCACTTACCCTGGGTTCTTGGATTTTAGCCAGTTGAGCAGTGCATCCTTGTTGAAGGCTGCAGTGGCCACCATGTTGCTCTTGTTCAGCTGGATGTTAGCAATGGTATCTGAATGCATGACTACTTCTATCAGCCCAGTCTTGTCTCCTGTGGAGAGGCAGCCATAAGGGGTCATCCTGCAGAGATGAAAGAAACCCTTCCGCTGAAATATTGCCCACAAGTGGGGTGTCTTGACTTTCAAGCTTTCCCTTGTCTCCCATATCAAAAGCATACTGGTAGAGGAAATTCCAACAGTACTTTCTGCCCATGTTTTATGTTTGGGATTAAGGAACATCCCACAGTTCTTCAGGGGGTTGAGCCAGCAGAAATATTCCTAAGGGCCTACCGACCTTCACCTTATAGTGCTTCAGATGTGCTAAGGGCAGGTTGCAGCTGGGGTGCACAGAAGACAGAGCATCTTCCAACTGGAGGGTATCTAAGCCAACTACCAAGCACTGGTTTGGTACAGATAGCCTCCCAGCAACACAGATGCAGCATAACTAAGGCTTAATGGGAAATTGGTGAAAGAGCCTGATTTAAGCCCAATACCACTTACATCCTAACTTAACAGCTGTGCAGTTCTGTTTCTAGCAGCAGCCCTGAACTTCAGGTCCAGTAACAACATACATCATCAACACCTGCTTGCTATCAGTGAATTTCCACAGCCTCTGCTCCTGGACTGTATTACAGTCCTCATACTTCTTTCCTTAAACCTTGCCCTGTGGGAACAGCTGCAGAGTGTTACTTAAAATAGAACTGCCTGCATCCCTTCTCCTTCACAGTTCATTTAGTTGGGAGTCTCTGACGTCCCAGTTCTTTCTCCCACCTCTTGTTGCATTTCTACCCTCAGCACCATAAAACCTGACTAGCTGTTCACACAATACTGGACAGACCTGGCAGAGACAAAACAAGCTTGCAGGTAAAACACTCACCATGCCTGATCTACCACTGCAGCAGGCCAACAGGGAGCATGTTACTCACCTCAGGTCCAGGCCCTCCTGCTTCCACAGAACATCCATCAGCTGGATCATCTGCAGAGTCAGCATGTCCTGACGAAGATCTACACAGCATTACAAAGGAAGAAAGGGTTGTGAGTGCCTCCCATTTTCCGCTCATGTTCTTTTGCAGTTGAACTTGCTCTGCCCCTGCAGCAGGTTGCTAGAGGGGCCCTTGCCATGTTTGTCACTTGCTACGTCTTGCTAGCAGAGAACATCATCACAGAGCAACGTTCAGTAGTTCAGGAATATTGTAAAGTATTGCAGTATAATCAGGTCTGAGTTAAGGTATCTAATGGAGATAAATGCTACTTCACTTTGCCAAAGCTCTTCCCATAGCAGACAACATAGTACTTAACTAGAAAACATCTCCCTGACACAACTGAGCAGGAACAACTCTGACCCTACAAGGACTGATGTAGCATTTCCAGACCTCACATTTTACTTTGCAAGGATATCCAGCTATAAATAATTGGTACTACTTTGTTAAGTTTTATGAAATACAGAGGAGAGTTTACTACATCTCCAGCTTACTGTCCAAAACATCAAACACACTGATGGTCCTTATTGACAAAAAATCTTAATGGTCCATTTTTAGGCCCATTCACCACAATAAATATGTAAGACTATTACGCCTATGAAAGCACATCCTTTAAAGACTTACCATCTCCATTTTTAAAAATGATACCCACTCCACCTGTCTCTTCATTATTAAAAACAATCCATAAAGGTTTCATTTTGGAGTCCATAAAGGTGCACTGATCCACACTAGGGGAAATAAAAATACTACCATCAGTGTTTCTACCTGTTAAAAAAAAGCATCCATCTAAGCTGCAAATTCAACAGCACCCAGCATTGTCAATGACCATGTGCCACCCATGATCAAAGAGGGCCTCAGAGTAACCACAAACCTGGCTCTCCTGCTGAGCAAAACCTGCAGCACAAAGGGAGGAAGAGATGCAGCTATCTTGCTTACCAAACTTCAGCGAGGATAATGCTGGGATTCAGGGGAGACTGGAGGTGGGAAAGTGCTTCAAGATAAGTTTCCTGCTTCATGCACACATGCATCATCTCTTTGGTTTGAGGCTTGGTGGCCTTCTGAGAACTCACTTTAACAAAGTCATTCAGAGCTTTCATCTTGTTGAGTGCTTCTCCCTGCAAAGAAATGGAGACACAAAATAGGGTTAACAAATAGGAAGTACCTGGAGAAAGGTTAAAAACTACAAAAATCCACTGTGCAATGCAAACATTGCTTGTATTGATTACATTCTCCTCAACTTGTAGCAGTTCACACATTACAACAAAATGAATTTCGTACTGTCTGCTTAAGGACATCTATAATCAGTTACGGATATTCTGCTGGGCATAAGTGTATTGCAAGGTAATGATTGCTGTCGTAAATATCAGGGATGATGCACAGCATCAAGCACCAGAAAAAAGGCATGAAGTGCACTGGCTAGAAGACATGAGGATGAGTCCTATAGCCCCTGCCCTGTAAGGCTGTTGGGGAGGTCTGGTTATGCAAAAGCACCGCTTCAGCTTGCAAACAGAAGAAGCACTTGTTTGTGGGCACGTCTTAGCTCTGACTTCATGTATGCAGGAGTCCCTCACTTCTGAAGCGGTTGCAGTGAGCCTTGACAAATAATAAAAAAGAATTTTAAAGAGTGGGCAATGACCAGGATTACCTCCACATGGCAACTGAAGGAAAGACTGCACTGCTCCAAATCAGGCAGAGAATTTTGAGCAATGCCTACTAGATGACAATTCATTCAACTCATCTAATAACAGCAGTCTGAACATGTCAAACTATTCTAGATACATCTTGTAGTCTGGGATACGTATGGGTGAGTAAGAGATGAGCAGTCGCATGTGATGGGGGAACTCCAGGCTCATAATAGGATATGCCAAAAACAATATAGCAGTTGCAAGGCTCTTTTCGTATTACTGATAACTTTAAGTTGAAAAAACTAACAGCTGAGAACAAGCACCAAGCAAGAGGGATGTCAACCTTATGGCTAAAAGCAATTTTTACCTGTTTCATCAAAACTTTTATATGGTGGGTGCTGCCTCTGCAATATGCTTCCAGGATCAAGCCAAACCTCAAGGCAACTGCAGGGACATGCATTTCTGACCTAGAGGAAGAAGGGAGGTTAAAGCAAAACTGACTCACCACAGCAAGTGACTAATTCTCCCATTCATGCCAGCAAAAAGTGTGGAAGGAAAAACAAAACAAAACAACAAAAAAAACCACACCCTCCCCAGAAGGTGCTGTGGAAAAAGTATTGCTTGAAGTGGTGAGACAGCTTTCTCAATGACTAAAAGGTTAACCACTCCTTTGAAAAGATTAGCTGAGGAGTAAGGACAGGTCAGAGCCTATGGCTCGGAGCTGGCAGGTAGCCAGGGATGTCCAAAGTAAATTTCAACTCCAGGCATGTAGATATAAATTGTGAAAACAGAGCCTAATCCAAACAAGACTCCTCCCTTCCCTGCCACCTGGGAAAACAAACAAACAAAACAATCCCAAACCAACCAAAAAATGTCACATCCTCATTGAATAAACCTCATGCAGTCTCTCAAGTAAAAAGCAGCAGTTCCTGGGGATTTGTAACCACAAGAAGAAAATCCCATTCATGCTCTAGTGAAAGACACTTAGGTAAAGGCCAGCTAACAGCCTTTACATAAATTCCCTGGCATCCACACATACAGACATGCTTGCTATTTTATTTCGCAGTGCAATGAGGAATCCAGTAAATGCTCGTCTCACTTTACTACTGAGCAAAAGCCTAAAACATTTGTTCTTACCTGAGATGCCAGAACAGGAAGTGGCCTATCTTACGGTTCGATAATGCCCTATCCAGCAAGAACTTGGTTAATTCACAGTCTAAGTAGGATTCATACTTGAGCACCTGGACAAGCTGCAGCAGGTATTGGAACAATTCGTGATCTCTGTGGACAGAAAGGCAAAATAAAAGACCACCTCATCTTTACTGCAACGAGTGTAGTTACAAAAACAGTATAGAAAGGGCTGTTGGCCTTATTCACAGTCCTTATTAGCAACCCTAAACACATGTAGAAAGGGGCTCCACATCCCCTAGCGCTGAACACTTACGTCAGCTTCTTTAATGAGTTGATAGCAAAGGAGCCAACATAACGGTCAGGGAAGCTAAAATCCAGCAGCTCCAAGGCATTCAGGACAGGCAGCTCTGGCCAGGTCTGAAGCAGGGAAATCATCTGTAAGGGCAAAAAAAAAAAGAGCAAAAAGGGAACAAATTTTTTAAGACTGATTAAAAATCTACTGATAGAAAAGCAGATCCTTTGTGGGGCCAGGGGGAACCCTCTATCTCAGTCACGAAAGATGCCTCAGAGCCAGCTTGCAGAAACCATGTCAAATACTGTCAATTTTTGGGAAAAGCACTGTTCTGCAGCATAACAGTGTAGACTGAAAGGGGATCTTCAGAAGCTCCTATAAAAGCTCTTGAAGTGAGGAGGGATGAACAGCACAGACACCACCTGTAACTGAAATCTGAAGTTCTCAGTGCAAGAGCTTCACTGACACCCTTGCAGTAGCTTGTGGCTGGTCTCTGACTATCAGTTAAGATTATCCAATCCAGATCCTATTTCTGGCTCTGAAATAATTTTTTCTTGCCTCCAGTTTCCTCCTTTCTAGAGGGAATAAGCACTACCTTGTTGGTCAGTAATGAGCCTGGGACAGCACACAGAGCCAAAGCTCAACTCAGCTGGGTACCACTCAGCATACAAAGGTGTTTGCAGCAACTGGGACAGAACAGAAAATTTTGCTCAGCCCCAGTGATGCCAATCCTGCCTGCACAGGAGCACTGCCAAACATCCCTAGTTAAAGTGGCCTCTCGAACATAACAGAGGGATTGCCCACTGAAAGATACATTACATGTGTCCTGACTGCCAGCCCCAGCATCCTCACCTGGGCAACATCTTCATGCTTGTTCCATTTGGTGATGATAAGGAGCTTTGCCAAAGCTTGTGGGTACTGGTCACGGATATCATATCTCATCTTCCACACCAGGTCTTTCTCATGTTCATAGAGCTCAGTGTGGCTCCTCCGCTCCAGTATCTCCTTCAGTTGCAGCTTCTGCTCATGGGAATCACAGAAAAGAGCATACAGAGGGCTCAGCCTCAAGCCAAAGGGCTTGCTCAGCTCAGAGAAACCCTGTAGGACTGGGGAATGACCCAGGTTGGTGAAAAAAAGCTGGTTGTGGGCAAGATGGAAATACATGACTTGATCTAAGAAACTAGGCTTGCTTGTAGCCTGTACATACCCGAACAGTTGATGCCAGAAACTCACCTCCTCCGGATCTTCTGGTGCAGTGCGGGGTGGTTCTCCATTCCTCCCCAGCTCCAGCAGCTGGAACACAAATACAGAGTCCTCATTTCTTAATTCCACCTTGCCATCACTTCAGGCATTTATGCTGCATTAGAGAACAGTCACTTGCTACCTTTGGAGAAGGGGATCACCCCTCACAGCCCAGGTGTAGGTAATGTACTCAGTGGAACCTCTGCTCAGAGGTGTAACCTAATTGCCCATGGTGCCCTTTCCCCAGTAGGGATGAGAATCAAGGGATGAGTTCTTCCTCCAAGGCCAGCACAACTGCACACCCACATGGTCCATGTACGGGGCGCTGGGTCACTGAACTCCAGGCTACCACAAGCCACTCCAGGTTCCTACAACTGGCATGTGCTTGCCAAAGAGACAGCACTGCCCAAGGCGCCGTGCATGCTGGCACAATCTGTTAAAGCTTCTGAGCCAGAACGTGCATCATGGATGAGCATGTGTATATGTCCCTGGCAGAGCAGATCTCCTTTCCTGCAATAGGCACATTTCTTCTTCCACTTTAAAAGTCTGGCCAGTTGCAGTGACAGATGGAAAATTCTCATACCACACAGTATGTTATCGTTCTGTGCTGAAAGGGAGGGAGCTGTCTCCTTTCACTCATTTCCCCTTATTCCTCTTCTTTCCTATAGAGCCCAGTGCCGCCTGCAGTTTAAAGGTAGCTCAGTTAAACCCATTTGCAAACAAATGCTCATGGATGACAGTGTTGTACCTTAGTACTTCCTTTCAGCTTGAAAAACTATTCAAAGGTCCAGTACAGGTTAAGAGAAAAGGTCATTTTTTGAATTAGCAATATCCATTCAATGAGTTTGTACCCGGTCTTTGTCATCAGCCACCCAAGAGACAGTGATATTGCATGCTCCTGCACTAAAAAGCTAGGGTATTTCTGTGCCTCCCAAAAACGCATCCATGTCCCCTACCTGCTCAAATGATGGGTAATACACAGGATGTGATGCAACGTTGGGGAAGCAGATGACCAAGGATGCTGCACTTTCCGTGTTGGGGTTGCATTGTACTGTGCCCATGGGGTTCAGAAGTTCGCCTTTCTCATCTGAAAAACAACGTACATAACCCATGAATCCTGATCTTCCGAAGCTTTGGTCCAGAAAACAGAGCACAGAATTGCTTCCAGCTCTGTCAGTGGTCATTGCATGGCCCTGAGCAGGTCGCTTCATTTTCCTGACCTCTCACAACCAAAATATACATGGTATCTGCAGGACAGCAGCAACCTCTTATGTCATGAGTGCAATGCCAGGTAAAATGAGGCCTTAATCTCGGCAGGGCTCTAGGTGCCATCACAATACAGAGTACGGTACAGGAACTGCTAGCACAGAAAGTTACTGCAGCACCAGTACGCCCTTCCTACAACCCCTTGGAAAGCAACGGAGGATTCAGGGCAGGTCCCATCTTTGTGGTGGGGACTGAAGACACAGAAAAACAAGGTAGCTCTAGCTCCTGACGTACCTGGAAAGGAGGACCACATGTGCAAGCAGCATTCCCCTGTTTTCAGCTGGTCCTTATAGTCAAAGAGCATGACATTCACCCAGGCGATGGGGCAGTCCTGGAAAGCAAAGAAAGAAACTTACCAGGGTGCTGTAATTGCAAAAGCTGAGGGAAGGGAAGAGCAGAACAAGAAAGAGATACCCCTATGCAAAGCAAATCCCTCACAATAGCCAGGGATAAAAAGTTCTTCCAAGTCTGCAAATTGCTACACAGAATGCTGCAGGCAGGTAGCTTTCCATTGCAGAGGGCACAGGCATCCCCTCAAAGAGCTGCTGGAAAGAATTCACCACCCCAAGTGGCGATGCCTGCTGCCTACCTTTTAAGTTCTCCTAAAATTTGAGTGTAAGAGAGCATCAAATTCAGATATTTACCACAAGTTAGGGTCCTTTTTGTAATGCTGAATGGCACCAAACACTCCCCACAAATATGCCTAAAGCTTCATCACTCAAAGTTTAGCGGAGCTGCAGATGTCCAATAAGTGTCCAGTAAGGCCACACAACTCTACACTCGATGATATTTGAAGGAGCTGACTTTTATCCTTCCTATATTTCACAGCTTGAGGGGAGACCAAAGAGCCTCAGTTTTGAAACAGGGAAGAGGCGGTTAACATGACCTGGGAAAATGATACAGAATGCTAAGTGTGTCTGATAATGGGAAGAAAAGGCTTGAATCCTTTGTACAGTAATGAACACTGTCTGTCTATAGATGACAAACTTTACCCTGCCAATCCCAACAACAGCAGCATTAAGAGGGAAAAAAAAAAAGCACCCCAAAAAAACCTCCCAAAAGCCCAAACTCAACCCAGTTACACAAGCCAGTCTCATTTTGGGGGTGAAGGACTCCAGCAAGTAAAGTGACTGGGACATGGTCAGGAAAGAGAATCCATCTCTGTGCTCCAACCCAGTTCCCCGCCACTAGAACCGACAGGCATATCCCATAAGTGACCCAAGATTTCCTGTGCTCGGGTTCCCCGAATGGAACAGCTGACTTCATTTAACAGTTTCAGCAAAACCAGCATTTCACCCAGCTGCTCAGAAAACACCAAGGCTTAAGTGAACACCGGCACAGAGACTGACTTGCAAAGAGGCTGCAAGGCAAAATTCTGGTGAGACAACCCACAAACCGTGTAATACTGAAAGGGATCCCCACTGAGGCATTTTCCTGTTCCACTGATACATTCTAGAGAATATATCTCTAGATCTCTCCAGAAGGGACACCAAAAGACTTGTTGGAGGTAACATAGTCAGCATTTTTCACTAATGCAGCTAAATGAATCACTTCCAAGTGGCCTCTCACAAACCTTGGTGTCGATTTGATTAGACTCAGCATCTTCAGTAAGATCCTATTTGAGACATCAGCTTTCAGACCGGAGGGAAAAGCCAAACACACATCACCACCAGCAATAACCTTTTCTAACAGACTAAATGAAATAGTCTAACAGACTAAATTTCTAACTAAATGACATCAAGTCACTGCACAGAGCCTGCCAGAACCCTGGGCAAGATTTTTGGTGGATAAAGTCCAGCAGAGCAACGATTCAGCATCTTGAGGACAGAAATATCTCCTGCATGACTTACAGAAACACCGAAAGCCAACCAGTGACATTAACGCTCTGACTCATCCCAGCCAGGCTGCAGGCTCGCCTGTTTTTGTGGTCGTAAATGATTTAGTTCTACCTATCTGCTCTGGACAGTCCACACAGACGAACAACATGCATGTAGTTAACCTCTGAGTACTATGAGCAAAAAGATATTTAATCTAATAAAAAATCAGAGTGCACTTTGAGTGGAACTTCCAGTTACCAATCATTTCAAACGAGATCTGGACACCTCACTCAGAGCTGCAGCCTGAAGATGTGGACAACTCCCTTTCTACGAAGCTCAGCTCCAGTAAATACTGTGATTTCACATTAAAAGCTCACCTGAATGCAACCACTTCTCATTACCAGAACATACATGAACAACTCAGCTAACTGCACTGGTTTTGTTTTATCAATCAGAACAGCAAAATTTCCTTCTGACTGCTTCAAAACTGAAAATTGTTCCTGTGTGACCACAAAAACACAGACTGTGGATGAATCAGATATTCTGTTCAAGAAAAGCCTCCAGCAAGAGTTGGAGTTCTGCTATTCTTAAGTAAAAAAACAAACAATAAAAAGGTTGTTCCCTGTCTTGGCCTCAAAATGTTTCCAGCCTCAAGTCTCCAACCTGAAAGCTGGTCCATCAGGACTCCTGGGTTGCTCCCCAGATATTAATGCACTGTAACCCCGAGAGCCCTATTGATGTCAACACGACAAAGCTCAGCAAACCTCCCAGCAGTGAAGAGGAGCAGGCAGAACTGAGACTTAATAAAATCTTCTGTGATCGCATTTGTCAGTCCCTCGTTTCTCTGTACTCTGGTAAAGGTGACATGACTAATCCCCTGTTTAAAGCATGGTGACAGTGCTTTTATGGCTGCAAAAAAATCATTTACAGAGGAACAGATGCATTTGCTGCTCACAAAGAAAAGTCCTCGCATGCAAAGAGCTAGAGGCATCATGCTTACTTAAGTTACAAGACCAGGAAGCCAAAAATTCAATTACAGACTGCACTTAGATCTACGCTTAGTTACTAAATTATTGTTATTAATGGGTTAGAAGTTTTGAAATAGAGGTGAGGAAAATGAGAAATATCACTACCTCTCTGATTCAGAAGCTCAAACCAAGAGCTTCCAAAGTGATTTGACACTTTCCATCCTCAATTTGCAGCATTTGAACAATAACCCCAAAGGTCCTGCACTTTTATTGTGTCTCACCTAGAGCTTTGCTACAACCAGTGTTTACATTCCTCATTTTCTTCCCCGTTCTTGGCTGTTAATTTGCTCCATGCGCTTGCATGAAAGAGCTTACTAGAAAGAAGATGCAGCACAGAAGATGGTTTTAACCTCAACTATGAAACAAGGAAGTTGCGGAACAGCAAAATGGAGAAACTAACACAAATGATTCTTTTTTGTATGTGTTCAGATGCTGGGTATGTTTCTTAACAGTCTTTCTGGAGAAGAAATTACAGTTAAAACATCCTTTCCTACAGGCAGCCACTCCTCAGTTTCCTGTTCCTGTTGGGGAAGTTACTGGCGGTCATTCTGTAAGCTCATTTATTAACAAAGCCATCAGAAAGCAAAGGGCATTCGGCTCAGACTGGTGTCCCGTGCCCTCCAGCCCTAGCAAGCCTGGCTCGGTCCCGCGCTGGCTTTACTTACAGCTTTCTTGGACTTCTTCTTGGTGGAGCGTGCCTTCTTTGCCTTCTCGATGACAGCATAGAGGGCAAAACAGAGCCGCGCCATGCGGGGAAGATCACAGATGTTGATATCAAAATCCAGCCTTTGCTTCCACACCGGCTCCGAGCACACGTTCACTTCAGAGCTTGACACCATTTTGCACAGCATCTCATTGCCGTGAAAGAGACCTGCCTGCACCACCAGCTGAGGGGAGAAGTAAGAGAATACCGTGAATCCACGGGGACTTGACCTGTTCACACAAGACCCATGACTAGAAGAGGAATGGGACAGGGAGTCCAATCCTGTGAACAGGATGCCCTACTCCTTTCCTCTTATGTCCCCTAATCTCCAACTTTACCCAGCTGCAGTAAGGGCACTGTTATCCTCTTACTTCATGCAGACTTGCAAGAGCTGCTTAATCATTGCTAAATGCTTGGGTAATCCATCGGTAAGGGTATTACAGGTTCCATCCTGTGAAGCCAAGCAATATAAATACTCACCAAACCACTGAGGTGCTACAAAACCTCAGCAACCTGTCATGCTGAAAAAGCAGGGCAGACACTGAGAGCTGAGCCAGTGCTTAGGCCAAAGAGGGAGCAAATCAACATTGCAGGAGAGGGCGCATGCAAACGCTGGGCGCCAGAGCAGGCCTGCAGTGCAGTGCCAGCTGTGAGCTGCCTCTGGGTGCACATCTGCCTGCAAATCTGCACTGCTCCTGCAGCCTGCCAGATCACTGTACGGCTGTCAGGCCAAGCTCATCCCCAGCTTTACCTCGTTACAGCATTGCTAGCTAGTCTGAATCACAGGAGACTCCCCAGGAGAAGCTCCCTGCAAACGATGGGGCACTGGACAGAAGAATTAACTATTTCATTGCCTGTTTTTTTATAAAGCTTTGTCCTGCAGAACACCTATACACATGATATATTATTGCTCTGGTTCCTTCCTCTCCCAAAGGGCAGCCATTCCCCTTCTCATTTGCCTGCTCCCTCTTCCCAGCAAGCACCTTGCAAATCCCAGGGCTTTGCTGCATCATGCTTTCTGTCTCAACTTTACCAGTCACCACATCTCCCATCGTTCTCTCTTCTCAGAGCTGAATTTCCCTTCCTCTGCTTTCTGCAGACTTCCCTGCCCCTCCACAGCTCTGTCAAGCAGCATCACTGCAGGGGAGCAGCACTGTTTGCTACTCAGAAGCTCTTGTAGAGGAGTGTTTCTAAGAACGCATTGCTCTGCTGCTGTGCTGCTGGTTAGCAAGTTGCCTTCCCCTTCCTGTTGTGCTGCAGCTCAGAAGCTGCCTGAGGGCTGAATGAAGCATGATGAGGATCACATGAGATCGAGCGATCAGCCCCTGCTTTCCTCACCACACACAAACAAGACCGAGGCAACCAGGAAAGCAAGAAAGCCAAAACACAAAACCAAAACCCCACACTGAGCCGGTACCTACCTTCATTCTCTCGTCTGCATTGACCTTGCTGCCTTGCACCAGCTCAATGTAGAAAGGCTGCTCTAAGGACCAGAGAGAACTGTAGTTTGGCTAGAAAGAGGAAAGGGTTCAGATCAGAAATAGATGCAACAAAGACTTCTCAAGCTATGGCAAGACCTCATCGCTCATCACACGCTTTTTGCCCCAAGAGAAAAGAGCGTGACGCTGCAGGTGGGCAGTATGAAGGCTGTGACAACTTGGGCACTTGTGGAGGGAGCTCGAAGGTTGATTGGAAACCCCCAGCTCTTGGACCCTAGAGAAGAACCTGCCCCAGGAATGGCAGGAAGAACCAGCTGGTGTTCCAAGACCTCATCAGCATCTCCATGTGAGTTCAGGGTGACCTGGTGGGGTCACTGTGCCCTTTTACCTTTTTCTTGGGGAGCGGGGGAGGCTTCGGAGACATCTTTGGGGTGTTGGCAATACAGTTGATCTGCTCATCTCTCATAGCAATGATAGTGGATGAGTGTACCATGGTCAGGTGGGGCGTTAGGCCTCGGTGCAGGCAGCTGCGAATATACTGCAAAGACAGAAGAGTCAGCACGGATGAAACAGAGCCAGGCAGGCATGAGCAGTCGAGCAAATCAGAACTGCCCAAAGCAGAAACAGGTGGAAAGAAAATACGGAAAGGACACAGCAACAATCAAAACTCAGTTTTAATTTATCTCCTGTTGCTTTTTAATCCAGCATCTCCCTGGACTCACACTGCCAGAGCCACAAATGTGACATGCCTTATAACCAGCATTACAGCAACAGACTCATATGGCTGCATTAAGGGAAACTGCTGAGAAGGATTCAGCACTCCCAGCTGCAGTTTGCCCTGCCAGGTGAACGCAGGATAGGGGATTATACTTGCCCAAATTCCAGGAAGCAAACCTCCAGCCCACCATGCAAGCAAGCAGACATTTCCAGAACCATAATGTATAAATGCACTTATTTACACTGCACTTGCTACCCAGGGACAAGCTAGATCACTAGCCCCCCACAACATAAGGACCTGTCAGGTTGCTAGAAGTACCCCTGGCCCCAAGCAGCACCCGGGTCCTGCCATCAATATGCTGCATTCCTGTAAACAGCAATGTCTCCTTGATGGAGGACATGTCTCAACGTACCCTCCCTGCAAGAGCGCAAAGGGGAACAGACTCGCTGATAAAGGAAGACAAAAGGCTCACCTGGAACTGGTACAGGGGGTAGTTTCCATACAGATATTCGTACTTCCCGTTCACCTGCAGGGTATAGTCCTCCGGGCTCTCCATTGTCTCATGGCGGAAGACGGTAGCCTGCTTCTTGATAGCATAGCTCATTAACGTGATGGGGAACTCATCTGGGGCGATCTGGAAAGTGAAGCTCTCCTGCAATCCCAACAACATAGCACGGACCATCAAATATCAGCAAAGGGCTGAAATCAGCACAAGAAGCAGCAATAGCTCAGCAGGGAGGTAACAGCATTCCTGTGGCTGACAATGAAGGGAAGGATAGGGAGGCACCCTATCCCCCCACAAACGCATTAGCAAATAAGTAGGGATGTTTGCCAAACTGGGCAGAAACGTGTTTCAGCAGTGCAAGCACAGGGCTGGAAATCAAGAACTTCAAGTCCAGTATAAGCAGTATCACCAGCACATGTGGGTGCTATGCTAGCCATTAAAAATCTTCATAATATCATCAAGGCAGATGGTGGCTAGGGTCATCGTGCTCAAACACACTGCTCCCAAAGGCCATTCTCCCCTGGGGGTGGCTTTTGCTTCATGCCCAGGCAAAACATGCGAAACTCACATTAATTAAGGGTAGCAGGCAAGAACAGGGGCCATGGGCAACACAGACCAATGTCTGCGAGCAGCATATGCTGAGCATGAGCTGAGCAGACTCTTGGGCTTCAAAAGGAAAGGCATACATTTGGTTCTGTGCTTCTCTTCCACCCATAAACAAAAAGCTTTCCACCACGTGTGCATGCAGCACCCTCAGCTACCAGCTAACCAGTACACCCAACGCATGGTCAGGAAGGGAAACAGCTCCCTTGGTTGGAGGCGCAAGTATCCCTCCCAACCATCTCCACAGGCAATGGAATCTGGAGGATGAAGATGAACACTGAACAGATGGAAACACTGTCCACGTACACATTATTCCGTCTCCAAATGCCCAAAGGTACCCAAAGGGAAAACACAAACAAGCTAAACATCGTCACAGAAAAATTTGTGCTTTACCCCACCAGACTGAAACTTGACGTTGACAAAAATGTTCTTGGTGGGGGTGTGCAAGAGTCCAGTCCCAAAGCCTTTGGCCATGGGCTCCAGCTGCAAGGGAAAGTTGTACTCCATCCAAGCTGCCCAGCTGAGCTGCTGCCGCTTTGCTGCTCTCTCCTCGCAGAACTGGCACATTTTGGTGCGGAAATCATTCACCTCTGGATCCTGCATGGAATCAAACTCATGCAAACCTACATGCAGAGGAAGAGAGAAAGACAAAATAAGCACCTGCACCCAACAGGGGCAATCGCCCTTTGGTAATCAAGTGTCTGTGAAACAAACTTCCTAAACACGCGCTTAATATTTGGTCAAAAGGAGAAGAGTCAGCCAAGTTACCAATAATTGCTTATTTCCTCCGCAGAATTGCACGGAGTAAATAAGTAATTACTATGGCAGAGTAACGATGCAATTACTACGTCCATCTGCCAGCAGGGAAGATCACCCTTCTTCTTGGGTTTCCCCATACACTGTTCCCTTACCAGAGCCACTACAGACCAATGCTGCTTATTTCATCTACCATCTCAGCAGGCTCCATTGCTATTCCATGCTTAGGAACGCTGGCTGGGACAGAGGCATGCATCACCAACAGCCAGCAGCCCTACCACGCTCCTGGTGAGACCCATGGTGGGGGAACTGACCTTTCCCAATGAGCAGGCTGATTTGGGAGTTAATAACCTTCTTGACTCTGTCGCCTTCTCGAGCCACAAGCCGCAGTACCGGTAGGAAGGGCTGGATGTCACAAAGCCGCCGCTGCTCATCCTCCAGCTCTTGCTGCTCGGCTGTCTGGTTGATGCATGTGAAGACGTAGGCCTCGGGGTCACTGAGCATGTGGTAGAGCGGCTCATACTGAGCATGCTTCCACACCACCTGGGACAGAATGACAGCAGGGTGAAACTACTGCTGCTCCGCCAGAACCTCATCTTCCTCCTTCTGCCACCCCACAACCTCCCTCTCCCAAACCTCTCATAGCATTCCTGCACTCACAGGCTGCTTTTCAGCCAAGTCTGGGGGCTCCAAATCTTGCTGAACTGTGGGGAGATTTATTTCTAGTGCCTTTAACTGGCCTCCTTTTTTTGTGCTTGCCACGTGCTCCAGGCAAGGTCAATCTCTTGACCTTGGTATTCAAATAACCCTCACCTGGATAACTCACAGCAAGTATCTGCTGACTGCTAGCCTGGTGAAATGAGAAATTACTCTCACTGGAAGGAAAAGTGGATTAAGTAAATTGCCCCAGTAACATCAAATTTGTGACAGAGCCAAGCACTTTCCCAAAGTCTTCTGAACTCTATCCAGTTCTCCAAGCCTCTTTGCTCCCAGCAGACAACACTTCCACGTGTTCGTTCATATTCCACTCCTTTACTCTTCCTAAGCATCTGCTGTAGGAGACACAGCTCTGCAGTCAATGGGCCTCCAGTCTGACCCAGCATGCCTACTGGTTGTAAAACACAGACCTGGAACGTAGCAGCTGGAACCGATCAGCTCCACTTGCCCTTTTTTTTATTTGACCTGAAAGCTGCAGTATGAGAAAACTTGGAATAATCTGGCATTGTGCTTCTGTCCCTTGTGATCTGTGACTCATCTAGGCCAGGTTGCTGCTGCAGAGAAAACCTTTTCCATTCTGTTTTCCTTCACTTTCCCCTACCCCTCCTCCTGCCCAGGGAAACAAGAAAGTATCGTGCCTTTTACACACGGTTTCACTGTAGCGTTTTATTTCTCAAATGGAATTCTCTCTCTCACTTCTCAGCTTTCACTGTTCAGTTTCTGTCAGGCAAGAGAGGGCTGTGCTGACATCCTGAACACTTGGAGTCAGTCCAGCATTTGTATTTGACTATTTGGGGTGACTTCTCCTTGCATCTGCATACACGAGAGCACTCATACTGAAAAATCCAGCGTGGGGACTGGACGGCTCAGGGAAGCACTGATCAAACATGCAGACCACGAGCCTTGTGTCACCAACGTGAATCTGCCCTCATTCCACAGTTACTCAAAAACTGATTCGTGTCTCAGAGCTGGACAAGTGCCCAGTGAATTAAGCCCAGCACCACTGGCACCACCAGCAGCACCTCAGCAGCTAGACAAACATTTAGGATTGTGGAGACTGTCACAAGGAGCAACATGGAAGAAATCCAACTTGGGTTGAGACCCAAAACATTTCCCCTGGCGTTCCCAAGAACAGACTCCTTGTTCCAGGAGACTGCAGACAGGACTGGAACAAGGCTGTTACCTGCTTGATGGTGCCCAAGCTGGCATTGCAGGACACAGAGAGGTTCAAGTATATGCCTGTGGGCAGCAGAAAGTCCACCTGGATGTTCTGGTTTTCCCCCTTGGACCAGAATTCCATAGGGCAGTAAATGCCCGGGGGCATCCTGCTCACTTCTTAGCTACAACCTGCAAGGAAAGAGAAAAATGTTGCTGTTCACTACATAATATCTTCTAAGGGCACAACTCAAATCTGTGCTGGGCTCTGTACAAACTTAGTGTGCAAAAGGACCTAAAGAAAGGAAGATCAGCATATCTGCATAGCTCAGGAAAATTAGCACCTTAGTCAAATTTCCAGTCCAGTGCCTTTAAACCAAAGGGATATTCTTGCCATAGAATTTGCTTCTATTTCAATGCAACCCTTTCTTAACCTCTTTTAAAAACCTCTATTTGACAAAGAAACTGAAGAACTATCTTCCCAACAGCTCATTTTCCAACCAAGCCGTTAACACAAAAAATGAGTCCCTACCCCTGGCTTTGTAAGGTAATCCTCAGGCCACATGCTCCAAGCTCCATTTTGTTTTCCCAGAGCTCAGTTCCAGTCTGCAGAGGGAGAAAGAGGTGTTGCTGGTTCTGAGTACACACACATCTTTAAACAAAAAATAATAACACTCCACTGCATAGTCCCCACCCTGGTAAAAGCAGAGGGAAAATGAAAGCTAAGGCTGAAGCACTCAGAATAAGTTTGTTAACTCCATTTGCATCCCTTCACCTTGCACTTTCAGGTACAAACACAGGATAAATGTGCACATGAACACCTAAAACAGGAGGCATTTAGCAGAGGGCCATCATATGGTTTCCTTCATAAAGACACAGTCTCAAAGTCAGAGAAACCCTCAAGCTCCATTCATTTGCCTATGAGCAAAACACTGCAGCAGTATAAAATCCTAGCTTCCTCCAGAGGTGACAGGCAGCCAGTCTGACTCTGCTGGTTCTAAAATTGTCCCTGCACATGCCCTGAGCAATTCTGACAGTGTCACTTATCCTCGGTCCATGATATCAGTACAAAATTTGCTCACTTCACAACTTAAAATGTGGATCTGCAGCTGTCAGATGTGTACAAACTTAGAGAGAAACCAAGCAGCATGCTGCTGAAGATTTGGGTCTCCCGAATCATGAAGTACTGCTGGCAGCCCTGTGCTTTGCTATGACAAGAAGCCCAGCATCTTATCTGCAGTGCCTGGGAGCACAACACTTCCCCATCAGCAGTGAGGCAAGGATTCCCAGAAATATGAGCTATGTTTTATCTGTCCTGCTTCCTCAGTGCACATGCTGTATCACACACGGACCGGATACAGAGACCACAAAACCACCCATGTGCCTTAAGAGGGAGGGAAGTAAAAGGGGGAGGAGGCAAGGTTTATAAGTTTGAATAAGGCAAAACAAGCTTGCCTGGTCCTCTGATCATTGACAATAAAACCAGCAGGTTTCTAGAATACCTGTTCCTTCAGCCCTTCCCAAGGGGAACAAAGGCAGCAAACTGCCATGACCCTGCTGACAAGCTAAGACAGAAGATGCAATTTTGGCCAAGCTGCTTTCTTCTGCTGAGGATTTCTACCTGACAGAAAGCTCCCATAAGCCATGAATTACCATACCTAAGATGTCAGCACGACAACGCCAAGTTCCAATTGCTCAGGACCTTTCCAAAGGCATCACACCGATTATCTCATGATGTACAGGGATGTTTTCCAACAGAAGACAAGGTGGATATGCCAAAGGAAGGATAACCTCTGGACTCGTGCTGCCTCTAATGCTTCTGTTACTAAATCTCTCCTCTTCTCGCAGCTAAATTCAGAGCACTTTGCTAGCTGAACCTTAGATCTGATCCAGTGTGACAGCTGCTACATTGAGCAAGCTCTGCACAGACTGGTATCTTGCACCACCCCAAGACAGACAAGGTATCTCCCCCACTTTCATCTCCCATTTTGCCCTGGGAAATCAGAACAGAGTTGTCCAGGCTGTAACCTTGTTTGCACTATCCTGACCTCATGAGAAAGAGTAATCACAATTCCCTTTTCTCTAGGTCACTTTGCCATTTACAAATAGCCAAATGCTGTGTGACTCCTTTTTGTCAGGGTTTACTCTACTGGTATCATTTGAAATATACTCTTTGCTTTTCACTGCTGCAGTCTTTTTTTCTATAATAAAAAAAGGAAAACATAGATTTCTCCTTGCAGCTGCCGATTTCTAAAAGTCCCAGCTTCATCTCAATCTTTCATCCTGTTGAATGTACGGATTACTGGATTATGGTAAGGTTACGACCTGTAGGCCTGGCAGTCTGAGGTTCAAGTTATTCAACCCACACTTGACAGAAATTAGTCTACTGCACAGCCTGCACATCCCGCAAAGCCAGGGCAAGCATGGGTGAGACAGAGGTCTGTATTTTTGTGGGATGCAAACCCACAGAACGCACCCCATGCGAGTACACATGCTACCTAAGGCTCCTGCTTATCTACGCTGGCTGTAGCCACCCACTTTCTACAGAAGACTCCCCCAACCCTCGTCTTCCTACTGCATACGCCCCAGAACATCGTCTTCTTGCTAGAATACTTCCACATTCCCCCACCTCCACCTTCCTGCAACACTTAATCCTCCCCCAGCAGCCACATCTCCCACAGCCCTCCAGGATTTGTTTTAGGCCCAAGGCCTGGTTCAGGTCAGGGAGCGCGCAGCACTTCACGCCCCAGGGGCCAAGGAGCAGGGCAGACAAGCCAAGTGCCCAAATCTGGCCTACACACACGACATCCAAGAGGGATATTTCAGGACTGGATGGCCAGCTGATCTGTTTGGGTGGCCAAACGTGTACATCTGAAGTAAAGGCCAGGCCCTCACACAGGACCAACCTTTTGGAGCCACGCACAGAGCATGTGAATCAAAAACGGGACCTTAAACACCTCCTCATCTATCTCAGGGCCTGCTTATATACAAAACTGACCTAAAAACTGCCCCGTGGCATGCATTCACTTGGGCTGGACGCCTAACATTATGCAAGGGCTGCAAGTGACGGGCTGCGCAGGAGCCCCTCAGGCAGACTGACCCCAGGGAGCCAGCATGTCTCGTGGACAGTGCTGCTGGCGCAGCTGGCAACACGAAAGCAAGATGCAGGTTGCTCAAAACATTATTCTGCCATTTCCTGAGAGGGGCAGGACCCCCGCTGCCCTAAAGAGCCACTCTTCGTGGCCCACACAGAGGCAATAATTGAAGTTTTTCTCTCACAGTAAGCAAGCACGCGTGGTGGGAGCCCCGGGTGCTGCGAACAAGGTGTGGTGAGCGGCCAGCCACAACGCAGCTGGCAGGGCTCAGTGTCGCTTCGGACTTCTCAGAGCATGTAAGAGGAAGAGAGATGAATGTTGCACAATGCAGGCCCCAGAGCATCGAGCAAGCACCAACAGATTTCCATGGGTCTAAGCAAGAAGCTGTTCCCCACAATTCTCACAGCAGTCAAGTGTGATCCCCTTTTCACATGTATTTCTGCACTGTGGAATATTTTCAAAGGGGAAAGTAAAAAGCTGGGTAAGAAAGACTTTCTCATGAAACTAGAAATAAAATACACACGGACCCGCTCCACACTGCCCCCTGCTCTGGTTCAGCCCGGTCCAAGCAACAGCAAAAATTATTAGTAGTGGACACCTGCTCCTCAATCCCTCAGTAATTTTGGGATGTGGAGTCGGCCCATTTCCAGGGAATCAGGAAAGGCGCATCCACTGGTGCTAATCACTGCCTTACTGAGAGCCGTATGGGCAACGAATCCATCTGACAATGCCCAGACCTCTCCATCCCTGGGCAGAAAAAGAGGCAGAGGAAAATAATTATGAGACAAAATTCCAGGTGAGGATGAATCCTTTGTTTCCTCTCCCTCTTTGCCTCAAGTGATTATTCTACAGGAAAGCTACAGACTGCTTTGCCCTCCCTAAGGTCTCACCTTGCTTTAATGTGAAGGTACTAAATGTGTGTTTTTCCCAAAGAGGAGAGATGGCCAAGACAGAGCTGAGATGCAGATGGGATGAGTCCATCATAAAACCCTTACGTTACTGGATGCCATGTAATGCATGTAGGCATGATACACGTTTTGAATTCGTAGCACACTGAGGAACATGCAGCGCACAGAAAGGCAAACCTATGCAGAACGTAGCAGACACATTTGAAATTACCTGGGTGGTATTTAGTGAGCCAGCAGTCAACACAAAACACACTAACACACATCTCCTCCTATAAACTTATCAACCACAGCTCTGGTGTTTACAACACACAACTGCTATTGAGTGAAAAAAAAAAAAGCAGCGAGCTATCAAGATCACACGCAGAGTAGTGTTCCACAAACCTCTGCGAGGCTGCTGCGTTAGACAGACACGGAAGCTCTAACGCCTACAAACCGATTACAGAATTACTAAACCCCAAGACTACAAAAAACCTTTCAACTTTATAAGAAATGAGTGGCACGGAGCTCACAGGTGATGCGTGCAGCGTGGGAGACTGCAGGAAGCCACTTTCATTGCAGGCATCAGCTCAGCTGAGGGAGGAGACCACGGGAATTTTTATGTACACATGTACTTGGCACGTCTTTACCACACAAGCAACATGTTTAGCAGGTCTGAACCAAGACTGTGCTCTCCCCGACACAGCACACCCATGTCAGGGAGTCTTCTGAAGGTGTGTTGAGCTTGAGCTTGCTTTTTTGGTGGTGGTCATGGGCTGAAAGAGGTCTGCTGTACACTGCGAGCAAAGGCAAGTCATTTGAGCATCAGACTTTTGTAAAAGTAACCTGCAAATTCCCCTCAAAGAACAGACTGGGAAAACTCCCTGAGCACACAAGCGTGCCCCCAGAGACACGCAAGCAATTCAAAGTGACTGCAGGTGGGAGCTTTGGGGAAGGCCCCTCAGCAGGGCTAGCTGGTTACGTGCACCAGGTGCCACTCATCAACTTAACTGCATATTAAAAACAGCTGAAATTGCTTGGCCTTATGGCCTAACATAAGAATTTGTGACCCAGGCCTCAATACCAGGATGTGGATGCAACCAACAGAAGCTCTGTTGTGACCTTAGCAGCTCTGACAACCTGTCTATTTGTTCCTCTAAAAATGAACGCATGCTGGGGAAAGGTGCTAGAAGCACAGCTTGGGAGACCGCCGGGTGCAGAGGTGCAAGTATCTGCTGTGCCCTGGCCCCAGCGGATTAGGTGGGATGCTCCAGACTGCTTAGAGGACCTGGAGCTGCTTCTAAACATCATTTATTTCAGAGAAGTTAATAGGATAGACTTGGCACACAAGAGCTCCTGTGCTCTCACATGTCAAAAGTGTTTCCTTTACAGTTTCCATAAGTTCTCTATAAAGTACAGGTCAGTGTCCCAGCTGTGCTAAGCCATCTGTGCTCCCTTTCCGTTCCTGTGACAGCACTGCACCTTCAGCACAGCCCTGAGTTACACCACAGCTCTGCCTCTGGATCCTCCTCCTCCAACGCACGCCTAAGTGTAAGGCTTGGACCATGAACCAGGCAGGAAAACCCCTGAAAAGGTGGGGAGAAGCATTCAAACCCTTAACAACACCTGAAGTCAACGCTTTTGTATGCATGGGGTTCATTTCCTCAAACGTGGGTTTAGAATATGGTGATCTTTATTTGGTTTGCCATAGTCAGACCTCTACCTCTGCCAAATATAAAACTCAAATAAAGACTTTTGCATATTATCAGCTTCTGTTTTATAGATTGATCTTTTATATCCTGCCACACAATTCTCTGCACTGATTCGGTTGTTCTCACAATACTTTGTTGTTCCTCTGGCTCTACAGAGGGCACGTAGCTGCATTGTTTCCATGATGCCTTTCCTGAGAGATCTCTAAGCCCCTGATTAATCACCTTTACTCATTACTTTGCTTACACAAACCATTAGACTGAAGCAGATGTATGACGGGATCTGTTCAAGACAACTGGGCAAGGGATGAAAATGCACGCACCCAACATTTCAGGCCTCTGCAACTCCGCAGAGCATCCCCTTCCCTACCAGAGGGGCTGATACAAACCAGTATTTACGTAAAAATCGGCACCTTCAGCATCCTGAGACACTGACAGGGAGCAATGGGCCTTCCCACTGCCCCAGGAGGCATTCTAGCTGCAGGAAGACCACAGGGATCAGGCCTTGAACAACTGCTGGACCCAAAGAATCCCTTGGCTCCCGCTCTTCCCCTTCTGAAATACACACACCTTTATTTTGAGCGTTCACATTGCTCCATGCCCGCCTTACACATACACACGCCCAAAAAACAGGATCCCAGCGAGGAGCAGCGGGAAGCAGAACTGCACTAATGCAATCTGAACCGGAGCTAACCTCGTTTGTGCGTGGGGCCGATGATGAACGGGGTTGTCAGCAGGGAAACAGAGAGGAAAACAGAATGCATGCAGGGCGATACCGGCAGGGCCACAGAGCTCCTCGGGCAGCGCTGAGCATGGCAGTGCTGCACCTCGTTTGGGTTCAGCAGGACCTTGGGTACGGCCACAAGTGTCAGCCAGAAGGAAGGGAAGGGATGGGAAGCTCAGGTGAGGCACCTTAAGAGCAGCGGAAGCAGGCAGCCATACCTCCTTCTGGAAGCAAAACAGCATCGCCAGAGAGAGGCAGAGGAATATCGGGGGGTAGGAAAAGCATCTGACGGGAGGACTCCAGAACTCTGCCCCGGCGGAAACTTTCAAGCAGCCTTTTAGGCAAGTTCACAGACACTCAGCTACGCTGCCAGCACTGCCTGAGGAGGCATCGAGCGACAAATTGTGCACTTAGTGGTTAGAGCAGGAGCTCGCAAACCAGCGGCTCGCAAAGCTCCCTCCCCAGCCCCGACACGCGTGTGATGCGGGACTTTGACCACCCGACCCCGCTGCGGTTCGGTCCCCTCATGTGCCCGAGCCTCGCTCACGCAGGCGGCTGCAGCTCTGGTTGCTGGCGGGGAGGTTTGGGAACTTCGCACGCCCGCTGCCAGCGCGGGCACGGCCGGGAGCTGGATGAAGCGGCGCTAACAAAAACACCTCACCGAGGAGGTGGCTGAAATTGGTCTTCTTCCAACTGCTCCCATGGGCAGGCGCCACCAGAAGCCCAGATGCTCCTCACCAAGGGAAAACAAAAAAAAGCCTTATATTGCCAAGGACAGTCCAGAGCGCTCCACCTCGCCCAGACTCCCTGCACCCGCTGAGGCATCGGGGAGCTCCCGGGAGCTCTGGGGGGGCCCCACTCGCCCTGCCGGGGCAGCACCAAGCCCGGGCACCCCCGGGGCCCCCCCCCGAGCCCCAGAGCCGCTGCAAGCCCCCCCACCCCCCTCCTGTGCCCCCCGCCCGGTGCCCCCTCACCTGCTCCGCTCGCCCGTGCCCGCCGGGCTCCCGGCCCCGCTGCCGGAGGGGGGCGGCCCCGATCCGGTCGCGTTCCGCCCCGCTCCGCCCCCGGTCCCAGCCCCCGGCCCAGCCCCGGTCCCGGTGCGGCCCCCCCCAGGGCTGCCCGGTCCCGGTGGGCACGGGTTTGGGGGGCCGGTTTTTTTTTTTGGGGGGGTGTGGGGGGGTTTGCGGTGCGGCCGGGGCCTGCGCGGCGGCGCGGCACTGCTGCGGGAAGGGTGCGGCTGCGGGAGGGGGGGGGAGGGTGTAAATCGTGTGTGCACGCAACATTGTGCGTGTGCAAATTAAATTGTTTGTGTGCAACTCGGGTGTGTGCAATGCATGCATCTCTGTGCAGCACACATGCAGCTGCATGTGCAACTTTGTGTGCAACTTGTGTGTGTGCAACTCGTGTGCAACTTGTGCATCGCTGTGCACAACTCGTGCATCTGTGTGCACAATTTGCACACGCACAACTTATCCATCTGTGCACAACACATGCAGCTGCTTGTGTGCACAACTCGTGTGTGCAATGCGTCTGTGTGCACAACTGTGTGCACAACACATGCATCTGTGTGCACAACTCGTGAGTGCAACTCGTGTGCACAACTCATGCATCTGTGTGCACAAGGCATGCAGCTGCTTGTGTGCACCTCTTGTGTGTCTGCTTGTGCGCACGACTTGTGTGCACACAACAGGAGATGCCACATGCCCAGCAGAAGTCAATGCTGGTGGCCAACGCATGGTGTGGCAGCCACCAGCCCGACGCAGCTGCCATCATGCACGCAGTGCTGGTAACTGCAGGCAGTGGCTCATTGCTGCAGTGGTTCAAGGACTAAATACAGGACATGATGCCGAAGGTAGGCCGTGAACACACATGCACAGTAAAACTACTCACAGGGGAGACTGAAAATACTTTGGGAGTCACTCCTTCCCAGGGAGGGGCTCCTTGGCAGCCTCAGCCATGCCCCTGCTCTTTCTTCATCTGGAAGTGTGTGCAATAAGGCCGGAATCCTGCAGGAAAGGGAACAGAGCACACCTCTATGCTGGGTACCAAGCACAGCCATGCAGGCTCTCCCCTACCCTTCCCCTCCCCAGGCTGTCGTGCAGGTCCCACGGCAGCAGGGAACCCCCCCAGGCAGCACCAGGGCACCCACAAGACCTCCCCCTGCACCAGCACCTCCTGGCCCGTAGGAAATCAGCTGCTCCCCCAGCAGCAGCAGCTGGGGATACAAATCGTCACCCGTGCTCGCAGACCAATCACTCTCCTCTGTCTCATTAAATTTTCAGCAGCAATTCGATACCCAAAGGCCGCTTGCTCATCTGAAAAAACGCGCCGTGCTTTGGAGCATGGATAATGCAAGATTCGGAACGTGGATCTGTGCTTTGGCCATTTCACTCCCACCCCTGGAAACAAACAGCCTTTGGCCGTGACACGGTCAGGGTTACACATTGCCCTGACCGGTCCTGCAATTTTACGAGTCCCAAAATCACCATTTTTCCTAAAGCTTCCACTGCCGGTGGCATGTGATTAAGGTATAAATTCATTTTTTTTCCATGTTATAATCCAAGAAAAGCTCATTATTCTTGCGATCTGACTCATTTTTTTCCCTGAACATTACTAGTTGGCAGCCCAGGCTAGCTGAGCATCAGTACAAAATGTGACTGCCGAAACATTCGTTCTTCGGCTCTGCTCGGATCTACCAGCACGTCTCAACGTGACCTTCTAAAGCTCAGAAACTGCCTATTTCAAATCGGAGCCCCTGACATGTGTTGAAGATATTTTTAACAGACTGTTTACTGGAATTCTGGTTTCTGTTCCGCTTTTTTTTTTTCCTTCCCCAACAGCCTTTCTCTTCATGCTCTCCAAGTTTCACATATAGGGCCGCACTGAACGCTCAACGGGACGTTTGCCTGCATGGCCTGTGAGAAATGGGACAACAAACTGTAGGGAAGGGAGAAGGGAACTGAAAGTCCAAAAAATAGTTGCAGCCTGCTAGTGTAAGGACCTGAGACCTCCAGGAAGAGCAGACGGGAAGGGTAAGCTGGTTGGGTTTCCTCTGGGTTATTGAGACGCGGTGAAAACGCTGGCCAGAAGGGCTGGTAGTACCCATGCAGCACCTACAGCTCGGCCCTAAGCAGCTCCTAAGCAGCTCGACACCTAAGCAGCTCACCAAGAACAACAATTGGTCGCTAAAACTGGCGCAGATGTAGCTGTTGGACAACACAAACTGACTTTCATTTTAAAAATTAGTATTTCCCATGCATAAATAAACACTAAAACCCAGCAGGGATATTCTCTCAGGCTGCGTTATAAAGGACACGCACTGCGAGCTGTGGCCAGTAGAAAGGCAAACGGCCAAGAGGGAAGGGTTTTCATACACGCTGCATCACAACTGCAGGTTCTAGGTACAAGTTTCTATGGGATAAGGAGTGCCCAGAACTCCCAGAAGAGGGGAGACTCCCGACAGATGGGGGTGAAAATCCCACAGCGCTTGGCTGGGCCCAGGGGCTGCTGCCCGCTATAGATTTACCAACGCCAAACCTAAAGCACAGTTTTCTATTCATCTTTCGACCGTATCACACTTACAATGACTGCTCCATACAAATACCTTCTTTTTACATCCTTTTTCTTCAGCAAAGACTCTTTCAAGCCTTTAGTCTCATCTATCAGCCTTTCATAGCTCTCCTCTCAGCATTTGTCCTTGTGTGCCTTTTCAGGTTGTTTCTTGTCTTTCCTACTCCAGGTACCCCATTCTTGCGCCTTTGCTCTCCTCAGCATTGCTTTACAAACACACATGGTTGGAAACACCAAATATACAGCTCCTAAACATCTCCCTGCCAAATCCCTTCTCTGCACCAACGTGGTGCATGAGAATTCAGCCTGTTTGTAGCCCAGATGAACTGGCTGGTCAGCTTTTAGAGGAAAAGGCAACGGAGGGAGAAAGAGGAGGAGGACAGCGACAAGCAGATAACGTGGCCGTGGCACCTTGTTTTTCACAGGATTGCCTGGCAAGAATGCTTTCAACTGCCAAGTGTGCACCTGGAGAGGAAAACACCGTGCCTGCCCTCCTGGGTCATAAGCCACATAGATATTGGCAATTTTAGTAAATAATAACATTTCACTAAATAAATAAATTCAAAATAAATAAATAAAATAAATAAATTTCACTAAATAAATAAAAGTAAATAATAACAGTTCACTGCTTCTGCAGGTGGAGTAATGATAAGCCTAGAAGTACCGTCTCTTATCCTCCACTTACTCAAAAAAAGAAAGAAAAAAAAAAAGAAAAAGCCACATTTAATTGCACCACAAAGCAAACAGGAAGCCAGAGCAGTTTTAGGAGAGTTGAAACTATTTGCTCCATGTGGTTAACACTACCAAACAGGCGGGCAACCGCGTTTTTGCATCAGCTATGCAGTTGGTCTGCAAATATGGCTGGTAACTTGCTCGTATTTAAAAGTCAAAAGAGCTTTTCTTGGCCACAAGGTCTGAAATAGGATCACAGCCACATGAGGTGTATGACAGTGATCCTCACAGGCTAGCAGAGGCGAGCAGCAGAGCTCGTCTGTACGAGCCACCGGACACATCCCTCGCTGAGAACCGCCCATGGCCAAACCAAGCAGGGCTCAAGGTTTGAGGATCACCGTTCCTTTTTGCATCTCACATGATGGGGCTCTGGGCTCTAGCACAGTGCTATAGGCTTTTAGTTTTGGGGGGGATTTCTTTAAATCACATATATTTGGGGTGCCTAGGCTCTCTTGCAAACTAGCAGTGTGCATGTTGAATGGAAGCGAGGAGAGTGGAGCCCGGAGCCACGGACGTGCGCAGCCACAGGCTTCCATGTAGTCTCATATTTTGAGCCTTCCAGTCCTCCATCTTCATCACCCAGAGCCTCCACAGCCTTGCTAATTACGATGAACTTCATAAACAGCTTAACACTGCTGTATTTTACAGATATTTATTCAAGCAGGCCACAAAGTAAGAGAGAAGAGGAAGAAGAGACCTTCCTCACTTTGCAAATCTGTGCTAGCTCTCTGAGGAAAGCATGGACTGATCTAAACCAACCACAGGTCCAAAACTTCCTAAACTTTGTTGGGGAAATTCGGATGTGAATTCACAATTTTAATCAAGCCCTATAGGATTATTCATACGGCAATCAGCTGTGATACACTCACGACAACACGCACAACCTGCTCAATTAGCCAGCAGCATTATCAGAGCAAACACTTATCCCAGGGAAACCAAGCTCTGACCTAGCACTGGGAGCGTGGCAGTGCCAACCTAATTTGACAAATTCCTGTTTGGTAGGAATATAGCACTACTAAAGACATTTACTTTTTATCATTAACGCATTCAGAATACATACTCTTTCAGTTGTGCTGCTTAAAGAGCTTTTGAATGGTATTGCACTGTCAGCTCTGCACGCCCAGGCTTTTCTTCCTCTGTCCTTAAGAGGAGAAAACCAAGACACAAAAATGAATTGCCCAAAAGTTACCTAAGGGAATGGGGGAAAAATCAGATTACATGTCTGGTATCCTCACCAAAGGACGTTTTATCAAGATAGCGTAAATTTACTTGTAAAACATATATACATATAGATATATGTACATATTCAGAGAGTAGAAGAAAAAGAAAAGTGGAGGAAATGGTGACTTAAGTAAATAATCAGGTACAGAGTAATTCAAGCATGCTGGGAGGTGACTGGGTGAGGGGTAGTGCATGCATTGGGACCACTGGCTGGTGGAAATGTGGAGGGACAGACAGTGATTGCCCAGGAAAGGGAGTGCACAGAGAATTTCCTTGAGGAAGAACAGCACCGTTAGGATACACGGACTCACTGCAGCCAGCGGTGCAAGGACTTGGGGGTGGTAGCCCCGCGTGTTGGTCTCTGGACAGAACAGAAACTAGCAAAAGGCTGCGTTGAATAAAACTGAGAGGAGAAATTCACCAGCACACCTTCTTAAAATGAGGACTAAAACCACCACCTCTCTCTTGAGGTCACTACCACATCTCAGGTTCTCCTTTCCTGCGGCTCAAGTCCCACCAAAACGCTTTGCCCCCTGCTAGGGACAAAGCAGAGGACAAATTCCGGGTGAGGACCCAGCTCCTTGCTGCTGTAGGCTGAACACCTCTGAAGGAAAATGTGGCAGTAATTTCATAGCTTGGACTTTGGGTCAGCTGACTGCACGGTGGTTTTAATAGGAAATGATTGTGTTTTTTTTCAAGAACAAGGCCACAGTTTGCTTGTTGTTATTGTCACAAAAGAGCTATTTTGGAGCAGAAAGCCATGGCAGAGCCCCGGCATGTTTTTTCTCTTTGTCTGATGGACATGCTCACAAATGAAAAATCCATAAAGTGAAATCTTCCCACAAGCTGTATTAGGAGCTGATGGTGAATTGTTAGGGGGTGGGATTCAAGGACTCAAGCAGCCTGTTTGTTCAAAGAGATTTTGAAAGAGTGTCAAAGCCTGGGACTGTCTGAATGACAGAGAGGGGGGAGAATGACGACAAAGATGCTCAGCTCACTTGCTGAAGGCCAGAATGGCATATTTAGGTGTCCTTGCCCTAATAAAAATACTGTTTGATTTGTGTGACTACGCATTTCAATGAAGGACATCGCGGACTTGAGAACAACACATTCCTCCATGACTTCCCCATAAATATTTATGGAGGAAAATCGAGCAACAAGAACTGACCTGAGTTAGCTAAAGCAAAGAGCTCAGACTCTATCTTGGTCATCAGCTGAAGCCCAGGACTTCTAAAGGAGAAAAGCCCCTGGAGGCAGTTCTCCTTAGGAGGATATTGAAATGAACCAGGAGGCTTCGTTTGACACCTCCTTAGTTGTAACTTTGAAATTCCAATGAAGAGACAACATCTGAGCATGTCGAAATATTGTGTTAAGGAAAAAGCAAATTCACTTAATTTTTGGTGGTGCAAGCAGTACAAGATCCCAGAGAACAGAGGGGAAGGTATTAGTTAAATGCTAGACAGGAGGAGATGCTACTGACCCAGTTCTGTGAGATACAGGAGGCTCGGGCTACATCGAGGATACAGTTTGGGTTACCGACTGCAAAAATAAAGCACAACAGAACACAAAAGCAAACCAACACCACTAAAACAACAACAAACAAAATGACACACTACAAAATCCCAAGACTTAACGCTTTCAAGGACAAGACCTGGCACAAGGACTCACGTTCTACTCCTCGTACTGGCACTGGTGCCGTGGCCTTTAATCAGTTGTTTCACCTGTTTCTCTGCATGCAGAATACAGATAACTTTACTTCCGCGTTTCACAGGGCATTTGGTGAAGCTTTGTTGTTTGTACAAGTCATCTGAGGTCTTTAGCTGGTGGTGCTACAGAAGTTCAAAGCATCGGCGTCAACACAAAATATTGTTTATTTCTTTAACACTTCAAAACCTAATTGCATACATACACACAGCATTTCCCCCCCCCCAAGGAATGCCTCTCAAAAACTCACTTCTGGTGAAGATGTTTTTTGATACAAGACCAAAATAAGTCCAACAGAAATCTACGGAGGCTACGTCCCTTTTCTCACAATTCAGGAGTGACAAACAACTTTCCTCTTCTTGTTCTGCAACACATTTTCTTGGGAGTATTTCTTTTTGCAGAAAGTAAGTGATCTATAAAACCACAAATTTCCATTATGAGTTATAACTGCCTGCTTAACTTAACCACGCTATTTAATCTTGAAATTACTGTTGGGGGATTCTGGATCCTTTCCTTTGCTATCAGAAGAAAAGCAGCACCCGGTCTTCCTACAAGCAGAAGTCCAATTTAATTTCACAACTGCTGGGTACTCAAAAATATAAAACTGGACTTCAGTGATAAAGCCATAGCATTAAAAACTTTCACCTTCCTAGTTTTGGGATTTTAGGGGTCTTTAATAACAGTTTCCCAGCAAGACCGGATCTTGCAGACCTCTGTGTGGGTGGCTGTCAGCACGCTGAAGGCAGATGCAGGTGCCTGCCTGCACTAAATATTTTGCACAAACTCATGACTTTGTTATGTTTGGGTGGTTTTTATTTGCTTGGTTTTATTTGATGTTTAAAGCGTGTATTCCAAATTAAGCAGCGTTCAGAAACCAAATAAATTCGCTCCGTAATAAACAGAATATACATATCATGTTACAAAACGAGATGGATGCCAGTGAGAAATGCTTTAAGAATTTTAACAGCCACCTGAAAAATCACTTAAGCGTCAGGACTAAGCAGCAAAGGGCACTGCATGAGTCATCAACGGCAACAAGGAGAAAAGGAATGTGAAGAGAGAATTTTTTCTTTTTCCTCCAAAAATGAGAGCTGGCTTTCGCTTAAAAAAAAAAAAAAGTCTTATTTTTACTGTTAGCAGATTAAAATTTCCATTTATGAACAGGGGAATTTCCACCTGAGGCAAATCGGTGAAGAGTCATTTACATAGCCAGAGGTAAAACCACAGCTTTTACCCTGGGAACAGTGTCGAAGGAAAAACAGTCTCTTTCTGGTATGAGGAAAGTGCAAAAATTTTGTCCTCTAATTTTGGTCCAAAAATAGATAATGTTTGTTTTTATTAAGTCTTTAAAAATACTTACAAAGAAGAGAAGATGTATTTCACAGAAGCAAACATTCCAGCCAGCCTAAACCCAACTGGGACTGGGAAACTGTACCGGGTAAGCACTGACTACAGTAAGCTCTTACATTATAACTACAAGGGCAAGTGTGCCTCTCAAAATAAAAAGCTTCACTGTTTATTATTACTGTTTCATCATTTAACACGTGGCAGCAGCCAGTGTTTGAGTCAGGCTGGGAGCACCAGCAGGATGCATTTCTGCAGCTAACTCTGCTGCCTTGGAGGATCCTTGCAGGTCTCCCCCTGCCCTTTTCCACGACACCGGCTGCGCTGCGAACCCACTGCCTTCGTTTCCCTCTCGGGCTGGAAGGAAGAGCAGTGCTGAGCACTGGATCAGTTAAGAGATTAGTGTTTGCGATGTGCAAATTACAACATCTGATACCGTACTGGACTGTTTTGCGTGGTACTCTCACATCTTCTACCCGGCAATGCACAGGCTGATACTACGAACTTGGGCTGCTGAAAAACAATCATGGTAATATTTTCTAAGCAACCTGGGCAGCTTGTTACAATGGAACTTTATACTCTTCTGCCTTTTTTCCCTCCTTGTGCAGTGCTGTTTTTCCCCTCCCCGTTCACAAAATTCAGGCTCAAAAAGACCAAGCAGCTCCCCAACACAGGGCTGAACCAGACCAGCCCCCATGCAATGCCAGCACATGGCCCTTCCTCACGATGGACACTGCGGTTCTCTGGAGCTTATGGGTTTTAAGAGAGCAACATTTGGGGACGCCTAACAGAAAAAAAAAAATAAAACAGAAGAGTATTTTTTCCTGGTATTTTCTTAGTATAAACATTTTTTTGCTGTCTTTATTGTTGTTTTTCTGCTATCTCTACAGAAAAAGCGAAGAGTACCGCCAACTAGCAAAGTCTTTAAAATCAGTCACCTAAAATGGGAGTCTAGGGAGCCTACTGGTGGGGAATGGCCATCACAAAAGGTCTCCACCAGCCCCAAACCAAAGCCATCTGCCCCAGCACAGAGATGAGCAGCGCGTCGCAGCCTGAAGGAAGGGTCCCCCAGGACGTGGTTAGCTTTTGCACCCCGTTCACCCTCTTCCTGAGATCCACGAGACAACAGTTAGCATCACGCTGCCGCGCTGGGTGGAAAAGCATGCACGTGACACCTGGCAAGCACAAACGAAGAGATGAACAGCATGCAAAACAGCAAAGCACGACACGCAGAAAGTGAATTTTACATAAGCATTGTGTCTAAGCTATTGACAAAAAACCCAACTCACTCCCACTCTTAGACCACATCCTTTCGGGTCATCAGGAATTTTTATCAATAGTTGCAGAGTTTGCTGTTCTCCGGGACTTAATTGAGTAAAATAATATAAAAAGGGAGATTCTTCAGCAAAAATCGTGCGTCATTGTGTTTTGCAGGCTGTGTGTTGCACATACAAGACAAAAGGTCCTCATCCCCACTGCGGCTTTTCAGAGCCCAAGCACTGCCCTTCTGGTTGCTTGTCTTCCCTCAGCACCCATGAAACAGTTAAACAGATTTTTTTTAAAAATCTACTTCCTTCAAGTTTCCTGGAAGATCATGCTGCACAGTTATCAAGGCCTAAGTCAAGGAAAATACTTGAAAATTAAGGAAAAAAAAGTCCCACCCATTTCACTAGTGTTTTAGCTGAATCTAGCACATTAAATAAATAACCCACTCCTAAACAGACAATAAAATTGTCCATATTGGTCAGCAACACTGAATATTAATTCAACTATTAAATCAATTGAATGATGGCAGTTTCCGCATGCAGAAATTAATTCCTTACGAAGAAAGGCTTGCAGTCTATCTTCATATTTGTACTCTGTATAGCTGTGAGTAATGGGGCTTTGACTATGCAATTTCTCCATTTTAACAGAAGAACAGCAACGTACCACAAATTATCCCTATTATTACCCTAATATTAAATGATATTAAATTTTATTATTACCCCAATGATATTAAATTACCCCAACATTATTATTACCTATAAACCTTTTTATATCCAACTACTCGGCTATTCGGTTGGAAAATTATAAAGATCTTAGCCTGAATTTGATGCAATTTTATTTCCACCTGCTCCCTGATAGCCAGCTTCTGCATTAGCATGACAAGCACAGAGCAGCTCACACCCCTGCCACCTATCCCTTTTGAACAGGAAAAATTTCAAGATAAAATGTTCGTCTTATCGAGGCTGCCTGAAAGTTCCCTTTCTAACTCATCTCTGCTGTAAGCCTGTTCTGCGCCACCTCAAAGACCTGAAATCCAGCTTTCCCCTGGCTCCAGGGGCAGCAAATCATCAGAGAGAAGCAACAAAACAGCACCTGCAGCCTGTGATGCTGGCGGGAGCTCAGCAAGATAATATTGCTTTGAGTTTCCTATTTTATTTCCTCATTACCTGCAACAGGAAAAAACTCAACCTTTCATTTCCTTCCTCCTGCCTACTTGCTGTGTAATGTTTTGAGCAACTGAGATAAATTAGCTAGAGTCAGGAGCCAGATTTTCAATTTACTCTTTTTTTCCGAAGGCTCTGGTTAGAAAGACACAGGACAACATCTCCTGGGTAAAACAAGAAGGTGGCAGGGGTAAGAGGAGGATGGTAACAGGCACACACAGTTAGCAGAGCTCCCAAGCAGCAAGAGATGTGATGCTTGGCTGCCTACAGGAAAAAAATAGAGGCACCGTGTTGCCAAAAGGGAGACAGGTTGTGCCACTGAGATCATCCACAACCGTGGCAAGGTGAGCCTTTCAGAATCAAGCTTGGAAATTGAATGGAAAAAAGTGATTTCATTCATGCAGCCTCCTTCCATCAGCACCAGCTTTGTGGGTACGAACATACCACGTGCAGCATGGTAATATCACCAGAGCACGATGCCACGCCACACTGCTTTGCGTGACTTTGAGAATGAAATGATCCCACTGAATGAATGTTCCCACTGAAGATGCTAGGCAATGTGGAAACCACATGAAAACGCAGACCAGACACCATTTCCAGTACCAGATTAGGGGATGTAGCTTCTTTGCCATGCCCTGAGCCTAAAACTCTACTTCTAGAAAGAAAAGCTTTGAAAGAATTAGCAGCAAGGAACAAGGCACCACAAAAGGGAACTATTACATCTCCTTCGGTGTCAGCAGAGCACAGTTTCTCCTCGCAGGAGCACCAGGAGCGCCCATGCCTCTGGTATGGTTCTCTACTTGCCAGATGTGAGGCTCACCAAGCAGATGCCCAGTGGGTCAGCAAACCTCAGCACGACGCCCCGAGGAACCCCTGGTGGTGGCATTTCCTGGCAGCCGCTGCGGTGAGCGCCCACCACCCACCTGCTTGTCTGGCAGGTTCCTTTGGGATGCCCTGGGGAGACAAGATGCTTGCTCAACCCCCTGAAGCAAAGCTTGCAAAGAAAATGGGCCTTGAAAGACGTTTCCTCCCCAGCCCCAAAAGCCCCCAACAAAAATACACCTAGCTACTGCACACGTGATCCCTTTTGTGGCAAAAGCAAAAGAAATTCACAAGCCCTTCGACACTAAAAATACATCCTTCCTCCTCCTCAGACTTCTCCTTTCACAGAAACATTTCTCTTTCTGTGCCATTTCCCAGCCTGCTGCCCTCGTCTCACACCAGCTCCCACCCCAGAGCCAGACGAACGCCCTTCCACAACACACAGCTCCCGATGAAGCCATATGGGCTTTTAATAACGCGCCATTACAGCCCCAGCCACAGCACCCACTTACAGGCCGTGCAGTGCTAGCAGGTCGTGCCCCGACTACTCCTCCACGTGCATTATTCATTCACCATTTCTCTCTTCCTCCGATCTGTTATCGATTGCTGCCACTTATTCCCGTGCACTCTGCCAGTGAATTCCCCGTGTCGGGAGGTGGGGGGAATGGAGGCTGCTTTCTGCTTGCAAAACACCAGTCTGCTTCTCCCTGTGTCTACCTAAATAGCCGTGTGACAAACTTCAGATCAGCAAATGGCAAAATAAATAAATAAATAAATAAATAAATAAGGCAAACAACCCCTCAAAATCCACACCTGATCTTGTTTTTCTACTGCTGAATCAGAGCCACAGAGACTTGCAACACACGTTGCAAGAGGAGGGATGCACAAGTACCTGCATCTGGTTGCATTTCCCAGTATGGCTGAGCTCTTGTCCCCCCCAGGCTCCTGTCTTCACCCAACCTTTGTCTTCCTTCCTCTCTCAAAACAGACACCACGAGCACGTTCGGTAGTGATGGGATACACAGCGCAATCCAGAGCATCACTGCATTTCTCCCTACTCCTCTTGCTTGAACCTCTTTTGTGAGGTCCTGCTAGAAAGGAAGGCAGCTCCAAGTCTACTCCGTTCACAGGTGACAACAAATAATGGCATTCGAAATCCTGCTATGCTGCAAGGAAATAAAGATGAGAACACCTGAAAAACTTGCACAGAAAAGAGCGCTCACAGGGCAAAGTCTTCCCCTTCAGGAACTCTAGAGAGAGCAAATGGCCACCCATGGGACAATCAAACCTTGACGAATTTTTTCTTCACCTTCTTGATGGTCAGCATCTCCAGCTTGTCAATAGATGGTCGTGCCTGCTGCCTTGGCTCTGCTTTGCAGCCCTTGTAGCTACAAGCTCGTGTGGGCAAGCATGTCCTGGCAGTTCTGCCCACCCGTGAATTAGCAGAGTGAGCAGAGCCCCCTGAACAATGCTTAAACCATCTGGCTTCAGGGGAAAGTGGTCTTCCTGCATGCTGACAGCATCAGGAGAGACGCTGGGTATGAACTGTCCAGTGGTACTCCCTATTTACTCCCTAGGGATCTGTCTTATGTCAGAAAAATAAAGCTGTTCACATCGATTCTCTTATGTCACAGAAAAAAAAAATAGAGGAAGAGAACATGAAGAAAAAAAAAGGCAAAAAAAAAAAAAAAGCACAGCAGAACTGATTCTGAACATGATGTTTTTCTCTGCTGTGAATGAGGAGTCAGCAGCCCTGATTGCATGTGTGCAAATTCCCCCAAAGTTTCCCTGAAACTTTCCATTACAGTGAGGCAGCAGAGCTCTAGTAAAGATGGCCATCAATTTTATGCTGATACTTGTTTATTTACTTCAGTGAAGATACATCTGTTAGATCTTATCGCCGGTGACTGAGTCACCCACTGCTACATACGTGCAGTTGATTCTCCCTAAGGAAGGGAGCAGATCAGCAGTTCTCCACACTACAAGTGCTCAGAAGTCATCTGGCTGCAACGGATCTTCACCCTACAGTGCTTTTCCACCCGTTCTAGCTGTTGCCATAAGTGAAGAACAATGTTCTGGTGGGAGAAGTGGGAATTGCCCGCTGATGGGCTGTTTCCTTTAAAGCACAACACAGCTGCAGCTTTTACGTTACCTGCAAGCTTACAAAAAATCTGCTCAGGTTATGTAGGAACAGATCTCTGCAGGAGATTGTATAGAGCCCAGTGAGAGACCAGACAGATGCAGCTCTCCAGGAGGAGGAGAGAACTTCTGCTAAATCCTAGACAGATGTACCTGGGAGATGTGGTGAGACACAAATCCAGGAAGATAATGACTCCAGGAATTTATCTGAAAGGCATGAATGGGCATCACCACGAAAGCTCCAGTGACAAAGTCACATTCAGCACAGTCTGCACTCAGCCTCTAGACTCCCTGCTAAATCTGATTAACTGCAGCCTTGTATCGCAGTAGACACCTCGGCCCACAAAGCACAGACCACAGCATTACAGTGCAAGAATCATTCATACGGCTGCTGGCGCCTCTGGAGGGAACTGTAAAAGAGGAGAAGAAAATTAAATCTTAATGGAAGCCTGTTCCTGTCATTTGGGAACCAGCACTACCAGCAGGCTGGCCAGCTCCTTTACAGTCCAGATCAGATGCAGAAAAGCAGGCAACCCTTCTCTTGCTTAGCAAACATTTGCACAAGCTGCTTCTGCCTCTCCTTGTATCATTGGTCAGAGCGGGTACCACCAGGAACAGTAGTTGAGATCGAGCCATGGCAATGGCATTTATCTGCAGGAGTCTGATGGGAGCCAAGGGTGGGCGATTTAAAGGTGATGTCCCTTCCATCCTTGCCCTGCTCTAATCTGCATGCAAAGCTCATAGGTTAATTTTCCACCTCTCTCCCCAGCAGCTGATTAAAGGGGCATCTTATCCAATTCCCCTTCCTTTTCTAGCTCCAATTGAGTCCTATCTGTCCACGCTTTGGCAGCTGTTTTTCTCCTCCATTCCCGCCCATTTGCCTGCTGTTGTCTTGCTAATTATTTTTACAAGGCTCAGTAATTGATGCAATTTTCCTCATTTTTCATCTCCTTCCTCCAGCACTGTCTGGCAAACGAGGAACTCCACAAGCAGCTGTGCTCAGTTGGCTGCCCATCCGCCTCCTGCAGAGGGAAGCCGTCGCCAGAACAAGCCTTTGAGACTCAGTCCTCTATTTACTTTCCTCTGGACTCTGTAGCCATCACCCACAGGAGCTGCATTCAAAGTCACTTAGCATCATGTGAGCAAACCGAGGGTCTGATGTCACGAGTAAAAGCAGTGGCTCTGAAAAACCCATACGTATGCGCTGTGCCTTGAGCCAGTTATCTGCAGCCATCTAGCTCCGTACCTCACCATTTTTTAGCTTCTAAAGAATTTATCTTTTGACTCACTGCCAGACGAAGCAGCAACACTGATTTCACAAGAAAAATAGCCTCTCGTTCTACACCAATCGCACTGACTTAAGCGCAGGACTGCTTGTACCTTTCTCTAGGGCGCGTGGCATCGAGCGAGAACGCAGATCAGATACCAAAGTGAACGCGGTATTCCTAGTACCATATGGTACAGCAACTCCCTCAGCCCTACAGGTTATTCATTTACTGAAGATGAATTATGGATTTCACCAGAGTGAGTAGAGACTTACAGATGTTAAATCTGTGGGAAACAAACAAAAAATGTTTTCAAACAACGTTGGTAAGGAGCCCTGTTCAGGAAAGGACTCTGCTAACGGCTGACTCGAGCAGGACACCTCATGGTGCAGTTCCTTCATCCAAGAGATGTCCTAGAAATACCTTTTTTTTTCATGTTTTGCCTTCTTTGATGGTCCAACATACCATTTCCCCTTCTGGTAGGAGAGTAACAGTAGAGAGAGAAATTACACCGACAGCAGAGCTCCTAATGCAACTTCTTGGTATGCTGTGAATACCAATCTGAAAACCACAAGTCTCACAACTTTCAGGTTTTTGCGAACTGTTAGGAATTGCTGCCTGGCTCGCAGTTTGGGAATCCCTTCTCTGAGCAGTTTGCCATTGCCCAGCCTTTGTACAAGCTGCTAAATGCCCTTGGTCGTGGTAAGGTAAGGCAACCTGTAAATGTTCAAACAAGACGCTTGCTCATTTTGCATACTGGGCTGCATTTTTTTTCTAACATAAAAACCCAAATGCTGCAGGATTCAGCACTGGTGGTTCATCTTTCAGCATTATTCTGACACTGACCACCTCTGACTATCCCAGGATGCCAAAGTATAGGGCAAATTCTAGTTCTGTCCATCCAAGAGCAACTCGGGAAGACAACTGCCAAAGAGGAAAGTGCCCGGACGGTTCTGCTGCAGTCGCACCGAGCTGAGCAGTGAATTTCTGCAGAGCACGTGTGTACCACAGCATCACCTCCCTCAGAGAGCTGCTTCTCTGGTACACAGCAGCAGGATCTCACCCAGAGAAACACGTAAGCACGTGGTGCCTATTCCAGAGCCAGCTCCAGATCTCTTGCAAGCATCACCGGAGGCTTCTTCCAGCCTTCTAACCTCCACCCCGTCCTCCCTTGCAGCTTGTTGTTTCAAAGAGCAGTGGTGTGAAAAAACAGGAAGCCATGCAGAGGAGAGAGAGAATACAGATTGAGGCACGAAACTGCAGCAGCAACAGCTCCCCCCACACACACACACCCCACCCCCTCTTCCCTTCCCACCCCCTTACCACAGGCCATGCTTTGGGTGAGAAACGCCGTGCTTGCTCTTGACGGGAAACCGGTTACGGAGCCGCATGGCCGGAGAGCCACTGCGGGAGGGGAAATCCAGCAGCGTGGAGGGAAGTGCTTCTCTGCTCGGCAGGTCTCGAGGGAAGGAGGTGGGAGTGTAGCTGGTGTCAAGAGAGCCAGACAAAGCCATAGGCTGTGGGGTATCGGGGGCTGCTCGTACATCTGCTGCGCTGTCGGCACAAGTCCTAGCACCTGCTGTCCACTCCTGTGTGGCAGGAAAGGCAGGACGGAGCACGAACAGCTCCCACTTCTGCACTTTCCTCTTTGGGAGGCCATGCTGTGGGGAGGCTGGAGCAGAAAACAGATTGCAGGGGGTGCAGGACACCCAGAGCATCAGAGCCGTGGGAGCTGTACTTACCTCCCTCCAGACAAAGCATGATCCCATACATCTCCCTCCCAGAGCTCCCTTGTTGCCCTCATTCCCCCGGGAACTGGGATTGATCCTTTCTTCCCCTTCCCTCCTCCAACAAATTTCACCACAACTCTTGGAGGCCAAAGAGGGATTTTTGAAGAAGGGGAGATCTGAGACTCAGCTGCTGCCCATTTGTCCATTTTAGAGCTTCTGCAGTAGGCCACTAACAGATAATGGGCTGCTTTTGAAAGCATCGCTCTCTTTGTAGCTTGGATGGGGCTTTCTTGGTCCCTGGCTGGCTTTGGGAGGTAATGCAAAACCATTCTTGCTCTGAAAGTCCCAGGGCCACAGAGTAAAAGGAACAGGTCAAAACTGACACAACCCCACAGGCAGCTCTGCATCCATTTTAAGCTGTAAACTTCAAGGAAAAATACGCAATCCTCTTATTCCCAAGGTTTCAGACTGACAGCTTCACATATCTCCTGTGGACCACTCTACGATCTATTGACTTCATCTATGACCTGCTGTACCCAAACAGCTCTCAGCGTCATTTTCATGCCCATAAAACCTGACTGTTTAAGGAACAGCCTGCCCAAGTCACAGCTCCCTATTGAAGAGGTCACCTTGCCCGTGGCTCTCAGCACTCACAGCTCTCCCAACCCACCCTCTGTTGGCAGCTTCTGACAAAAGGTTCCTATTTTGCAGAAGCCTAAATTGCTCTCGCCCTTATCTTTTCATTCTTTTACACAAGGCTGAAAGATTAAAAGGGTGGAGATGAGGAAGCAACAGTTAGGGGCAAAAACACTGCAGCAAGAAAGAGAAAGGCCAAGCAACCCCCCTGATAAACGAGGGGACACTGCGACTTCCATTTCGCACAAGGTATTTCCAATGTTATCTCTACACACAACCACTTCTATTTTTCGTCAACCAATTAACAGGATAAAACAAAAGGAAAAGAATCAATGTCACAAGAATCCTGGTGATGCAACAAAGAAAAGAAAGAAAAAAAAAAAAACGTTCAAAAGCCAGCTTTGGCCAGTGTTTCTGTAATTACTTTGGATTTTGACAATTAAAAGTCTTACATCTGTACTTATTCAACACCGTGCATGAGTGAATTCTCCTTCTTTTCCACTGTTAATGACACACAAAACCATTACTTTAGTTGCTAAACCCAAGGAGGGAAATAAGCCAAGACAGATGTGAGACAACACAATGGAAAAGAATTCAACAGCCTGATGTCTACTGGTGGGAAAGGGGAACGTACTATTTTCTTAGCCATTTTCAAAGACTCTGTATTGCTTGCAAAGGGATACGCTGTGCTGGGGCTTATTTATAAAACCTATAAGAATGTTGACCAAAGAAGAAACTTGAAGAAAAATAAGCAGAGGTCAAGTTTTCTAAACTCAGTCACAAACCCAAGAGAAAGAGGATCACCAGTAAGAGCCTCTGCTGCTGGAGGGATGCAAAACACAGGAGAGGCCCCAGTACTTCTGAGCTGCTAGAAAAGCCATGCAAACCCTGAGCAATCTCCCTGGTCTAAATGCAGCCAGCACTGCAGTTTTCTGTTCCAGCCACAGCACAAGTGTGTGAGTGTCTGAGCAAGACTGAGGGGGATTCCCAGCACCTCTCTTTGCCGGCTGCAAGTCTTCCCAGGCTCTAAAGCTTTTTGGTTTGAACTTGTAAATAACCGATGAGAAGAAGTGATCCTATAAAAAGTGATTCAGAAAAAGGACTTCATCTAAAAGCTCCAAAACATTCCTTGGAAGAGACCATCTCTGCTGACAATTGAAGGAACCTCTGGAGAAGGGAGCCAGCTAGAAAAGGTGATTCACTCTCTGTGGCAATCACACCATGAAATCCCTGCAAGAGACCTGCCTGACTCTGTGCCTGTGGGACGGTGGCTTTTATCTGTGCTCACCTGTGCTCTGCTGCTGGGAGGGTGCAAGCAGGAGAAAGCACTACAGTTGCAAAGGGCAGCTGAACTCTCATTTCCATCTTCCTTTGACATTGCTCCTACACATCCTCATTGCTTCATTTTCTAGAAGGGATGGAGATGCAATCCGTCACCAAAGACCAATTTCAGCCCTGCTAAAACGATCCCCCTAGACCTGGTATGCTGGAGCAAATGCACCATCTAGTGGCGCACACAAATGGAAAAGCTGTGGAACCAATGAAGTGCTGGCAAATACATCACTTACCGACTGAACAGGCTGCTAAAGGTAACAAAGGACCAACACGACACATGCACCCACTGGGAAGAGAACACAAAGCTCTTCACTCTTCTGTACGTCCTCAAAAGCTTGAGATACCTGTGTATTTGTAAGTGAGATGACAATCAAGAGCTGAACCAATGTAAAATTCCTGCATCTGTAACTGCCACATATAACTTGATAACATTATATTTCTTGATGCACAGAACTCCTGCGGCCATTTATTCAAGATGTTAATCTTAAAATAGGGTTTAACTGGAAACTTCAGACCACTTTCTTATGCTCTACCTGATATATTGCATTTTGTTTCACAGCCTCTCCTGCCTACAGTGACACTCAGCATTTCATGCTTCACATACAGCTTTTTATCCATTGCTCAAAGACACTGGTACACTGGTGAATTTAGTTGTGAGGAAGCCTTAAGAAATCGAAGACTGAAGTCTGCTCATAGCAGCCCCTGTGGAACCGGAGCCTCACCAAGACAACAATACAGTATCTGCACCCTCACGAAATGGAAAGGATAATTTAATTAACATTATTTCTCTGTAGAAGTTTCAGGTGAAACTAGAACATACAGGTAGCCACACATACATGTATGATTCATATATCCACTAACCATAGGGGACGTAAAACTTCTCTAAACATATATAACATATATATGAATATATATATTTAAAACAAAAACCCTAGAAGTCTTTGTTTTACATACATACAGACTTACCACCAGCTTCAAGATGCAACAACTCTTAGATACCTGCGTTCCACTTTGGGCACTATATCGATTTTATAGCCAAATATAGCCTGCATCTGGTTAAATGTGGAAGATTAATAGGAGCTACAAGAAAAACGAGACTAAAAGAAAACAAAAAATTATCTGGAAAATAATTAAACTGCAATATCTTTAATATGTTGGATTTCTGTAAGAACAACCTCACTGCCGTTGCCCCAGATGAATTTAACAGTATTTCCAGCATTTTATTGACATTGTATTGTTAGAATTTAAAGACAATGTTAGAAACTCTTCTTAAATACAGGAAAATATAAAATACAAACTACAAAACTGGGTTTAAGTTGCATTTTTTTTAAGGATGAGCAAAAACCTGTCAAATTACTTCAAGTACTTTCTGAAGCCATGAACGCTTACAAGGTAGTGCTTATTAAACAAGTCGTAAAATACAACATATAACAAAATGCTGCTCTGCAGCACTCATAACAGTATTTGAACTCTTCATTAACAAACTTAAATATACAAATCTTATTAGAAGCATGCTTTGCCCCTGATGGTTATCTTGAGGTGATAATACAGGAAGTATTCCTCTGAAATTAAGAGGAAAATACCCTTATAATCAGTGCATTATTTATAAGAAACGCGTCAAGAATAAATGTAAACATCTGTAACAAGAAACAGTATAAAATAACTCTTGACTGTATGTAAAACCCCATATAGCTCTGCTTTAAATACATAACAGTAAGATTCCCAGTATTAAAGTTTCACATAAATGAAAAATACACCTCATTCCCAGTATTAAAGTCGTTTTTTTTCCACAAAGAAGAAAAATACATTATATATATAAACAAATATGAAAGAAAAGCTCAAAAATGAGTTTAAGGACACTTGAATAAATGCTTTTTCTGCATGTAACCAAGCTTCACTCCTACAAGAACTGGTACTTCATGGCTCTTCGTGTATTTCCAGACTGAGGAAAATAACACAACATACAAATTAGTTCGCGCAAGCCCCGCAGCACCCCTTCAGGCTTGCAGGTTCAAACAACAAAATCACAAATAAATCTTTAAAAATAATAAACCAAACTGACAAATCACAACAAAATCATAGATAAATAATAAAAAAAATAATAATAATCCAAACTGACGAGTCGCTTCAGGTAACGCAATACCCTTCTCCCAACAGAGCACTGACACAAGGCACCTACATGTCAACAACCCCCCGAGCACACAGCCCCAGCACAGCCCCTTCCAGCCCCATTCCCCCCTCACTCAGCCGAGGCCCTTTTTTTTATTAAAATCCCCTTTATCTCCAACTTTCGGGGCTCGGAGGGGCGCTCAGGGCAGCGGCGGGTCCGTACGGGCGGCCACAAAGCAGCAAGGGCCCAGCTCCGGGAGGGGCCCGGGCGGCGGCGGCGGCCCCGGGCACCAGCGGGGGCCCCAGGCGGGCACAGGCGGCGTCGGCCCCGGGCCCCACGGCGGGGCCCAGGCGGGCAGAGGCGAGCAGGGACACCCGGGGAGCGGCGCCGGAGGCCTCGGGGCGGCGGCGGTGGTGCTCGGAGGCGGCTGGGGCCGGCGGCGGCGGCGGCGGTAGTCGCCCCCCGGGAACATGTCGTGGAAGGCCGGGTCCAGGGCCCACTCGCCGCCCCGGCGGGGAGCGGCGGGGCCGTGCCGGGGAGGCAGGCGGAGGAAGCAGGGGTTGAGGCTGAGGTTGTGACGGACGCTGTTCTGCCAGCCCTTGGGGCCGCAGCGGTAGTAGGGGAAGCGGCTCGCGATGTAGGCGTAGATGCCCCTCAGGGGTAGCCGCTGCTCCGGGCTGGCCCGGATGGCCATGGCGATGAGAGCCACGTAGGAATAAGGGGGTTTCTGCAGCTCCTCCGCCGGCCCCGGGCTGCCCGGGGACGGACGCGGCTCCCCCGGCTGCGCTTCGCCCATGGTGCCCGCTGTGGTGGCGGCCCCGCGGTGCCCCTCTAAAAGCCGGTGTTCCTCCTTTCCCCGCCCCAAAAACGGCTGGTTTGGGGTCGCGGGAGGGTCAGGACGGCGCTTGGGTTCGCAAACCCAAACACGGGGGAGTGGGGGAAAGGGGGCAGGGAGGGGGCAGCCCCGCCGCCGTGACCCCGGGCACCTGGGGAGGGGAAGGAGCCGCAGGAAAATGGAGGGAATCACAGAATCCTAGAATCATTAAAGTTTGAAAAGAGCTTCAAGACCATCTGGTCCAACCATGCAACCAACTGCTCCTTCTGAGAAGAAATGTCTCCTCATTTCCAACCCGAGCCTCCCCTGGCACAACTTGAGGCCATTCCCTCTAGTCCTATCACTAGTTACCTGTGAGAAGAGGCCGACCCCCAGCTCCCCACCCCTTCCTTTCAGGCAGTTGCAGGGAGCAATGAGGTCTGCCCGGAGCCTCCTCTTCTCCAGACCAAACGCCCCCAGTGCCCTCAGAGGCTCCTCACAATACATTGCCAGGTCTTAAAACAAATTAGCAGCACATTTTAACGAAATAAAACACAAATCATTGAAGTGTAAATGGAGGAAAACTACAACTTTCAAGCCTACGCTTAGAAAGTCTGTCTAAAAGCTTTTCACTCATCTCTTCCACACCATCAATTTACATTGCAAAATGAAAACAAATTTAAAATTATAAAACAAACCAAAAAGCAAAACCTTGGAAAGACTCTCAGCCCCCATCTCACAGAGGGGGGAAAAAAAACACTAAACGACAAATGAACACAAATCATGAAGTGTGCATTTAACTGGACTGTGCCAGTGCTCTGTGCATGTGCACATCTTGGGATGAGTTCTGGGGCTTCCCTGAACATCCTTTATACGTGCCCAGTCCTTATCCATACAAATAATCCCCTTGGGTTTCTCACTGACATACGCATGTTTGGAAGATGACTGGATCAGGACCAAAGCACCTGCATTCCGTATCTCCCTTACTCCACACCCTGCCCACCAAAATACTGAGAATCCACGTGAGAATGTGCTGGTGTTAGCACGGCAGCTCTGCTAGAGTTATCATCCTGGATGATCAGGGCTCTGAGGAAACAGGAACGTACAGGATAGTCCCTATCCTGCGGAAGTTCAAGACAACAATGTCTTACAGGGGTGCAGCAACATCTGAGGAGAAGTTAATGGCAGGAGATGACTTTCCTTTTAGTGGAAGGAAAGCCTTCATAGAATATCATGAGTGGGACCCATAAGAATCATTGAGTCCAGCTTTGAGGCTTCAAAGCATAGCAGTGCACTTCCCCTTCCACTCCAAATCACAGCCATGAGTTTCTCCTTGATTTGGGGGAAACTCACACATTTGTTCTTCCTCTTAGTTCTCACTAGCTTTACAAGAGTGAAGAAATCAGAGTTAATTTGACCAGATGCACACACAACCCCAAATACTATCTCCCTTTCCCCCCAAAACGTAAGAGTTCCCCAAGAAATAAAACCATAGTAAGGTGAAAACTTTTCCATTTTATTTTTTAAAGAAAAATATTCCTCTTTAAACACAAAGCATGAACTAAAAACCTCCAAGGAACAGTTTCTCCCCCGGAGCACAATTTAACTAAACTGTACAGTGTTAGAGCTCCCCGAACAAGTACACACACGACATACAGTATTTCTGTCACAGGAAATAAGATTTAGGACTCAAAATTGTCCTCCACACCCTCTCTCGATACCCATTCCATTCATAACAGTGATGATCACTTCTGGTTGTGACATATATATATATATATGAACATTAAAATATAAATGTATTGGCCAAATTGGCCCTTTCTAGCCTTCTAACAAGTGTCTGTGATAGAGGTTAAGACAATAGTTATTTCCAGGAATGGTACTTGGAAGAAAAAATATAGCAGCATCCACAGGCCACACAAGCCCTTAATTTCAGCTGCCCTGTTTTAAGGAACCCAGTCAGTTCAGCAGTGTTTTGTAGAAATTCCCATCACTCAAGGAGGAGTGGGAATAAAACATTCACAGGCCAAATTTGTTGCTTGAGCAGACAGGCAAAATTCCAGTGAATCTGGCCTATGGACCCCAGCAATAATTTTTTTCCACATTGCCACAGTGACCAATTTCATGTCTAAGCTTTTACGTAAAAAGATAACGACAACTTTCTGAAATCAGCAACTTGTTCTATCTATCCCATCAAATAGATATGTGTATAATATTTACGGCATCTGCCATACTACCCAGACTACAGAACTGGAACCAGACTCTAAAATCCAAATTCTTCCTAATTCAGAACAGTAAAATCATCAAACGTCTCTGCATGGTCTCATAACATGCCTAACAAGTTCATAGCCCCCCAAAAAAAGTACCTGGGCATTTTCAGAGGAAGGCAGGGAACAGAAAAGGTCTGGAAATGGAGCTCATTTACGTCCCACATGATGATTAACTGTGGCTTTTATTAAGTAACACTCAAATCTTTATCAGACAGACCATTTCACAAAGACCTTTTCCGTTCCGTACACTCCAACAATTTTTACAGTAGGAAAAATATTAGAAAAATAAATTTCACCCCCGAACAACACTGTATGAAGATCAGCATCACCAGTCAAGAAGACTTTTACAGAGGGACCAGCTAACCTTTCATTTCCTCCAAACCAGCTTCATACAGAAAACAGCAGCAAGATAGACATGGTATCTAGGAGCTAGATTAAGGCCAACAATATAAAGACAAACGCAGGCTCAGATCTTTTGAAATGAAGAAACCCTCCAAACGTTTTTATACATATGCACGCACGCACACACATACACACATATAACTCGTGTACTACTCAAGCAAAGGCTTCACATCTGTGAAAGCACCACTGGAGAGTATTCTAGCACCAGGATGAAAAGTTGGTTGTCTTCCCTCTTCAGCAATAAAATCCAAAGTCTTTATATTGCTTTGGACAAGGTCACCAAATGCTCATCCATGAACAGTTTCAGCGAGCGGATTCAAACAGCTTAAAGATTTCCTGCTGCGGAATATGGGCAAGAAGAGGTGTGTTGAGAGGCTGCGGCTCCTTGGTTGCTGGGAAGGAGGGGAATTTCCATATTGCAATCTGGTAGAGACAGAGACCAAATTGGGCCCTGGGTGTGTGCGACAGTAAGTGAACTCAGCGGCGCAGACAGGGGGTGAAAGTGGAAAACTTGCATACATGAAATCACAGTGCACATCTGTTGGCATAATAAAGACAAGCAAAACCACCCTATTCTCTGGCAGGCTTGTCTCTGCATAGGCGGCCCCTGGATATGCTGGAAGTCAGGACAAGGATCCGTGAATGGGATGTCACACACAGGACACCAGGACAACATCAAACTCATACAGCACAGGTCTAAGGGAAAGCTTGTAAGTAGGTCTGCTAGCATCTCGCCTACACACATGCTCCGGTGAGTCTGCACAAGTCTATAAAGGGGACAAAAACCTTGTAACAGCAATGTTGTGGGGCAGGTTCAGCTACAAGTAACAATGCACGCGAGATACAAAAGAATTAACCATCAACCTGAGCACATCCAGCTCTTCCTGCTGTGGGTCTCTATCCTGGATCTAGGTCTTGCACAGGAGGTGCTGGCTGTGCGGCCCTTTACCAACGCACTGAGCAAGCTGAGAGAAAGATGCAGAGTCAGGAACGACATCTCCATGCTCTCTCAGTTAGCGTGTGTGGCCAGACGTCTGTCCTGTGCATGCAAGATAAGCAGGCAACAACCAGCCTCACTACCAAGGGAGGATGGGGTGCAGTGGCTGGAAGTGAGCTGCTAAAACAGTGCTGGAAGAAATGGAAGAGACAGAGAGATTTAATTTTTCAGAGATTGAATCATCAGCAGTAAAGTCCCACTTACTCTTATATAGCATGCTGACTGGTCTGGCCATTGCTTCTGTGATCTGTTAAGTGAGGCTGTGGTAGGAACTCCATAAAAACATGCAAGAAAAGAAATGAAGTGAACGGAAGGGTGATCATCGCTCTTGTGAATTGTGAGGTGTGAGTTTCGGGTCCAGCACAGAGAATTATCAGCACAGATACGCTGTGTCTCTGTGCACATGCAAGAGCGCAACAAAGGGAACAGCAGCAGGACTGAGAGGAAGAGACAAAGGATGCATAACACTGTAATTCAAGATACAAACACAGGACAATAGGATGAGGGGAAAGAAAAGAGAAAGGATGTTTGAGGTAAAGGAGTCCAAAGGAAGAGATGATATAAAAACTCTTAATAGTCAGTCCTGCTTCAGGAAATACGTAGCTAATGTCAGTTAGTTCTCTTTTCACCAGGTGTCCTTGGCATGTTGGTAATTCTCCTCTCTGTATTCGGAATTTAAGAGTCAAGACAAAGATCGTTAATTTTTTTTTCCTAAGATATGCTAAATCATTTAGAGCATTCAGCATGATACTCCAAATGGCCCCTGAATACGAAGCCATGCTGATGACTCACCTGAAAGTGGAAGCACTCAGATTATAAGCTGCTTTTTGAAAACCTAGGGCTATTTTCTTTGGGTTAGAAAAGCTAACAGTTTGAAACCATCCAGGAGCAGGTCTGGCATCTCTCACTGAGAGCACATTGGCATCTAAGAAATACCTTCAACAGTTACTTGGCAAATCCCAACGTCAGACTGAGGCGCCAGGTTTATGTAGAAATGTATACAATCAGACAGCTCCTCATATACCTCCTAACAGGATAGATTTGTGCGATTTACAGCAAGAACTATGGATGTGCCACTCCCTGCTTCAGTGAAAACACCAGCAATTGGAGTTGTGAGCTGAAGCCCTTTCAAATCACGTGGGGACCCTTTTCTTTTACAACAGGATTAATGCCTCCTGGGCAAAGCAAAGCGTAGCTTTCCTCTGTCTACTGCAAACCACAAAAGATGCCTGTTTTGGATTTGTGAATCCCTAGAACAACAGTGCTGGCTGGAGGTATGCACAGAGAGCAGTTTCTGTGAACCAGTAAGACCAGAAAAGCAACTGGTGAGTGGCCTCAGGACAGAGCCGAGGTGGAAGTACGTGGTCAGACAAGAATATGACAGAGCAGTCTGGTCACACGTGATCAGGCAAGATTAAGGCAGCTAAAGAAAAGCTCATCGATTATTGAGAGGAGAGTGCCAAAGGGAAGAGAGAAGAGGAACCACTGAGCAAAGAGGCTGGGAATGGTGTAGCCAAAGCCCAGCACCAACTACTAAGCCAAGCCTCTTCTCCAGCTCATTGTTCTAATGCTCATTTTACCAGCACCATCAGCATGAGGTTAATATATCAGGAAGAAGAGCTGGGGGAAGTTCCTAAAAGTGTAGCTTGCACCTTTTCAGGCTCATGTCTCAGGTCAGTTCCTTTGAAAGAAAGCGCATGGGCCATTTGACCAGCATCTGGCTTTGAACTAGGGCCTTCTGGGAGTCCTGCTTCCCACCTCCAGGGACAATCCTGTGATATGTTCTACCTGGAAGTGACGGCAGCAGCTACTTAGGTTCCTTGTCATGACAGCTGAGCATACAGTGGTTATATTAAAAAAAAAAGAAAAAAAGAAGTAACAGCATGCACCAGTGGCACAGCCATTAGACATGAAGCCGTGGTTGAATTCTTCTTGTCAGAGTCTTCTCAGAAGCAGGTGGGACCAGCAAGAAAAAAAGTGTTGGCACAAATCAGCGCAGGCTCCGGTAGACATAGGCTGATGTGAAGATAGCATTGAGAGTCAGACTCACGGCTAGGAGACCTCGGAGAGCGGAGTTACCAAAATGACCTTGGTGGAAGAGGAGAACACAAAGAGAGAAAGGGACAGTAGGAAGAGATGTTAAAGAACTGATGAGATAAATAACAGTGAACATATGTTGCGCTCTCTCTTTGCTTTCACTGTAAGCAGATATTGCCGCAGCAGTTTTCCTGTCAGGAAAGATTCCACTACTCTCCTTAGCTCTGTTTTCATCTTGTCCCTCTTCTCAACACCCACATCCCCATCCCTTTCCTCCTGTCTCAGTTTAACACTCTAGCTGTCAGTACTTTCCAGACGGCCCAAAAAAAAAACAGGAATAGCCTTATTAAGGGCTTCAAATAGCAGAGAGAAGACCCATTTTGCTACTAGCAATTTGTTTGATCTTAAGATCAGATCACTACCACAGCACAGGAAAGATCTCAATTGTCCTCATAGAAGTGTTTACACGCATATGAAACGCCCCCAGGACTTGCACTTACCTCTCCAGCCTGCCAAATCTTCCCCTTTGGTAGTTGTGTCTACCACACAGGTAGATGAGTGTGATGAATGATCCTCCTTTTTGATGGAATTATCGCTGCAAATACTCCCTCCTTCCACAGCAGATCTCATATCTGCAAAATGAAAGAGATACAAAAATTCAGAAGGCACCCGTGGAAGTCAAAAGCAGCAGAATTTACCAGTCAAAAGGTAGACATCGGTAATGAATGACTGCCTGGTAAAATCATGAAAGGACTGAGGATGGGAGCTAGAAATAAAGGCCAAGTTTCACTGCTGTGCAGCAGAAGTCGCCTGTTTGCTTGTCTCAAGCATTATCTACATCAGCATCACCACACCAGCAGTTGGAAGAGCTATCCAAACAGGGGGAAGGGCAGTGACAGTAGTCTCCCTGTGGCACCGCTCAGTGAGCAAAGGACATCGGCTTTGGCAGAAAAGTGAACTCATAAGGGAGCTTTGGTAGCCTAACAGTCATTACCATCTGGGTCTTTCCTAAAGGATTCCCATCTATTACAGGGCCTAGATGATGCATGGATTTGCTTGCAAGTTAACTCCTTCCTACAAGTGCACTTCAAAGAATGCAGCAGGCTGCCAGCATACCATGCATTCCCCACTCACTGAGGTTCTTCTTCGGAAAAGAGGACAGCTCCGTGGCAAAGATGTTGCTGTCTGAGTGGCTGTGCTCCTCTGAGCTCGTTGGGGTGAGCAGGGCCTCATTCTGAGATGGGAAAAGCAGCAGCTTCTGTCCTTTCAGGTTCAGGCGGGCAGGGCTGATGAGCGGCCGGCGATATCGCAAGGAACCTGAGCTGGAAGTCACAGAGCCAGCCACTGATGGTGCTGGAGAGGGGATGCGGGAGGGAGCACAGCTGCCTGACAACATGGAGAAGTGGTCTGGAATAGAAACATACACAAAGAGAAAAGAGATTATAACCCCAATATACAAGAGGCACAGTTTTCTGTAACGATTCTACAAGAAGAGGGAACAGAAATTGCAAAAGTCCATCAAATCTTGTACTAAAATTCTTTATTCGTTCCCGTTCCCACACTGCAAAACATGGAGAAATTCCACATGCACTTACTTTGATACACTCAAGGATGAGTTATACTAGAGATGTTTTTTTCAGGAGCTGTGGGAGCTCTCTCCTTAGTGTGTCCATTCAGGAGAACCTCTACACATACTGTTTGCACGTGAACGAACAATTCTGGCATGTACTTTAAAGGCTGCTGTGAAGCTGTATCAGGAAGCAAGGAGTTTCCATGATGGCATTAGCCCAGACTGCATTTCCAGCAGCAAACACTTAGGCAGCACAAACAGCCAAACGATCCAGTTGGGGTCAGGAGTGCAACAGACAGGTCACTAGAGGACATGGGATCAAAAGGACAGAGCAGACAGGGTAGCTAAATTAGGAGTTCCTTGGGCTGGGGAAAGCAAAACAGAAGAGCTGCCTTAGGAAAAATTCCAAGTCTTCCTTCAAAGCAATCTCAATTCAGATATAGAGTAGGGAAGGGACCCTTGCTTTGTCTCACTGATTTCAGTGTGAGCTCTCCCAGAAAGAATAATATCCCACACGTTATTTTGATGCAATCCCACCTTTAGTTGGAACTATCTCTGCAATATTTCCATTGAGATCTCAGCAGAGAGAAAAGAATTAAACTGGGGTCATGTGTTTCAACCCACCCACTGCAAATCCTGCAGAGACACTTGCTCTGGAAGCCCCAGCATTACCTGATGTAGGAGATTCCTTGGACTGAGATGACTGCGAGGCCGGTCGACTTCCGCTGAACAAATAGCCAGAATCTAGAAAAGCAAAAATGAAAGAGCTTGAACCCAGATGGCTCAGCTACCAGAAGTCTATCCTTCTAAAAGATAACGGTGTGTCCTGGTTTCAGGTAGGACAGAGTTAATTTTCCTCCTAGTAGCTGGCAGGGTGCTATGTTTTGGATTAGGATGAGAAGAGCGCTGATAACATGCTGATGTTTTAATTGTTGTAGAGCAATGCTTACACCAAGCCAAGGACTTTTCAGCTTCTCGCTCTGTCCTGCTAGCGAGCAGGCTGGGGGTGCAGCAGGAGCTGGGAGGGGACAGACCCAGGACAGCTGACCCAAACTGGCCAAAGGGGTATTCCATACCATCTGACGTCATGCTGAACAATATATAGGGGTGGCTAGCCGGGGTGGGGGGGCCGGCTGCTCGGGGATAGGCTGGGCATCGGTCAGCGGGTGGTGAGCAATTGCATTGTGCATCACTTTGTACACATTATTACTATTATTATTATTATTGTTATTATTTTCCCTGTCTTAATAAACTGTCCTTATCTCAACTCACAGGCTTCACTTTCCCATTTCTCTCCCCCATCCCGGAGAGGGAGGGGGGAGGGTGAGCGAACGGCTGTGTGGTGTTTGGCTGCCAGCCGGGCTAAACCACAACACGGTGTCATCTTGTTATCAGTCTCAGAAGGGGAGAGGTTGTAAACGTAGGCAGGAAAAATGTCCCTATATTCCTAGGTAGGCTAAATGCCAGAGTCAGAATAATGCCCTTTTCCCAGCTGCAGTGGAACAGATCTGTCCAACAGGCTCCAAAAATAAAATGAGCCATCCCCTCCCAAAACATCTGGAATTAAAAGCATCTAAATCTATTTAGAATAGACTAAACAGAACAGAATAAAAAATATTCTCTCTCCAGCCTGTCTGTCTTTGGACCTTCACAAAAGAAAGCACAGCCTCACATGGGGGGATTAGCATGCAGGGGGAATCCCAGCCGTCTGGTGCGTTTGCACCTATCCTTCCATGGCAGTTAGGTAATTGGAAAGGTGAAGGCTGCGCCAAAAGCTGCTGAGCTGCTGGAAGGTTTGTGTGGCTGGTCTTTCACTTGCTCTTAGTGGCAAAACTTAGTGGCTGCTTGCAGCTTGAGCCAGAGAAACGTGGAATGAACTAAAAAATCCCAGTAAGACTGCTCTCTTTGCTGCAGCGTTATCCTAGAAACTGCCACAATTCGGCCTCTGACCTGGTGGTAATCAGTCAGTGACACACGAAGACTTAGCTTTCCTTAGACAGAGAACAGTATTTGAATGCTGCTCCCCATCTGTTAATCTCGAGCACAGCAAAACTGAGGGCTTAATGAGCTACTGGGAGAGAGTCGTTCATGAGGCCTATAAATCTTCCCTAGATCACAGAGCCTCTAAAGCAACCTCTGTAGCTGTGCTAGCACATATCAAACCCAGACGTAGGGATGAGCCTACCTTCAGCTCTGCTCCTCTCAGGTGTTGTAAGAAAACCAGACTATATAAAGCAGCCAGAAGGAAGGGAGAGATCTCTCTCACCAGATCAGTTATCCTGAGGCTCTCAATCATTTCCAAAAGCTGCTCTTCTCCATTCCCATGCTGAAATGCTTCCTCTGTCTCTCTCCAACATATATTTGCAGCTTCTGCCATAATGTTTTGAGAAGCCTCTGGATTTCAGTAAACCCCCCAGACGGTAAGCACTCAGCGGGACTTCTTGCTTCATCTAGATGGCAACACCACGCTGATTTCTTAATGCTAAAAACCAAATAACCAACACTGGACACTCCTCTGCACCACAGGAGATGCAGACACTGCTTGTTTTAGACAGTCCAGACGCAGTCCTTAACTAACTGCTGCAAAAGGTATTAGTTTAGAAGTGATAACAAATGAGATTTACAATCAGTAGTATCACAGCATCAGGCTTAGTCGCTCCCTCAGGAGCTGGCTTAACCTAGTTCTTATGAGGTAACCTGTATTAGCGACAGCCCATGACATAAAGGAATAGGTGTGCCCAGTTAGCGCTGCCTCCCACAAGGCTGTTAGCAGACTGCTGGCCCTCACTCCAGCCCCAAGAACATGTCAGCGGTCTCTAAACAGGACTACCACTGGTGGATACCTCACAGCCCACTTCCTCCTGAAGCACTGCACCACTCCGTTGTCATTGCCACATGGTTGGGAAGTTTCACGCACAACTTACCTGCTCTGGCCAAGGATGGGATGGTACCCAGTGAGAGCGCCCTGTTGAGACGTCCAGGAAGAGAGGAAGAAGAAGTCCTGCGTGGGGACCTGAAGAGCTGCTGGTTTGTCAGCTGGAGAATACTGGGAGGTGTTGGGACAAAGAGAGACGTAGCGGAGGAAGGGAAGCCAGTCCCAGTGCCGTTGGAAAACAGAGTAATCGAATCCCCGGAAAGGTACCTGCAAATGACAGGCATGACAAGCATTTAGCAACAAGTATGTTCCAGGAACTCCCTCTCTCAATTCTAACTAGGGGAACCAGAATGCAACAACCTCCATAGAATAGAGAAGAATTTGTGTTTCTTTTGGACCAGAACTACAATGGTGCTTGTGGCTCTTGCATACGAACATTTACTTTGTTACCAGGTTTGTACTAAATTTTCAGTGCAAGAATGCAAGATATAAAATGCTTAGGGTTTACGAGATGGCTTCTACCCCTTTGAAACTGGGCAAGGAAGAAGCGCTCAACATTACTTAAATTATTGTGCACCAACCTGTCCAGCAACACAGGGCAGAAAAAGTGGTGGGACAGTTTAGAACCTCAGGTGCAAGCAGCTACAGTTCATTGGTTTTCTCCTGAGAAAATTACCCTGATGTAAAACATCAGAATGCTTTATCCATTCCACACACAGAGGGCCAACAACAGAGTACATCTGATGTTTGTCATGTGCACATGCAAAGAACATGCTTACAATGCCATGACTCTGGGTAGCAAGTAGTTACCTGCTTATTTTTTTTGTCTTTACAAACCAGAATCGGCATCTCTGATGTCAGTATAGAGAAAAGTGTTTTTATGAATACCTAGATAAAGATTTAAACACAGATGTTCTGTTTTAAAGCTAACATTCAAGCCCCTTTGATACATTTGCCTTTATTATGTTTCTGTGAGACTCACTGCCCTCATATTAAAGATGGGAAAGAGAAGCAAAAAGAAGCTAAGTGACTAGTCCAGGGTCTCATTGAAACTGTGAAAGAACTAAGACACAAACTTGGGTTTCCCGATCCTAAATTGAGGCCTAAACCATTATATTTTTTTCTCTCTAGATATCATAATTAGCCACAAATATGTACTAGCGTAGTCATTCAGAGGGCACTGTGCTCCCATAGCATACGCTCTGGGCATCGTCTTGCTTCTAGTGTGGAAAAAACAATTTCAATTACAGCCCCCGGGAAAATTTAATATTGTCAGTAATAATGGCAACTGTATACGTAGGTCTCCAAGTTGTTTCCTAGGGGTTCTTTGCAAGTGAAAGCAGGGAGCCATAGAAGAGTGTTTCCAATTTGAGAACATAACATGAGAGAGAACAGACAAAATGCACTTAAGGATATCTTTACCAGTTAGCTTGATTTTTAAGTAACATGGACTCAAACTGACTTCTATTCTACTGGTAATACAACTATAGGAAAGGACTTCGCATTTTACACGGTTGTTGCAGCTAGCTCTGTCACGGCATATGGTTTATATGCAAATAAACTATGCAATTAATTTGTGATACTCACATTTCCCTGTCTACCTTTGCAGTGGTTTACAATATAAGAATCAACCTAAACTGAACAATCTGTCACAAAACTACTCCTATTTCTACTTTCTTCGCATTCCTCCTTGAAATCATGTGCTGATCTTAACCTGTGTGTGCAGGTTAGTTATCACATTACATCAGAGGAATCTGCTTTGGAGTCCCACTTGCGTTCTCCTGCCCTCAAAATGAGTGTTTCAAGAAGGTCACAGCGTTGAAAGTATGGGAACTTTGTATTATTTTTAACAATTCAATGAAATGCATGAAAAAGTCTAGAATTTGAACAAGATATCTCAAATATCTCCTGTAAGATTCTTCAGTTAAAAGCAGGTAATAAATATTCTTGTCAAATAAGTAATGACAAAGTACTAAACAAAGTATGAAGTGGACACATACATTTTCAAACAGAGATACCAGACTTTGCATCGTATCATCAGGCTGCGACATTTAGAGGTTTAATAACACTTCTGATGAAAACACTGAGGCAGATGAGAGCAGAAACACAGCTTTTCATCTGTCAGAGGAAAGCCAAGAGTAAGAGAAAGAGCGGAGGAATACGTGCATCTCAGTCTCGTGCTGTGGGGTGATTTACGCATGTGCCACTCCCTTGGAGATGACAAATATGATGCAGCAAAATTATGCAGTGCTAGCACACGCAGAAGAAGCAGTCTAGGTTTAAGATCATAATTTAAAATATCTTATAAAACTACTTATCTGCTAGTATGAGGCAGACATCAACAATCCCGACCAGCTTAATCAGGCTGAACAACATCTGAGCCAACCAGCCTCGTGGTGCTTGCAAGCAGGACATGCCTTTAACAGCAGCAAGGAACTCGTCAATCTTGCAGCAGAAAGTGCCCAACCTCTTCAGGTTCCAGAGGACCTGGGAAGGGTGTCATGCTTCGCAAACGTGCAGAGTCCTTTAGTGCATATACACACAAATATTTGCCCCACCACACATACAGACATCAACAGCAGAGGTACACGTCCATCTCAGCTCCGTAAGAGGGAATGAATTGGAAAGGAAATGAGAGGTGCAGCTCAGGACTATGATATGAACCATCTCAGAAACAGCAATACCTACCGCTCACAGTGCCTGTGAAGGACCAAATTAGAGCATCACCCATGAACAACATTGCTCTTGTTTCCTAACTTTGCACCTTTTCTATGCTTGGGCAAAAGGATCCAGCTTTACACACCTCCTTGCTGCACAGGAAGACAGCATATCTGCCTTATTGGCTTTTGGCAGTTTTTCACTTAGAAGGGCAGCAAACATTACAACTATACTATCACTCATAACTACAATCTCTTTCCTAGGATTTTAACTTTTTTGGATTGGAGGTCCATGGGCTCTGCTGCTCGACAGCCCCCTTCTTCTGAACCTCAACACATTAGTGCAGTCTGAACCCCCAGGCAGCTGATGAAACGTTTGTCTTGCACCCTCCAGAAAATCATTTTTTCTGGTTAGTAAAGAAGAGCTGTAGAATTTTGAGGATAGCATGTTAATGCCTGAGGACTAAGGGCTGACCAAAGAACAGCTTAAATGTCGATTTGCTCTGAATAAATCCCTACAATGTGCAAAATTCTTCTCCTTTTCTACGAGCAGCTAAAAAGCAGGGGTGCTGTCAGGGGAACACATTTCATGGCTGAGAGTGGTCAGCTGAACTAAAACTTTCAGAAGCAGATGGAAAAAGGTGAGAAAATCAAGAGGGTCATAAGGCAGGAAGCAGCCAGAACACAGCCCTGGAACGGAGCAGTGCAGCTACATCTTTGCTCTCAGCTTAGTGCATTGCTCCAAGACGTTTGTGCACGTGATAAAAGTGGGTCTGGCAGAAGTGGAAAAAGTACCCAAAAAGGAAGAGGGGGAAAAAAAAAAGGCTCTGGAGTCAGATGGTTTGTGGAAATAGGGCCCGGAAGCCGTTTATTTCAGAACTTGTCATTCAGAACATCGAAAATCGGATATCTTAATTAGTGTATACAACGATCACAGCGTTACTAGACAGTTGGGCACAACTCCGCTACACAGATACTTTAAAAATAAATAAAGAGAAGATTAAAGAAGAGTAGTACATGGTATGGGACAGTACACTGTCCTGAAGAAACACCTCCTGCCCGTAGAGCCTCCTCTCCCAACACCTCCCTCTTTCCAAAGCCAGCACCTTTTTAATTGAGATTTTAACCACAGAGATGCTGCATCACCCCTGGGATAGAGAGAGCCATGGGAGAGTATGGGTCAGGTCAGACTACAGGGCTGTAGATGGACCCCCTCCTGCTATCAGCTAACTTGGGACATGGAGGAAGAAGGTAAGGTGCAGAGTCAGGCAGCTGACTGTACGTACCCAGGTTTGTCTGCCTAGAAGCAGCCAGAACCTCTTGTCAGTTGTGGGATAAAATGTTTCCTAACAATTTACCTATGAGTTGTCTGTGTATAACTGCACCGTCTTCTGCCCAGATTGCAGAAGCAGCTCGCTACTACTGCCTTACTTATTGCTGGCTGCAAAATATGCAAGTTTCTGCCAGCTGACATGCAGCCACTCGTCTGGTCCGCTGCAGCATATCAGGCCACCAGTCAGTTCCACAGCGTGTGCCTCTGGTCAAGGTGACAGAATCAGAAGTAAAGAGCAATATGGCAAATAAACCTCAGGACAATAATGCTGAAAAAGAGCACAGGTCTCAAACACATTAAGATTTTGATACATGACTTACAGAACTAGGAACTTTAGCTCCCCAGGCTAAGGATTGTTTTCTCCTACATGTCACCCTGCTTTGGGTGAAAGAGGAGGGATGAATTATAGCTGAAAAGGCTCCAGCTGCCAGGTCCTGCACTGATACCTTCTGGAATACAGACGGATGTTTGGCATCAATTTTGGCTTCCCCCTGGCTGGTGGCACAAAGGTATGTGTGCACACCTTCCACCTCTACAAAATCCAGACTCACTTGCATGATGAAAAGGTTCAGAGGACCTCTCCCCTGCCTGTGTATTTGACAGCTTTGGTCCCAAATGAGGCTTTACAGGGGGTGACTCACTGTACACTTCAGGACTGAGTACTGCCCCTTTCTTGGGAGAGCATCTGCTACGGCTCAGAGAAGCCTCAGGTGGTGGTGCACCTGGAACGAACAGGCAGGTTACATGCAAGAGCACACAAGTTCAACGGCAGCTCTTTAAAAGCTGAAAGCCATTTACTGCAGCTCCCCACTTTCATGAGCAGAGTCAGTATGGAGCAATGAAACCGGCTATTAATTAGATTAATTTATATAAAAGTATAAATAATTTGTCCACAATACAACCGTACACAACTTCTACAGTATCTAAGCATGATTATTAGCTTCACATAATTTCAGCTTACTTGAAAAATATTAATAAAGCTAAAATAAAACACCACTACACCCTTTTTATATTCCCCTCTTGTCCTCATCCTTTAACACACCCAAGCTCAGTTCACTAGGGCATGCAAAACACAGATGTAGGAAAGAAGGATTTAATAGAAAGGAAAGAATGGGATATTTATATCATGTATTTAAAATTGTAAAGGGCCACAAAGGGGTCAGTCTGCATGCAGAGATGTCAGTGAAGGCTTCAGGAACACCAGAAGCAGCAGCAGTAGAGATACTTACTCAGTTGCTAGCCCTGGCTTCTCCCCTCAACCCCCATAGGGTCTGCAGAGTCGCTGGAAATCTCAGAGTACAGCCCAAGTGCCCTCTTATTCCCAGCCACACTCACTGGTGGCAAATACAGGCCAAAAGCACTAGCCTGCCACACATACAGGTACTGTTGTCCCAAGCTGCAGCTGCAACAGCTCCACTGAAGCAGAGCAACGTAGTGTTGTCAAAAAGTTTGTCCAGGGAAAGGCACTTAATGAACCCACCTTGCCCCCTTTACGCACCCCATGCTTCAGGGCAGGGCACAAGGTGGTGCTGAGCTGGCAGACCAGCCACGGCCACCGTGAGGACAAAGATCCGAGTCAGCCACGTTGGGCTGGAGCAGATTTCATTTCAAATGACACACAAACCCACTTGGAGTTCCTCACCACCCCAGCTCCGCTCTGTAGTCCCATAGTCTGGTCCAGACACCAGCACAAGGTCAGCGTTGAAAAGCAGCACCTAAAATGGGAGGCTTCGGGGCTAAAAACCTCTAATACTGCTGAGTTAAGGTGTTTGCATGCTCTGCATGGCTGGAAGCATCCTTAGGCAACAGAGCTGCACCTGGTGACCGCAGTTTATCACCTGTTTCTCTGTGGCTTGAAGTAAGAGCACAGCTAAGAGAAACCAAGAAGCTCAAAGCACCAACCAAGTGGTTCTGGACGATGTTGTCAGTGGTTTTTGTAAGTTACCAGCCCTTTGTTAGCTATTATCCCCCTCAGCAGGAGGAAATGTGGCATAGCAAACAGCATCGCAGCTGGAGGATGGCAACACAGTGCTCAGACACGGGGCTTGCACCAGAAGAACTGAGCCGCAGGTATGCCTTTCCTTCTGCTGGAGCCACTGGGGGGAAATGAACCAGGCACAGAGTTAGATGGCGTGTCTAACTGCTGAGCTGCTTCCTAACTGAATCCCAAGTCAGGCAATGCGCCTTCCTTACAGAAGCACAGCATAGCTATGGCTTCCTCACAGAAGCACAGCATATTGTTTAGAAGTTCTTTGGTGCTGAAATCAGATACTAGAGGAATAGTCTCAGTAACGGCAGCAGTGGTTTGCTTAACTTTTTTTTTTTTTCCAGAAAGAGTCAACAGTGAAATACTGGTAACTCATCTTCTTCAGGCCTAATCACCTAAGGAGGAGCTCCATATACAGAACTGGTACAGATCTAATGTTACCACTTTATAAATCCCAACATCTATGGGAGAAGACATCCATTTTCTCCTTGCCTTCCTCTCCTCCAGAAGATCAGTCGTGTTATTCCAGCAGCCCTGACAAAGCACTTAAGAAAGGCAGAAAGGGAGGAGACTGTCAGCATCAGAGCCTCCAAGAGACAAAAATTCACTTGCTGCAGGTTTGCTCCTAAAGCTCTGAGTTTTTTTTGTTGTTTTTAGAAGCAGCAGCACAGGCTTGCTGAGGCACCAAGAAGTGGGAAAATAAGCTGATGCCTGAGCAAAGACAACAGCTTCTTTGGCATGAGAAGTGAGTCACGCACCAGTATCTGTTTTGTTATTTGGTTTTGTCTTTAAAATTTTTCCAGTTAGGAGTCTGAAAGTTCTTCAATTATAAGGTGTGGAGAAAGCACCGCAGAGACCAAGGCTTCAGTTGCACAGGTTGGCCATAAAACGAAGCAGTTTCTGATATGTAAAGTTAGTGCAACCTCTAAATATATTTCACTTGTATTAATTTGTGTAACATGAAGACAAATGGATTTGCTTGCAACGTAGACAGCAGGTAATGTACCTCCCAGATGAAAAGATTTTAAACTTTCAGTACAGATTTGCACTTGCTGTGCCACCAAACCTCAAGGATTTTTTAAGTAGTATTATTTAGGTTTTACAGCGTAAACCCCACTCCTTCCCACAGTTCTACTGCCTGCCTGCTCCTGCTATCTAGTGCGCACCCCCATCCCACCACAGCACTGCACAGGAAAAAAGGCAAGAGAGTAAGAGAACCAGGCACAGAAGAATGATGTAACAACAGAAAACCAGCGTAAGAAGTGCCAGACCCCAGAGCACAAATACAGGGCATGTTTAAATTGGAAGAAAAAGTTAAAATGCTGCCAAAAAGAAGGGAAGAAAACACCTTTTCAGAAGCCTTATGGGGCTATAGTGACACTCGACACAACCTTGACTTCCAGCTCCTGAAAGCAGAACCTCTGAAGAGGTTGACAAGCATCTTTGCGTGCTGCCACCAAATTCCCTTGCTACTGTGCAAGAAGATTTAGACAGATGAATTTTATTCTTGTTCAAAAAAAATAAAAAAGGATATTGTTAGAAATTGGCCGTGATGTTACCATGACCATCCCTACACATTTTAATAACTTGTCAGCTGCTCACACTTCTCCTCTTTGTAGCAGCCCCAATATCCTTCTAAACATGTGATTCCTCCCAGCGTTTGGGTGTACGTGACAGCAGAGCAGCAAGAGGAAATTGCTTACCTCTGCGAGACCAGCAAGTTCACAAACTAGAAGGAACTTTCCATCCAAATTCCATATGTAAGTGCAGAAGACAATTACAGCTAAACATAAAACACGAGTCTTTTCCTACATTTAACTTTATGGAGAGAACTGGAAAGTATCAAAGATGAAGAAGGGAGGGGGAAAAAAGGCTAGAGGTCTTTTATTTCACTTAATGGACATAACAGCTCAAGGTCACCTGGGTCTTTAGTGCAGCTTGTTTAGAGAACAGCAGAGCCAGCACTGGATTTGTTCCCACTGTCCATTTCATTAGGTGATTTTGTCCGTGCCGCTTTTAAGAGGAGAACACTGCATGAAAAATGGTATTGGAAGGACAGTCGCAGCGGGGAGCTTCCCAGGCCTGAAAACATTGCATTGATCCCTGCACTGGAGGGAAGGCAGAGCAGACAGCGGTAAGCCATCTTATTTTTTTTTTTTTTTTTTTTTTTTTTTTGCTACTTACTATCCTTTCACCAGCCTACTACCGTCTTTCTTAACACTGCTGCCTGCTTGAAACCCACCACTCCCCTTCAAATGCTGCTTCTAACCTCCCTCCCCGCTCTAGCTGACAGGACAGAGGAGCCTGCTGGCCGGTACAGAAAACCAACAAGGGATTTTTAAGGCACACTTCCTATTAAATCTCCTAATGGAGAACAAGAAAGAAGAGCCAGAGTGACTGTGAAAGTCTAACCTAGTCTTCAGAGCCATGCATATTTCAGGCTTTTTTCTGCTCTGATGAACTCACGTGGCTCCTTGTAAGTATTTACTTTGAAACAATTTTCTAGGTTCCATAAATATCCATTGTCCTAATGGAATATGGGACACAGTGGTTGTTATTGAGCATTTCAGAAGTCTGAGATTAGAACGAGAAACAAACTGGAACATCAAGCTGGAAGACAAACCTTGTGGGTCAGGATTGGTAAGCACCAGGAACACAGAAGGGCAGAGCCAGACTTTGCAGATGTTGGATCCCTTTTGTGGGCAAGTAAACAGCCATCAGAGCAGCAGCGTTTGTAAGCACCAGAATGGAGAAAGGTGTTCTCTTTGCACGGAGGTCGATATTGCAATTATCTGAAGGCACCGTTAAAAATATTTCCAAAGGAGAGCACACGTGGGAAACAGGTTTGCGCGTCCCCTTCCCAAGGCAGCCGCTAAGTTACAGGCACGAAGTCTTTCAGCCAGGAGCTGTACCTGCCCACCACACACTCAGCTTTGTGGCTTACTGTTAACGGATCTCTACAGAGCTTTTGTTAGTGCTACATTTTTGCTTTCACAGTGAATACTAGCTTGAAGAACAATAACCATGAAAGCTCTGAAATACCTTTTGTTTCCTTAAGCAATGTTCCCAGCATTTCACCAGCACCTGCCGTCTCCAGTAGTGTCTGGATCTTTCAGTGGGAAATGCGGATACTTCGTCACAGTGAGAGCTCCATTCTGATTATTTTAGAGTTTATGCATAGGAAGATCAAGGCATTCAACCAAGACATCATACTACTACTGTGGCATGTTCCGTGGGCTGTTCTGAAGAGAGGAAAATAGCAGATTTTCTGTAACGATGCTATTTCCTCTTGAAAGCCCAGCTCTAGCTGAAAGACCCAAATCCAGATAAGCTCAGTGGAGCGCCTTACAAACAACAGTGCAGGATAACCAGACGGCTTATCTTAAGAGGACCCAACACATCTGTCCAGCAAAAACCCAAGCACCCGAAGACTCCTTCCTCTGCACGCAGCGACACCCAGTCAGCCAAGCTTTCAGCAGAGGACTGCCCGGCTCAGAGTCACGATTTCCAGGCCCCTTTCTTCAGCAGCATTGGCACCAATGCTGACTCCCACTACGGTACCCCCATGGCAAACATAATCCATCTCTATCGCCCTGCGGTCCCACAGCAGAAGCTCCCACCCCTTCCTACAGGCACGTCCTCCTGATCTGTGTTCTCAATGCCAAGGAAAACATGGACTGAGTTGTGATGTACACTGACAGCTGACTGTACAGGACAGCACGTGGTTGCTAGTCCCATACATCTTCTCTTCCTAAGGCTACAGCAGTGGAGGAACACACACGCTTTTATCCAGTTGTGCGTTTACACAGATGCTCCTCTTAAATTGTAAACAGAACAGAACAGCACAGAAAGCAACAGCCACTGGTGGATTTGAGAAGTTAGCCTAAAACAGCTGAATATTTTCACATATCTAAACAAGACACCCTGAGCTACGTAACCTTTTAAAGCACCCTTTTAAATAAATTATTGAAGTTCCAGTCAGAAGTACTTAAGGACTCCTCTCCGGTTAAGACAGGAGTTACAGGAGAACGGCAGAGCATGCGGTTAAGTGATGCTGCACAGTGGAAGGCAAGAAGAGCCAGGTTACGGACTGCGCGCGTCCCCTCCTCGCACGCCCACACACCATGCAGTGTTACTACAGCACACGCCAGGAGGACTCAGCATCCAGAGGTAAGTTCCCATCAGGTTGAAATTAAAACGACCAGCACCATTAGAAAACTGAATGTGGCCCAGGCCCCATGAAGGATCAAGGAAGAGGATTCCTCTGTGACTGGCTAAGGATGGACAGGCAGTGAGGAGAACTGAAGGACAGGAGAAGCCAGAATCTCTTTGGCTGGAGGAGCAGAAGGGGGAGGAGGCTGCATTTATGGAGCAGTTTGTGAAGCAGTTGCTGGAAGAACTGGCTTTGGGGAGGTTGGATATTTGCACTGCTGACGGAGGATTCAGGAGGAAGGGAGAATGGATGCAGCAGGAGCAGCTTCCTTGGCTAGCACCAGCAGTGGGAATGCTCCAAGAAGCTAGTACAGTGGGAAGCAAAGATGGGAGTAAAAAGTTATATAGAGAGGAAGAAGAGATCTTCACTGCTTTTATCTAATTAAAAAAAAAAAAGGAAGGAAAATAAAAGGAGGAGACAGAAGCACCAGTCACAAAGAGTTCACAAGGCTTTTTTTCCTCCTTCCCCCAGCGTCACTGCTCTGGCTCTGACCTTCGGGGCCGGTATCTCCGATGGCCCGTTGATTTCCGCGTTGCCACTGCTGCAGTGAAGCCCACCAAGCAGCACAGGGACGTGGTGCCAAATTTGGCTGTGTCTAGCCAGCTGGGCGTTTCTGTCTTCAGGTACCTCTCAGCTAAGTGCAGACCCATCACTATGAACCACAAGACTGAAGCAAACGCATCAATTCTTCGGAGCCTGCAATGCCAAAAAGAAACCCACGAAGATGCAAGGTGAGAGTTTAAACTTAACGAATCCCTCGGTTCTGAGGAAGGGGAGGGAAGGGAGGAGGTGGGGGAAAGGTGGCAGAAGTTCACAGACCGAGCAGGTTAAGTACTACCTCTTACTACGGTGATACCATCCCCAGCCTTTCCCACTGCTGCGTTAAGTACCCAAGTGGATTAGTCCTACTCTCCACCAGATTACAGAGCTGCACAGGGAGCTTTTCATTCGCTCTAATTCCAGCTTAAATTGAATGAATCAAGGCACAGAGCCCTAGCAAGTTCTGCTATCTCCATCCAGTTGGCTAGCAACCCAAAAACCAACAAGAACAGTGCCACCCAGTACCACATTTGCCATGCTGGGGCTGCCCCGTGGCTCGCTGAGTCAGGACAGGACAGGAGACTGCCAACACAAAGCAGTTTTTAAGTGGAACAGAGGAGAAGAGGACACTCACCTGATCCGCCCAGCCAAGAACATTGCCAAGAGGCAGGTGAACAACCCAAGGACAGCGACTGCCATCTGATGATTCTTCCCGTAAGCCCACGCAGCGCTCAGGTTCTCCACCATCTGTTCTGGGAGCAGTTGGAGCAGCTCCCGCCAGCCTGCCACCGTCACGGAGGTGTCATTTTCCAAGTCTGCACGTGAGCTCGTGCCAGTCCTATTTTGAATGGCTGCTGGACTATAGGAGACAGGAGCAGGGACTGCAGCACCGAGTGAGAAGGGGTCGCCCGACCCATACAAGGCCATCAGGACCAGGAACGCACAGCTGAGGAAGGCCAAGAACCGCAGAAATATCACCTGAGCTGGTATAGTTATGGAAGTAGAGGAGGACGAACACAAATTCTGCAGAGGAAGAGAGAAACTTCTTGTCAGAAGCTGAAGAAACTGTAGTAAGGTTTTGAAAGGGTGTTTTGTGAAACACTCATAGGCTGCATGCTCTACTGGACAGTTTTGCCACGGAGATGTGGTAGGGTGGCAAAGAGCAACAGAGACAGAGTCCAGGGTCTGCAATGAGCAGAATCCAGAGTCAGGCAGGACACTGAGGCAAAGAGGTCACAAACCACCTCCCATCTCACTTACTCCTTTTTTTTCCTGTACTTTGTAGTTTCCTGCATTGTGCTTGTGAACCAGCTTCCCCACCCTCCCCTTTCTGCCTGTCCCACCGTTCTCCCTCCACCCTTTCACAATTACATTAGAGTTACCATCCGGCAATCTCCTAAATGACACCAGCAAGACAAAAACATCAAACTAACATCAGGAGCATCTGTGCTAACTATTCTACTGTTTTCTAAACTTCTGCCACACCCCCATCACCCCAGAATTAGAAAGCCCCATGACAGCTGCCAGCATCGATACCTTCCTTTTCCAGCTGTAAACCCAGGCACAGAGGCACTGAGTTCTCTGCACTCCCCCCTAAATTCCATCATCTCTCCCACAACGTACCTGAGCGTAGGTCTTGTCTGTCTCACGGCGTTTGAAGTGATGGCTGAGCAGCAGCGCCCGCAGCTGCCGATTCTGGTGCTTTATGTAGTACTCCACGGCAGCCTGGCATGGACGGCACAGCTTGTAGGTCTGCTCCAGGTGGTGCTTATACACCTCAATCTCCTCATCATATTTGCCCTGGTGTGAGAAGAGGAAAAAAAAGAGTAGATGAGAACTGCAGGTCCCTTGCCAGTTACCTTGCTTACTGCTGACATGCAAACAAGGCATGTTTCCAGTCTCCAGAAAGACAGTCCTGAAAGCAGACCTTACCAGCGACTAAGCTGGAGACAAGCCACACAATCAGCTTCCCATACAGCTGACCCAGCCTCCATGCACCAGAAGAGAGAAATGCAGCCCTTTGAGAATGCTGCTGGGGCTCTTATGAGGATGCTCCATTTGTGGTCAATTTTTCTGTGGCCAAAGACAACTTTGCTGCCTTTGTCCAGATTTCCCCAGGGAAATCAGCCTCATAGGTTTTCCAAGACATCTCTCAGCACTGAGTTTCCTCAGGGCCCTGAACAAAAAATCTTCATGCATAGGAGATGGTGAAATTGCTGGTCTGCATCATTACCCAGATGCCAGAGCACCCCAAGGAACAGGCACACGCTGGGCAGAGACAGCTGGGGCAGAATGACCAGGCAGTAAGTTAGCTACAGGGTACCCACGAGTGTCCTGCTACCTGGATGATGTAGTCCTAATTCAGGAGCGCAAGAAAGCAATTTAGTAACTACGCCAGTTGCTCTTCTGAGCACTGCATTTGAGAATCACATTTGCAGAGTCTGAGCCCCCTTCCTTCCTTGCACAAATTCCCTTTGGAGATGCAGGAAGGATGCTTTAGTATTTCAATGGCTTGCAGCTCTCCAACCTTGATTAAAAATGTATTAGATTCCAAGTCCATTCACCCTTCGTGAAACAGAGCAGAAACATAACATACATGCATGGAAATGCATTAGACAAACATCCTCCTGTGGTGCCAGTGCCACTCACCTCCTCCCTCGGTGAGAATGAAGCGAGCTGTTTGATCTTGGTGGTTTGATGGTTGTTGCATTTCTTGCACAGCAAAATTTGGCTGCTCACCCACTGCTGTGGCTTGGTAGGATCGCAGAACGTTGTAGCACCCGACACAACATGGTTGAGGTGTTCCATGTACTGGGCAGGGATGGGCTTGTTGTAGTCTCCATTCTAAGAACCAAAGATAGAGCAGGAAGGAAACCAAATGTGAGATCACACAATCAGAGCTGGGTATTCCCTGGTTGATAACGAGATTCCCTAGGCTCTGCATGCCATACCTACGCAACAAAAGGAGTAAGCGAAAAAGAGATAAAGCACTTCATATCTTCTCCCCATCCGCTGTTTTAGATATCTATTGCAAGCAGTTCTTGTTGGGTTTTGGTTTAAGACAGCTTTTGTCATTATTCAACCCCTTATGTAACACAATTCATCTGTTCCAAAATACAAAAGCAGAGAAGAATTGCTCCATGTATTAAAAAGATTCTGAAGAGATATTGATAAAAATGTCAAGGCCTTCTTTGCCTTTTGAAGCAAAGGAAGACAATTTGTCTTTATCATTCCATGTCAGCACCTCCCTGTACACACAGCTTCTTTCCCAAATTTGAAAAAGCCATCAGCTGCTGAGTACACAGGTGCCCAGCACAGAGCTACCAGCTGTCAAACCTCTGGATGATATATCCAGAAGAATATCCAGACACGCGCCTCGCCAGCCACCCTTCAGCCAGCTCTCGTCACAGTACCTCTTGGAAGCCGTTGTACTGCTCGCAGTTGGGGCAGTCCCAGCAGTTGCGATTCCCATATGGCACCACCGTGTCCTGGTTACAGAACCAGCAGTTCACTGTCACATGCGTGGGCTTCTTCCTGGTAGGAACAGAAATGTGGCAGGCATCAGCACCAGATCCAGCTGATGGAAAGGAAAGCAACGGCTTTCAAACTGGGAAACGTAAGGGAGCTTGGAATAAAAAAATCAATTTTCTCATTCAGTATGTTTTAGCGGTCTGACTCACGGTAGTTGTTTTTGCAGTGAAAAGAAGGACAATTAGAGTAGAAATAAATTCCTGCCTGCTGCTAATGTGTCTTTGTGCTAGTACCAAGGACGTGCCAGAATTTTAATAACAACCTTGTGAATAACCCACTTCACTCTTTATTTCAGAGGTATATTTGGGAGTGCAAGTCATGCCCATAATCAGCAGCATTAAGAGACATGAAGGGTGCAGTAGAGCATCTGTTTAACACACAGGATCCTGACAAATAAGCATGACCCTTAAGAACTGCATATGATGGCATTCAGAAACCTAGGAAACAAGCTCCCGGTTACGGTGCTACTTGCCCTGTTTGTCGCAGAATTTCTCCAAGGACAAGCGTGTATCAAATTAGCCCAAGGTCCAGGCACTATAAATAGCTGCTGCTTCTCACAGCTCTGGTTAAATAAGAAGGAACTGAGGAATCAGCAGGGCTTCCCCAGTTTTTACAGTCTTGAATTGAAGAGAGAAAGATCAATTACCTGGATCCATAAGTCCCTTTTAAATAATAATAATAACCACTGCAAGAGAAACAGCTGTGACATGGGCTGTTAGAACAACTTCAGTAACTCGGCCCTCGAGCCAGCCTGCTGAAGAAGCTGTGCACTTGTCTTCAAACCCAGAGCAAGACCCAAGAGGAAGCTCCACGGCAGCCCAGCCCAGCTGCCCGGGTTTAATCAGAATCAGCCCCAAGCACAGCCCAGGGAGCGCGGCTGCTCAGGCAGGGTCTGGCGGTGGTGGCCATGCAGACAGACAGCTCCAGCTGCTACCTGCCCTGCGTGCTGCCCGTGCCTCCTGCCAGGCTTCTCCAGGAAAGAGTCCGGCCATGGCATGCGCATAAATACACGGCTGTGGCAGCTGAATAGCTGCTAAGAGTTGGCCCGACCAGAAAAAACAGGACCCCGGCAAATGTCAAACATCTACAGCAGCAGTGAAAGCAACTAAGCAAGCGCACTGGGGGCCTGGAAAGCAAACAGCACCTGAAGTGCTCACAAACCGGGAGCAGCTTCCCGTCTCTTTGCCCTAGGAAATGTTCCCTGCTGCAATATTCTGTGCAGAAGCACCTGAATGCTACACAAAGTCCTCTGGCACCCTGTGACCAAACAGGCAGGGGGCTCTCCCCGTAGTAAAGTGGGCTTCTCTCTCAGCCGTCACCTCGGCAGCCTACAATTAATTAAAATTCTTCCCCACTCCTATTTCCATAGAGCACACCTTGAAAATCAGCTCATAAAACATCAAGCCTCCCGAGGGCTGCTCGGGTCTCCTGTTGTTGTAATGGCAAGGGTAAGCTTGAAAGGCAGCACCAAAAAGAAGCCCAAAAAGCCCGAGTGCACAGAGGGTTCCCTGCCAGATGCTGGAAGGAAACGGCTGGAGCTACTAGGGTGACAGATTCTCTTCTCAAAATAGATGTACACACCCACACCCTCCTAAGATGAATGTTCTCCGCTTGATTCTTTGGTTCAGCGCCAAAGGGGCTCAAAACAGTAAGTGATCCGAGATAAAAATACCCTCATTGAAGCTGACGGGCGAAAAAAAGTTAAACCAGACAGAAAATTCAGCGGCCAGTCTGAGTTACTCTTGAGCTACCACTGCCTAAGAGCCGAGCAAACTACACGTCAAAAGACATACAAAGGCTGGACTGCAACACCTATTGGTGCTAGCTTCATCTCACTCTTTTAAGCTTAAAAGCTATGAAAATAGGTTTTACCATGCTTGCCTAATACAAATCCTACTGCTCCTTCGGCATAGGCTTTGACTGCAAGCATAACCCAAATTCCACCCTCAGATGTAGGTCACTGTACTGCTCCCTGAGCTAACACAGGCACTGCCGAGTGCCACAGGCCCACCTCCACACTGCTGCTGAGCCATCCTTCGGCATCCCTGAGGCACTACGAGATGCTGTACTTCAGCCTCTATCTCCCTCGTTCTTTCATGATACGAGAGCAGGCAGAAGCACTGATTTCATGGGTAATGCAGAGGTAGCATCACAGGCCAAAAACGCAGTAAAACATGCACACTGTAAAGGGAAAATTAAAACAAAATACATAAAAAATAACACCAAACCGTATTTCAAAAAGCATCAGCAGTTAAATTGTTAGTGTACTCTCCCATCTTTACCAAACGAGGTTCTGCTTCTCACCCTTGAGGTTAACAAAGTGCTACCAAGGGTTAAATAGCTGCCCTTCACTCCAACAATGTATGCAGAAGAAATCACTATGTCCTAGATTATTTAGGATAAAAAGCAGTAATCCTCCCTTTTGTGAGCATATAATCTGTTGACACAGAAATAGGTTAAAAAAATCACCAACAACAATAAAAAAATATAAAAAATGCAGAAATTCCCAACCTGCCGGATGCAGAAAGGAGGAAAAAAGGTCATCAGAGGCAAGAACATGCAGGTGGGGCACTCATTTTCTAGTAATTGTGCAAGACTTTAAAAAACAAAAAGGTAAGAGACTCTCAAACGCAGACCGAAAGACTTTGAACTATCCATACCTTGACTAAATTCTGGCAGTGGATGAACAATAAGCTAGACCATATACTGTTTCTGAAGCCAGATATTGTTATGAGAAGACAGACAATGCAAAACCCATATGAGCACCTACCACGTGTTCCACTCCTTACAAAGCACCGGGCAAACCATCTGTAAGGAGTTCCTAATCTAACACTGCATTAACTTGAATCAGCTTCGCTGGACAAAGAGCCCCACTGCAAAATAAAACCTGAGCAGCAAGCAGCGATTGAATTACTGCACAGAGATTTCATTCCCAGCTGACTCGCTGTACAAACCCTAAATGTAGCCTGAACGCAAACTCTGGATGTTTGCACACCCAAACAAGCTGGAAAAGCCGCCAGGTTTGGACTAATGGTTTTTGCAGGCAGAAGGTCTTCGCTTTAGACAACACTGCGGGGGACATCCGTGACGTAAAGTCAGCTACGAGGTCAGCACCTAGATATCCGATCCCGCTCAGACAGCACAAGACGTAGCTTTGCGGGAGGCTATAGACTCCTTTATTTGTGCTAACCATCCTTCTGTCCTGCGCACAGTACCTGCAAAATCATACGGTAGGCATACCCAGTGACAGTCATAGCTTAGCAGTTTGCCTCTCTCACGCAACGTAAGAAGGAAAAAGTTGCCTTCGGGACTCCCAACGTGCTCCAACATTCCCCACTTACACATACACTGAAGGTCACACCTAAATCCATACCTTTAACGGATTGCCAGAACAACAGCCTCCCTACTATTCCTATCTATTTCCACCACCCTGTCTCCCCCTCCCCTGCTCCTGCTGGGTCAGAAGATGAGGATATTTCGTTTTCCATGTTCTTAAAAAAAGGCCACAGAGGAACTTGCATCCTTAGGTGGGTTACCCTCAGCTTCTGACAGAGACTAAAAGAAACAACAATTCCCCATTACAAGTATTTAAAGTAACACTTCATTCTGGCACAAACAGATTACAAAGCAATGACACAGATGGCTGTGCCAGCAAACCTGAAGAAAAAATGCTGGGAAGAGAAGCATAGATCAGTTTTAATCAGAACAATGATGATAATCAGAAAAATGTGATGGCAGTTTGACATAACCAAGCAGAAAAGCTCCCAAGGATAGACCAAACCCACGGCACTTGATGAACCTGATGCTGTTCAGCTCGTAGCCAGGGAAGTTCAGCTCCTGGGTGGCATCTCAGCGAGCTGCCGTAATTCCACGTTGTGCCCATGTCTGTCACCTGCCAGAATAGACCCAGAGCTAAAACCCATTTTCCAGTGTGACAAAAAAGCATCCCAGCTATCCAGACGCCAGCAGGCATCCAGCTGATGGCTCTTATGAGTGGCCTCTGCCACCACTGACCTGAAGAGTCCCAAAAGAGACCTCACGAGGCACTCTCCATTCGTCCTGGCAACAAGTCAGTAGCCAACAATCAAGAGGAGCACAAAAAATGAAGGAAAAATGGCTACAGCTGCAGGTCTGCACTCAGCAACCCGACTTCCAACATGTACCAAATCTTTAGCAACACAGTGGTCTCAGAGGAAGACCACAAACATATCAGAGTTTTCCTATCTGGCCCAAACTCATAAAGATTAAGTAGTTCCTCTACATACCCGGATGTATATCAAATCTTTTTTCATCCCGGTACAAGGTCATGGATGCTGGCACAGTTACAGCAGTGCAACTCTGTATGCTGACAGTGATTCCAGTGCTACTTTCCACTAGGTTGTTCAGATCTATTCTATTTCCCTTTCTATAGGGGCGTGAGCTGTTGTGGTAAAGGCACCTTGCTAGATAGGTAAATGGAAAATCATGGAAAAACAGAGCAGAGCTGTACGGTAATGTTAACAGCAAGGGCAGCATCACATCTGCGTTTGGATCGGTCCCTTATAAAGCTGTTCTCTGTGCTGACTTTGGATGATTCATTTAACTAAGGCAAAGAAATGAATTAGGTTATATTGGAATTGCATCGAAAAACACAAATACTTAGCCCCAAAGAATTATCAAGGTCACGTGCTGAAACTATTTACAGCTCACCAGCAGATTTCAAGGACTTGGAGAGAAATGCTTTCCATTCCAGAGACCTTTTGATGAACTTAACCAAAACGAATCCAATTTCTTGCCTCGAAAGACACATTAGTGTCAGCAGGGTCAGGGATGCTGCCTGTTTCACTAAGGATTGCTTTAGGGCACTAGTATTTCTCTACTGCCCTCAATATACCATAGAAATGTTAATACTTGTATACAGGCTAATATACCACTATACATTATACGATACAACAGGAGACGCAGTAGAGCAACCCTTAAATATTTGGTTGTGGAAATATGCTTGAAATTCAAAGCATAAACTTGAAGCGAACCTTAACACAACCAGCCCTTGGGGTCTCCTTTTACTCCAAAAAGCACCCAATTGATGAGCAGAAAACTGCTCAAGTCTGTTCTGTCACACCATCTGAAGTGCCTCTTATTCCATACATCCCTACGTTCAAACTACGCTGGAATAAAGTCCGCCAAATTAAGCTTCATGTTTTTCAGGAAATCTGTGTCCTGAATTCTCTCCAAGTGGTTTTGAGACCTTGCTTTTAATGGATCTGCTTGAATTTGTAGTGAAATCAGACACGCTCGTGCAATTAAGAACCAAACGGCTACAGAACTTTAGTCAGGAAACAATAATTTCGGCTTGTATTTTATATTCCCGAGTTTTAGCACTGCACCAGCGCTCCCCTACCTGCAGCACCCCCACACTGCTCCCCCTGCGGTCGCGTTTTCCTGGAATTCTGCTCTCCGCCTCAAAAAAAAGGCCGAGGAGAAGCAAACCTCTCTTCCCTCACGCCTCGAGCTCCAGGGCCCGCCACACGTTGGCCCAGCCCCGCGGCTCCAGGCCGGAGGAAGAAGGCAAGATGGTTTTGAGCACAGCCCAGGTCCCCGCCGCTCAGCGCCGGGACACAAAGCCTCGGGGGGAGCAATGAGGGAATATCCCCAACCCTTCACCTACCAGCGGGCCGTTCCGGGCAACTTTGTGGGGCCGGGGATGGTTTTGGGGAATCTTTTTCCTCACAGACACCGCCCCATGCGCGGAGCCTCCCTCAGAAGCCAGCGGCGGGGCGGCCCCGCTGCCTCCGCGCCCCGGGCGGAGTCTCCCTGCCTCCGAGGCCTGCACCCAGCCACCCACCCCACCCCACCGCACCCCATCCCACCCCACAGCATCCTATATCACCCCGTAAAACCCACTCTCACCCCATACCTCCTCGCGATGCGGTACAGCAGCAGCCCGGCGGCGGCGGCGCACACCGTAACGCCCAGCCCGGCGGTGGGGCAGCGGGCCAGCAGCTCCCCGGCTCCCTCCATGGGGCTCAGGACCCCCCCCCCCCTTTCCCAAGCCCACCGGCACCGCTTCCACCTCGGCGGCGGGGCTTTGTACGCGGCTCGACCGCCCCCCGCCGCCGCTCCTCCCCTCACGGCCGAGCGGGGGCGGGCGCCGTGAGTCACGGCGCGGGAGCGCGGCGTGAAAGGCCGGAGTCGTGAGGCGGCGCCGCCATGACTCAGCGCCGGGCTCCCTGCCCTGCCCGGCCCGGGGGCGGGGGCGCTCGTCGTGCTTGGCCCGGAGCCTAAAAAGCTGCCCAAATTGAAGCGAAGGTGGCAGGCTTGCAGGCAGAGGGGTGGTGGAGGCTGCGGGAAGGAGGCTCAGATGCAAAGCTGCAGGCCCGAGCGTGCTCCCGGTGCTCGCGGAGGAAGCGAAGGGGGCTGCAGGAAGGAGCCCACAGGAAGGAGGCAGTGAAACGTGGTACAGTTTTGAGGCAGGCCAGGAAAATAAAATAGACACCTGTGATACTGAAATCTAGCGAAAAATAAAGATCTTAGTCTTCTGTAACTGTCCCTTATCAAGATATACTTTCCTACCATCAAACCACCTTCTCCAGAGAAAACGCAATGCCCTCCCAATTACTCTACTCCTCCTGCTGACCTTATTGTTAGCACCCTTCTGTGGTCCTCGTTCAATGCTGTCCTGTCAAGCATGTGCTGCAATAACATCTCCCTTTAGCCAAGGCATGGCCGGCCAAGCAGAGCAGGAATTAGAGGGCTTTGCAGGCAGTTTGTTACCTGTGAGCCAGAGAGGTTGAAAACTGATGCTATATTCACTTTCCCTCTGTCTGGTTAGATGCAGTTTTGCAGAAAGATCTCAACTCTTTCATGCAAGCAGTTCTCAAGTCAGGCCTGCTCCTGACTTGAGCTCTCCCTTAGAAAGCAAAGTAACACTTACCTGGTCAACCTCTGCCACTCTCAGCACATCCACATTGGATTCACTGTCCTTACAGCCCTAGAAGCAGCTGGTGGTTTGACAGTCATGCCCTGTTTTTACATGAAGGTAAGAGGCAAGCCCTCTTCAAAATATGAGACTGATCCTGCCCCAAATTGCACAGCTGTTTTCCTGGTTAAAGAAAACAAAAAACCCTTAATCGCAATAGACAGAATGGCTTAAAATGCAGGAGAACCAAGATGTGTTAACATGTTTTTTAAAAACCTAAAACTAACTAGCAGCTCTGCTTAAACTAATGGAAAAAGGAAAAGGTACCACCACAGACAAGTACTCACACTGGAAGTAAGCTATACTTTTAAGCTTAATTGTGGTTAGGATCTTAACTGTCCCATTTCCATCTCTACAGATTTAAGCATGGGAATGAATTGTATGGAATTAACAGTGATCATTTCCTCTTGATAAATGGGAGGGGGATGTATTTTTTCCATCTTTCTTCTATTGTTTAGCTTAATCACTTAGGGATTGTTTTAAGACCAAATGACAGGAGAATGAGGAAATACAACCTGGTCATTTGGTACATCAAGACTTTCTGCAAGCCCTCCAAGATCTCTATACTCAAAAGCTTGTCTATTCTTTCTACAGAAGGCCCTCCCTTCCTATCAACTATATCTGTAATATCAGTCCTACTACCATAGATGAATTGTTTACCAGAAGTTTCCTCCTTTAGATGAGCTATTGAAGAACTTGTTCAAAACAACTATAAATCCTGGCAAGGGGCACATTCACAGTACAAGTAAGCATCACAACAACAATCAGTGAATGCAGATAATTCTGAAGGATATCAAGGCAATTGTGATTACCCAAAGGGAGACACTAAGTCTTTTAGGATTTGGGAAGAATGCCTACATCTTCAACTGCCAAAGAAACGCTTCCAAAGCTAAAATAACCATCCTGAGGTGCTGTTAAAGTTGTAACAACGTGTTTGTAGTTTCAACTTAACGGTTCATTTATGAACAGGAACAGACTCGGTCCTGGTAAAGTTGATGGAAACCTTGTGATCATTTCAGACCACAGTTTCATCACCTATCTGATAATTAAGCTACAAAGGGTGCAGTTATGAAGACCAAACTTGGAGGGAAACCGTCCAGGAAAATCTAACCAGTGACATATTTATCTACTTTCCATGAAATTAACCTTCTGTGGGAGCTGAAGAAGCAGCGCACACAGTAAAAAATACTTAAAGTTTTTCTTTCACAACCAGAGTAAGGTTGATTGTTTTTAAATTCAGATATTCCGTTGGAAAAACTACTCCCAATTCTTCCCTCTGCTAATAGGCTTATCCCATACTCAGTAGCATCAATGGGATTGTTCATAGAGCATCACATGAAAATGTTAACTCTTTACAGGGTTAAAGAATTTTTAGAATTCTGGCAGAGAGGAAGGAAAAAGGAATAAAGTTACACTAATTCAGAAATTCTATTAGCTCCCAATATAGCTTTATAGCTCCCCACACACGCCAATTAAGAATAATTTTGTCAGGGTTGTCAGCAAAGCTTAAAGAACAAAGACAAAAATCCAGAATTCCTGTTTTTCCACCAGATTTAGCTGGAGCGAAAATTTGTTCACCTTCTCTAAGCCCCAAACTCTTCAAAAGGGTCATTTAGCTCCCTCCCCTCATTCTCAAAAGGTACCAGCAGGCTACACATTTGACTAACACCTTGTAAGTGAGCCAGTGTACTGTGACTACAGAAGAACGCTAATTTAAGAAAGCAAGCCTCAGAAAAAAAGTTTCAAAGCAGCAGCACAAGTGTCCTGGTTCTCAAAAATAGAAACAGCACCGCATGACTCCCATAGAGACTAAAGCTTTGCTGCTCATCATCTCCATTAAAAAAAAATGCCAGTTTTTAGTTACTCAGCTGTTTCTTATTTTAGCTTAAGGGTAACATGATATGTTTTTTTCAGTGAAACACAATAGAAATCAGTTATTTTTGCACTGTTTTGCCTCATAATGAGGTATGCATACATTCTACCCCTCTTTGCTCGGTGCTCCTCCATCACACTGATGTCAAATATGACATCAAGTACCAGTCACCAGTGAGGTTCTAACAAGAATAAACATGAAGGTTTGAGTCCAGTTATCAACCCATTATATTTCTACAACAAAATAATAGCCTCAAAACTTTCTCTTCTAAAAGCCAGCCCTACTCACTAACAGGCTGTTTCTCCTTGCTTTGCATGATCTTTCCAAGTCCAAACACCACCTCCACTGTATGTGCTCCTTGAAGTCAAAGTTGTCCATAAACACTTGGGTTATGCTCAAGAACTCAACACCTGCTCAAATCATGAGAAGCTCATTGTTTGGTTCACCAGCAGGGAAGAATGAAGCTGGGCTCAAATGCTGGAGTGTTTGCCTCAGCTGTCAAAGCAAATGACATTAGTGAATAGAAGAGCATAGAATGGCCAAAGCAAAACACAGATCTACCCATTTAAGTTCTAAAATACGTTACCCTGCTCTATCAGGAATTATATGGAAACAGTATTTTATGTAGTACATGTTTACATATATGTAAACAGTATTGCTGCAGTGCAAGTGGTAAAGAAATTACTGAAATTAAAAGTACATTTTAATGTTTATGAAAGGACTAATTATATAAATTATGCAGGATACTTGATTTATAACTGAAAAGTAAGAACTCTGTCATGACTACTGCTGAAGAATACCCCTTTGATAACGTGTCTTTGATGGGGAAGGCAGATATTTATATGAAACTTGAGCACTGTTCCAGCAGCTGCACTAGACTGGCAGATCCTTCTTATTTCCTTCAATAAGAAATCAAGTAATTATAAAGAAAATATTTACACAGGCTCTATATTTTTTTGGTGTTAACTCCACTGACATGTCTGTGAGATAACCACCAGAAGCACTGCTCTACAAAGACGTCAAACAAAGAGGGACTTGTTCCTGAACATCATGTTATAAAGCAGAATCCAGAGCTGCAATCATAGTCTATAGTGTTTGGGACCTATCTTCTCTTCCACTCTCCAGACCCCTAGCATTGAAGTATAGGGAAAACTCAACACAAAAAAGCCTCACAGTAGCAAAAGGCTTACATCAGGATACACGACTAAGTTAGTGCATCTCATGGAATCCCTGCAGGTCAGCCAGCCCGCAAACACTGGATGTCCTTAAGCTCTCAGTCCTTCACAAAAGCAAGGTCTAAAAGCAGTCAGTCAGGACAGATCAGTTGACACACACTACCACTCAGGTGCACCCAGTACTGTAAATAATTACATTTTACTAAAGAGCCTCCCACAATCTTATTCCAGCAACACTGCCAGTGTAAGTGGCTTTTCTGAGATGCTGGTGTGACACTTGAACACCCCAGAATGTTCACACAGTAACAAATGATGCACCGTGAATAAAACAGAAGACCTCTCAAAGTTATTTGGGCATTAGGTTATTTTAGTACTAAAATGTGACATGACATTAGCGGTAGGAAGACCAACTTTCAAACCAGTTCTTCAGTTTTAATACAGTTTTAATGAACATCAGTCCAAGAGATCACTTGATGGTACGAGGTACATTCCTTGACCACAATGGCTGTGCTTAAGGAAAAGGACAAACATAAATTAAATAGTGTAATTTAATTTAGTAGCTGTTTAATTATCATTAAGTTAAAAAAAAAGTTATAATTAACTATTAACGTTAATGACTCAAAACCTTTCAGAAAACATGAATCCAAAAGGAAAATATCCAGCAGGTGATCACAGACTCGTAGCTCTTCCACCAGCACTGCCACCTGCAGCAGTCATAAAAGACTATTTGTTCAATGAAGAAATTGGTCTACAGTCTGTAACAGTAGTCTTGGTTCTGCTACTTTGCACGGTCTTCTAACAGATACACAATTAACTCATAGGTCGACAACACAATGGCTGTGTTTGGTATCTGTCGGATGAGCTGGGCAAAGAGTCCTCTATAGAAGGCAAGATAGCCTTCCTCACGTGCTACCAGACGTGCTGTCTGAATGAAAGTCTTGTATTTAGTGCCTTCTTCTCGCAGCCGTGTCCGTATGACCTCTGTAGAAAAGAGGAAGAGAGCCCAAAGTTAATGAGACTTAAACCTTTCCATTAAGAAACATGCCAAGACCAAGAAAGAATATGCAAGGCCCATGGGCATTAAAACCTTCCTGCATCCATCGCCTCCTAGCCAGTACTTCCAGACATGGAATCCTGTATGCATTGCCCTTCAGGTAAGAAGGAAAGTTAAAGATGACTTCCCCTCCATGTGGAATATATGGATTAGGTGCTTATTCAAGCTGCTACAGATCTAAAGGTTTTATTGATGCCCACCCACATAGCCAATATTGCTCTTTGTATATAACCATGACAACATTCACATTTATCCAAAAATACCTCTGTTCACCCCACAAGCATTTCCCACACCTGGTTTGCATGCATGCATCCTTTTCCTGAGTTCTTATTGCCTCATGTGTGAATTAAAATAACCAGACGACCAGAAAACCACGTAGCTAACTAGGAATAATGGGGCCAGAACTGGAAATGCCAATGCATATACACATGCTGCAGTAACATGCATTTGGCCATTCAAACAGCCAAGAATTTTTACAACCCTAAAACCCAACATTTGCCTTGGATTAGAGGCGACAGCTGTTCTTCTGCAGTCATAAATGGAAAAGTTAACATACCATGTGGATAAGCAATACAAGAGGCACAGCCCTTGGAAACAGCAGCAGCAAACATCAGTCCAAAGAAGTCTGTGGAGTTCCTTTCGGTCCCATTAGTAGAAGAAGGGGGCAGCTGGACTTCCTTTAAGTGCTTTTTTAAACTTTCATAAATAGCAAAGCAGATTATGGTCTCAGAAATCCCAGCATAGGACGCAGTCAGGCCTCTATAAAAGCCACGGATACCTTCTGTCTGGTAAACGTATCTAGCACACTGCAATGCATTCATTGGTTTTGAACCCCTGACTCTAAAAAACAAACAAAATAGAGAATATAATGAGCCTAGAATGAGAAATAAGATTAAACAAAAACCCCACATCCTCATGGTTTTCAGGAGTTCCCCTAACTATAGAAATGGTTCTCTACTAAGTTCTACCACAAAAATTCTTCTAGGAAAGCTGCATAGAGCAGGATTATCATGCTAGGAGTGCACACTTGGCTTTGCTAATTGACTAATACGGACATGTAATAATTCCTGCAGCTCCAGTCCTATCCACTCTGTGACAGTTCACGCCAATGCTTTAAAACACAACAAACATTGAGAACACACTGCTTTGTATTAAGGTAGTAAATCCATTTAAAGCCATCTTCAGCAGGCCAAAAGACAGAGGTCTCCCACATGAGAAACGATCTTTCATTTTAAAGAGGCAGCATTCAGTTCAAAGGTGCCACCCTGTGAAGCGCTAGAATTAAGGCTTATAAATTATTTATAAGTTGTGCTGTGCTAAAGGATCTTTCTTATCTCACCCAACCCATCCTTGCAGGAAAGAATTTCCATTCTAAGGAGTCATAAGTACAGTCCCTCATTGCTTCAATATCCACCAGTGACTATGAATTGCTCAGCTAAAAGATATCACTGTCAAATTCCCTCTCTGCCCTCAGGAGGTACACTTAACAGTAATACAATGCTGAAGGAAGCAAGAGAACATTAAACCACTGCAACAGATTCTTACTGCCTCTAGAATGTTTTATGAAACTAAACTAATCCTGCTTCATTAAACTTTAAAAACCATCACCCTTTCTGCTTACAGCTACCTAGCTGTGTACCAGTAACCTTGGTTTGTTGCAGTAACACACACATCTGCATGATCTGGGGCTGGCACACGTGATGCTGCCAAGTGGGACACAGACTGCAACCTCGTGTTTGGCTTCCCACACAGGCTCCTCTGACCTTTCCATGGCCTCCATTATTTCTGTTTCAAAGCACTTCAGTCCTTGACGTATTTAGCCTCAACATCAACCCCTGAGGTACAGAAGACTTTGTAAGCAGGGTCTGAGGGCAAGTTAATGCTATGCCCAAATTTACTCGATGTTTACAGTGGAACCAAAACCTGAATCGAACTCAGCACTGGAGGCAACTTTCACATCCCTCTCAGTAGTTACTGCATATCAAAATTAAAGTACAACACTCAAAACCTTAACCTTCAGCCTGATCAGGCAAAAGGATGGCAGCTTGAAAGGTGGGAGTCAGGGGAAAGAAAGATCAAGATCTATCAAAATCTGAAGGGCCATCAATAAAAGCATCTTAAGTTTCTCAGTTTTCCAGAGGCTACCTTAGCCATCTAGCAGTATCCCATCTCTGTCACTTACTTCCGTTCCAGTTGCATTCTGGTTTTCACCATCCATATAGGATTCATCAGGGAATTTGTGACAAAGGCTGAAAAAGAAGAAAAACAAAGTATAGATGAATCCGGGCCAGTGCACTGCCATTGTTCATGCAAATATGAACCACATACATTGCACAGTGACACAGTCCTAGTGTCACAGCTCCAGAGGTTTCAAAAGACATGCAGGTGTGTGGCTTACAACCTGGCTCTTGCTAGAGAACTATCTATGGTCAACTTCTGAAGGTATCATCCAATGGCCTTGGAATTTCATATGGGCTCCTTCCTTTTTATACCTGTTCTAATATGTACTTCACATTCCTAAAGACTGTTGTAGGCAAGAGAGCTTACCAACTGGGTTTTGAAAAATAGATAAAAGGAAAACCTGTGGGGAACACACATGCATATTAGTCTTTTGCTTTCCCCAAGGCTCTAGGTGGTGCCATTGAGCCATCTCATTAACAAAATCCACCCATAATTATGGGGTTAGTTTGGGAAAGATGTTTAATGATCCCTCTGGTGACCGATGCTTGAACTAGTGGGGCTCCTCCGCTCCACTATTCCTCTGTTTGTCATATTTTTCTGATGACAACAAAATATTTTCCCATCCTGCAAGGAAAAATACAACAAACCAAAACAATTTGGCTAAAACAATATCAAAGGTTTGCCAATGTCTGTTAACTTTTTTTTTTTTAACTGTTTAGAAGCATTACTATAGCATTTCAGTTAGAAAAACATTTATCCCCACTTACTAAAGAAAAGTCTAGAAACATTTTAAAGCGTTGAACAGTAACACAGTTTCTCTGCAAATACATTAAGTTAGGAGCTAGCAAACTCCTGGGATCAAACTCCGTGAGGTCTGCCTTTGGCTTCCTCCAAAAGCTGATTGTAGAATATTTCCAGTAACACTGAAAGGGTCACCATCCTTCAGAGACAAGGATCAGATTATGCCGCTAGTCACTGTTCTGTAGCTGCAATACTTGGTGCGTGGTTTCAAGAAGCTCTTATTGAAAAAATCTTTAATTAAAAAGACAGTCAAGCATGTGTCTACATCAGTCTCATCCGCTTCAGTGACTTCTTAAAACCTCCCTCAACACTGAATGTGGACAAAGCATAGAAGTTCACAGACAGGAAAAATATATAACACCGCTCTGACTCATTCACAAGGGTACTATGAAACCTATGGAAAGCGCTGTGCCAGCTGAGCATCGCTGTATTATCTCTTGGTATATTGGCACAAAAATCTGTGAAGGCCAAAGCAAAAGGATTTCCAGCTCCACCAATATGCTTTTAAAGTGCCTTATTACTTCAGGCAGCATTCAATTTCTGAGCCGTACTGGATGTAAGCGCCACAGGCTTGCACAGGTTACAAAGCAGACGACTGCCAGTTGACCGATACGTACAAACCATACATATAGATCCATCTATCTATTTATTAGGCTCTTTTGTGAAGTCTTACATGCCTCTTCTCTACCTCCTCACATATGTAAGGATGACTTTTTGAAAAGGTGCTAAGGCTTCCTACAACTACATTACATAACAAACACACGCAATACCTTTGTTACAAACTCTTTAGATTGCACCGATACATGGTTGTTAGAACCAGATGCTAGAGAAGAGCATATTTACCTTTTCAGTAAGATTGTGAAACACCAATTTAAGTTCTTCAGAGAGTGTGTTCCCTAACAGTCTCCATAGCAAGCTTGCCAAGTACTCGTCTGTTTGTTTCTCAGAGAACGGGATGTTTCCAGCCTCACAGATTTTATTTTTAAATAGTCTCTGAACTTTGGCTCATTAGGAGTGCCTTTTACATACCTCTGTTTCATGAACTCGGTCACGTCTCCTGATCTCGCCCTTTTATGGAGATCAGTGCTGGATGTATTTCCTAGAAAGTATATCCTTCTACACCTAGTAATAGATTCTAATATTTTCTGGCATATACAAGCACAAACTGCATGTATGTTTCAGAATGAGCCACATACTGCCTCTGAATTCATTCACATATCAATCACAATTATCCACAGCCCTCAGTCCAGACCGGTCTATTTGCCCAGGTCGTGTACAGACTGAAAGTCTAGTCCCTGCCTTATGATTCTTTCCATTCACTTTCTAATTACCGAGAGGGACAGAACACATCTTGAAGCAATAACAGCTTGCAATACATACTTTAAACAATTAAAGTGCATCTCAGAGCCACGCAGATGCCAATGCTACTAGTAGATTCCTGCTACTACTGAGGGGCTGGACACTGGGGTCTTGCTGCAGACCATACGGAAGATGAATTACAAACACTTACCTGCAGAACCTGCAGAACAGATGTGCACAATATTGCTGTTGGGTACGAAAATGCCATTAAATTGCTCTTTGGCTTTGGAGTAGCATGCAAAATAGACAGCTCTGTGGGGAACAAAAAACAGGAGAAGAAAATCTATGTGATACTCATGACATCAAGTTAGACACGTTGCTATTTTACCCCCTCTAGAAAAAACAAGACTCTTTCTCCAAAGGGGCCTCCATACGACTGCTTCCATCTGCAAGCATGAAGACATTTTTTCTCCTTGCAACACAATGCCACTATCTGACTTGACAGCCACAAAGTAGAAATATTTCCCTTTCATACCAAGTCTGAGATGGGAGGCAACATGGTCTTGCAGATAAAGCAAGTTGGATTGGCTCCTAACATCAGCTCTGGCATTAAATACCCTTTGCAACCTTGGGAAAGTCACATCCCCACTCTGAGCCTACGCCTCCCCTAAACTTGGTCAGAGCTACAGCCGCCTTAGCAGCACTTCATACTTTAAACACTTAACCCTGGACTGAAATGAAAAACAGTTTTACCCACCTGAAATCCCTACATAATGCATGCAAAAAGTAAAAACTCACAGCAAGATCTGCAACAGTCAGTGCTTTAACATTAGCTAGGCACAAGATCTTCAGCTCTGCCAAGCATGGGACAGTCATAGGTATGTGTGGAAACCAAACATTAGGTGCCTGCAAGGCTTCCAAATACAGCCACTATAGGTAGTTTTGTTGTTACTGCTTAGAAAAGAGTGGGGGGACCTTTGGGGTTATGTGGCAGCTTTGCAAGTCCATCCCCCTGACCCTCAGCTGCAGTTTTTCATTTGAGAAGAATTTAGGCAGTCAAGGACCAGACAGGTGTTCCTGTTTCACCTTGCATCTAGCTCCTACTCAGTGTCTGGGAAACACATATATTCACAGGGAAGCGGTAGGCCTTATTAGAAAAATTAAAATATTAACCCTGCAGATATTTCTACAGTACCTTCCCCTGTTTTCTAAAGTATAAAGTCATTGCAAAAGCCACTTAAGTGACTTATTTAAACTATATCTTAATTTAAATTCTCCTTTAGTACTAGGCTAAAATATCCCCTGCCCCCCACTTTTTGTTTTTGAGGATAGCATCATAAACTAAGTTCCACTGATAACAGAAAGCACAGATCAAAAGAAGCAGCTAAGATACACACACACAAGTTTACAGAAGCCAGTAAAATACGAGAAACCTGTCAGATCCAGGTTTCATTTTTAGAAAGACAGGTACTGACTTTCATACCATTTCATCACTTTTTAGAAGAGGATATGAATACTGATGAGAAGCAAGTTCTGAATACATTTAGTGATTGATACATGTAACTGAAAGTGTCATCCAAGTATAAAGCAAATTTTAAAAATTATTTGTTGGCATATGCACGTCTGATACTCTTAAAAAATCTCAGCTTACGGATGGGATAATTTTCTGACCTACTCTTCTCAATCACAAACGGACTACAACATTCGGGTCGGTGCCTTAAACGTGTCTTTTAGCAATAGTTTAACTATTTACCTTGATGGTGCAACTCCAACCAAGTTTGGACCCAGACCTCGGAAGAGCGACCTTGGTCCTTCTTTTTCCAGAATTGACCTTAAAATAAAAACAAACAGAGGAAAAAAATGGGTAGTATTTGGGTTAAAAGTTATATTTCTTGTTCTGGCAGGTGGTCAAAAGAACTGTGCTAAAGAAATAAGTATTAGTTGTGAACCTGTTAGCTCTCAAGCTACACAACAGACTTGAAAATTAGCAGAATTATAGGCTCCTGGATAAAAGCCACTGTGCTGTAAAACTTCAGTGTGCTACAGGCCAATGTGTGTTGTATGACAGAAGGTTATAATTTCCATTCTTTGAAAGCTGTCAGGAACTGAATTAAATAGTTTCATGGAGAATCCAATGCTAGTTGACTCTGATGAACACAGAATATTTTTGGCATTTTCTGTATCTAAGCAATTTAAGTAGTTCAGGAGTTTGTTGCCTGTACAGAGACATGGGAAAAAAAAGAAAAAAGAAAAAAGAAAAGAAAAAGAAGCCCTCTTCCCTTTCACAATTAGCTAGTCGTGATTTTTTTCCCCCAGAGTGAAAGCTGAATGCAGCACCATATTACAAGCTATGTCTCCCCAGGCAGTTCAGGGTAACTGTTCTGGTTTTGAAGGCATTCTAAAGAGTTCACAGCATCCTTCCAAAGGAAACACCAAGCATACCCCTGTGCATCACTGCCACACTCATGACCCGATCTAAAGCAGGAAAACAACCAAATGATGTTTTCCTGCAATTCTGCAGTTGCTCCAGTCCAGGTTTCCAAAGCCATTTTCACCCATTTCCCCACACATCTCAGAAGGCATGTTCAAACTGGGCAGCTTCCCCAGCAGCTGTCAAGTTCTGTACAATACCTTGCTCAGGTGCCTCATTAAAAAAAGAACTAACCTTACACAAATCTTTGCGCTATTAACAGGAGACACATTCACAAGGAACACTCTGACAGCCAAACACTAGGAAACAGCCAAGTGTTCACCAGTGACAGCCAGGTACGGTCCAGTAACCATTGGGATGTCAGTGCACAATCTGCTAGACGGCAGCTCTCCACTTGAACTAAAGGCTCATCATGTGAAAACCATGCAATAAAATCCAGATAACACCAGGATCCAGGGGTAGTTCACGTGCACCTGTTTGAAATGCCCATTTTTCAGAGTTTGCTTTCTAGGTCATTAGCACTGTAGGGAATGTTCCCCACAGTGTCCAAAAACAAGCTCATTAGACAGAAGAAGATACAGGAGCTTCTGAAATGCTTTTTCTGCAGCAGAGTTGAACTTTCTGTGTAAACTCCAGGGCTGAGCATCTCCAAGGAGACAGATCCACCAACTACTTGTTCTTTGTCACTTAACAGTCACGACTGCAGCTTCCAGCTGGGGTGACTCATCAGAATCTTAAATGGATTAGACAAAAACAGCCTGTCCTTCTGGAGTGCTTTCTATTCAGCAGCAGGCTTAACTTGCCCTCCTGAGTACCTACTTTCGTTCTATTTACAGCAGTTAAGGGGCCTTCATACTCAACACCTTTAACTCACAGACAGATTTTATATGTACGGCTCTAAGGGGCTGCTTCTTTAGCCAGATGGTTTTCCTAAAACAGAAAATTCAGTTCACATCCAATTTGGTCATGCACACATGACCAGGATTGAGAAAGGGATGGAAGAGTAAAAGAGATCTAACTTCCTCCTCTTTCTTCATGCACTTGTGTTTTATCACAAAGATCACAATCAATAGCATTATCTGTACTTCATGGATACTGCCACCAAGGGAATGACAGAGCACGATTATTTTGCTCTCACTTCTTAATCCTCTGGGGTAAACAGGTGAAAAGCTTGGTGATACATGCAGCTGAGCAATTCCTGAAGTAAAATGAACTCAGGATCATAGTCACCAAATTTAACGAGCTTAATAAATATATTAAACGGTTGACTCAATTTTAACCCCTTTTTTAACTCCCTAAAAGGAGGATCTCAGAGAAAGATGGGAAGAGGAGATAAATTGAGAGCCTCGTGCCTCTAAGTTACCACTTCCTTGAGTCAGAGCTCTCTCAAGTCCAATGCTGCAAGTCAAAAAAAAAAAAGTAGAAAGGGAAAAAAAGAGATGAAAATCGAAGGCAATTGGCACTGCTTTACATTTTCAGTCACGGATTGCTCTAGATTCACCTCTGAATATACAAAGTGTTTGGCACGGGAAAGAAGCACTGTTTACAACACAGAAACTCAAGTCCCAGAATGACTCTAGCCATCTAGTTCTGCAGAGAATTTGAGTGAGCACTGTACTGTTATATAACCGTGCAGCTTCTCCCCAGGCAACCTGCCAAGTGTGTTGGCCTTACATAAATCATTCAACTTGTTTTGCTAGTCAAGTTAGCTATTTTCTTTGGCATTTCTACTACCTGATCTAAGCAGGACCTCCTCTGCATTACCCCGTGGTGTGCCCAGTGATCCAAATGTGGCGTGCCTCAATGCATTTGTGTGAGGTCTGAACCAGAACTTTATTGTGCTTTGATAGGAAATATAATAGTAGAGATTTGTCCTTCAGAGTTGCTGGTAAAATTAGTCAGCAGTTCTAAGCGACACGATTTCACGTTTCATCTTCTTTATGAATACACATCTGAAAAGGGAACAGCTAGAGCATCAGCTGCTGCAATCTGAACCAAGAAAAGTGACTAAATAATACAGGTGTTGACAGGATTGATGCACAATAATAATTAGCTGAAGCAACATACTAACAGCAAACAGAAGAGATCTCATTAAGTCAGATACAGCTGAAGAAAAGAGCTTCCAAACCTCCAAGTATATTTTGGCAAGACTTCTTTTGCAAAAAGTGCCCTTCCCTGACTCCTGTAAGTTTCAGTTACAGATCATCCACACAACAGAGCAGACAAGCACAGCTTAAAATATATGGGATCACAGAATTCTGGAGGTCACCTGGTTCAAATGGATGCTAAAAGCAGGGCAGGCTTCAAAGATGGATCAGGGGCTGGCATGAATCACTAAGTGCAGAGAATCAGAAACATCATTACAGCACTGCTCCATTAAGGAGGAGAAAAGGCTACAGGCTCTCACTTCTAAATGAAGTTTCGAAGAGAGTTCGTGACAGGAAAAGGCTGAATTAAAACTTCCCTCCGTCAAACAGGTAAATAGCTTGGGCAGCAATAGAAACGAGGATCTCTCACCAGCCACTCAAAGCAAACTGGGAATGGCTCCAGGAAAGAAAGACAAGGAGTACACAACTCAAGTTCAGTCCTTCATTGTACCAGGAACTGGCCCCAGCTAATAAGGATTACCTGTTCCACTGCTCAAAGGAGATAATAAACACGACAATTCCCAATAAAACACAAAGACTACGCTCTGTGTTGTTCAAAATAATAATAAATAAGTAAACCTTTCACCCAGAATATTTTCTATGATAGTTCCTGCAAGCTAAACAGTATCAAAAGTTTGTGGCACGTCCTGTGTATTGATCCTTACAACGTAATAACTACCAAAAAGCTTCAATCTGAAGAGCTGACTTAAAAATAACACTTCCAGATACTTACTCAAATCAATTTGCTTTGGAAAGCTTTTGAGTGCTAGAAGCAAATTTCCGTGGAAGTTTAAAGGAATACTCAGGAAACTTATCTGTGTTTTTAAAAGAATAATTTATCTTTTGACTGCTGAATGCAAAAGCCCAGCTGACCTGCATCCTCCCAGTGCAAATCTGAAGCAAATTTTGCATTCCTTGTTTGCACTGAGGAATCGAAACTCAGATCACTGGTGTCAATTATCATCAAAGGACCGCAGGAACAGTACTCACTTGAGAACGCTGAAGAGCCCAGGTGATACAGATGTTGGTCTAACCATTCCTTCACCACTGATGGTCCCCAGCTGGACTTGCGGGTAGTAGACAGCCCGGAAGGCTAGCTTTGAAGATTGGAGCCTAGTCTTTATTACTTCTAAGGGACAAGTAAAGATGGCACCAACTGTTCCTCCGCATCTGTAAAACACAAATTTAAACAGAAGACAGAGTCAGTAAAACATGGCTGCACAGATACACTGAGTCACAAGAGCACTGAGTATTAGTATAAAAAAATATAAAGACTCGACTTCACTTGCTCCATGCTGTGGACAAATGATTAAGAAGCAGGGCAGTTTTTCCATCAGGGAAAGGGAGACAGTTCCCAAGCCCTGGAGGAGGGGGGAGAAGGTTGAGAAACACTTCTGATGACTAACGATGATCCCATGTAGTGATGAGGTTGGAGGGGTGAAACACAAAGACAATACCCAACCCCAACAAAAATCCATGACTGATCATCTGCTGGTGCCGGAGTCTGCCAGGACTTGGAATTCTGCCTGTAAAAACTTCAGAGGCACCCATGTTTCAGAGGTTGTGCTCCTTACACAGACACAGCCTTGGATGGATTTTTCCTATGGAAAGCAGGAATCTTGCAGATAAAAACAAGCAACTGGGGATTAGGACACTGTAGGCTGAAAACACAGCAATATAATCCTTCACCATTTCAGTACTTATGATCAAAACAGCTGCCTACAGAACTAGCAAAGAGAAAAATTATTGTAAATTAGGTCTTTTTAAAACAATTGATATCAACTTCTGGGGAGGGGGGGGTACAGGAAGCTGCAAGGATGAGAGAGAGGGTGGAAAAACACAGTAACAGGGTTGCTGTTCTTTAGGCTACTAAAGATGAACAGAAATCCCAAAGACTGCTAACATAAGCACAGAAATAATATATATACACAAACGTGTACATGCAAATATTATTATATATAATAACATAAAATAAACGTACAATTATATATATATATATATATATGTAAATATAAAAGAAATATTCCATCCTGCAAAGACCCCTTACATTCGAGGTATCTAACAACCAACCTCATTTGAAAACAAACTCAGCAGGGGGCAGAAAGAATGGAAATTATGGTTTTAATAAGGACATTTAACTTGGTTTGCCCACTTGTGACACTTGCAACTTGTTATCCAGCCCTTATCACTGTCTCACTCCATTTGTTTTTCCTCTTCTAGGGCTTTTTCTCCCTCTTTCTTTGAGGCATGTCTTCTCCCTATAATTGGGTAATACTAGAACTGAAAACCAAGCTTCCAGCCACCAGCAGCCTGCTGTTACAAACTCTCCTAATTCACACTCTGGACATAGAGACCTACTGTAAAAAATCAGTTTCGAGACATAATAGAAACTAATCAAATTGAAACAGCACTGAGAATTTCCAGCACAGAGCTTTTACTTACCCCAGGGCTAACTGCTCTTTACCTTAGAGTTTCAACAAACCACATGTTCTACATGACATTATGCGAGTTCCAAAACCTCTCCTGTTACACCTTTCCCAAAAAGGGAGGTTAAGGTTGCCAGTGCAGATCACGCATCAGCTTGCTGTTACTGAGATCTGGTGATATCTGAATGTTCCAGCACAATGATGGAAAAGCAGCCATGACTTTTATCACTGGTGCAAAAAAGAGCTACAAAGATCTTCTTGAAATCAAACCAGTCCTGGATATCATTGCTGTTCGCTGCCATTGCCATACAGGGGAGCAAAAGCTGGAAGTTCCCAATGTTAGCAAACTGGCTGAATCAAAGAGTTGGCGGTTCACTGCATGAAAACAACACGCTGTGCTTCATGTTCTGCCACAAAAGCCTGAGGAGCAATGCTGGAGCCACCTGTTCCCTTGCTCCAAAAGCCCACGCTCTCATCTTTCTGTAGTCAGCGTGGCTCAGAAAAAGCCTACTGGGCCAACCACACAGAGTGCACAAGACCCTATTTCCATCCATCATCTTGAAAATGACTTGTCAAACCATTTCTCTCTCCACCTCTGTTCCTCTTTTGTTTTTGAACGTCCCTTCTGTCAAACTTCACAGTTAAAAATAATTCTGAGGATGGCTAAAAAGCACTCTAAGTTTTATTAATCTAACAACTTGGGATTTAGGAAGACAACTCAAGAGTTCAGTTTTTTTCCAGGGGCATTTACTACAACTGATCATATTGACAACAAAGAAATATTTTCCTTATTTACACAAGTTTCAAAGTATGTTATTCCTTCAAAAACCTGTGTTTAGACTTTCCTTAGAAAACAGCATGAGTCAATAACTTAATTTTCTTTGATGTTAATGTCAAACTAAGTAGCTTTCCCACGAGAGGGAGAACACGAAAAAAATCCCATCTTTTGACTTGCACTTAAAAAAGCATTACTTGCTAGAGTCACAAGAACTTTGCATGAGTAAGTTTAGGAACAGAGAACTACAAAATGACACAAATAAAGGTGCTAGCATGTATTTTCTATGCATTAATTATTTCACCAGAAGAATCATTTTTAAATGCCAGGAAAATGGCATTGAAAGACTGGCACAGAAATTCCAGCTGCGGATACATTTAGTTTAGAAATGCTTTATCTGGTGCCACTTACTCTGCTTGCTGAAATAGTGTGTCTTACATCAAAATATAACAGTTCTTTGCCAAACCCTGAAGGCCCTGGATTCTAAACGCCGTGCTTCTCACATACAAACATCCAACAGAAGAAACTGTTGTCACCAAGCCTGACAATCTCATTTAACAGCAACACTTCAGTGAGTTTTTCCTTTAAGTTCTTGCTTCTTCCTCTTCCCCAATGAAAGGGGAAAACTTGGCTGGAACGAGGGACAATCTATACATTCAGAGTGAAAGACAGTGTAAAGAAGCGATTTGCCTTCATCCCGTTAAATCACTTAAGCTCTGATTGATGAATACAGACACAAAGTTGTTTATGGGATGAGGTACAGAGCAGCTGAAGTGGTGTCACTTGGATCGAGAATGGCAGTGTTCACGGAGACCTTATCAGGTCTCTGATTATTTTGTGTACTGAACCAGGGCTTGGACACGAGCCTTTTGGTCTGTCAATACCACTCTGGAGGACGTGGCTTCAGCTTATCCTTCCCTGTTTTGTTAGATGCGTCTCATGTTGCTCACGTGCTGTAACCTAGATCTCGGGGGAAACAGAAGGGCCAGGAGCGGTTTCTGCTGCAAAACTTTTCCTGTTCCCATAGTTCGGACTTGAAGCGGGAAGTGTTTGGAGGATACCTCTTGCAGATCCACACTGCCACCATTCCTACTACATATATCCCTTACAGATGCAAGCATTATAATTAACACCCCAATAATCAACATCCTCAAAAAAAGGCAAATCTGAGGGAGGTCGATGAAAATAATTTGATTTCTTTCATTCTCAGTTCATCTACCAATGCTACCCTACTGTGTTTTCCATCCTTGTTTATTTCACATTTATGAACGTTAAAACAATGCTTTCACAGTAACACCTGATAAATTCAGAACACAAATTCCACATCCTGTCTCTGACCCACCAGCTGCTCAGTCTAGAGCGTCATCTTGCCATGCAATTCTTCAGCCTCTCTGGCATGTTCTCTACTTCATCAGCTGTCTTGCCTTTCTGGCCTGTTCCTTGCCTTCCATCCTTTAAGTTTGATAATCCAATACTCACCACAATGAATTAGTATCTGCATCATGAGTTTTAACAGCTCAGAGTTAATGTTGTCAGCGTGACATTTAAGAAAAAAGCATTACCTAACAGAGCAATTCTCAGAATGTCAATAGCGTGCACACGTTATATCCCAAATATAAATACAGCATATAGTTCAAGTCAGGACTTTGATGCATCAGACATCTTGTACAGATGAGCTGATTTTCCTCCACATGGAATTTTTTTTGCATCATATCCTGGTGTTGCTCTATTCCCTGGAAAGGTGGCTGAAAATAACATGCTGTGCATAAAAGAAACACTTTGTACTCCTAGGGTGTTCCAAATGCCTTCATCTGGGAAGAAAGGAAAAACACCCACCAGCCTTCCCCAGCTACATAAACAGCCCTAAACCCTGACAGATTCAACTATGAATATGCAGCGAGGTAAATGTGATTTGGGAGGATCTAAAGCTGCAATTGAGGCAATACCTTCAAGTCTTCATCCTGATCAGGCTGAGGTTTTTAATGATACACCAGCGCGGAACTACAGATCTGGAGATGATGAGCAGTGTTCACTGCACCAGCATCTAGCAAAAAGCTCAGCAATGCCTAAAAAATGCCCTTAGTGGAAGGAAGAAACCTCCTCAGGAACAAAACGCCATGGTACACTCTTCTCGAGTCACGTGGCAAGCGTTGAATGAGAGGTTCCCAGCTCTGCTCTGCATGCAGCACAGGTACACAGCCCTCTCCAGCGCGTGCCACCCAGCAATTCATCAGCCCTGGCCTGTCGCATACTGCCAGAAAAACAGCGTTTGTCCTTCAGGCTACAGATACCTCCTCTGGCTACAGGATTGCCAGGCATATATTGCCACTGGAGCAGGAGAATGCGATTCTCTGCTTTGTCATGTCCAAACAAAGAAACTGAGGAAAGCACGGTTCATATCCTCAGGCCAAGAGTTAAGTGTTTATGGAGATATATCCTGTGCTATACATTAAGACCCGCAGAAAAAAAATTATTTGCTTCCATAAACAGAAAACATTCTGTTTAAAAACCATGCCAAGAATGTTAATCTCAAAATCCAATTACGACTTCTCTTGCTGCCAGCTTTCTATTTTTACAAAGCCCACCCCCAATATATCACTGACTTGCATACGAAATCAACTCCCAGCGCCCAGTAGCACAATCGATACAGATGATGCCAAGGATCTTAATTAAGAGCAGGGCTTATTTCATCCGTCCTAAATTTAATCACTGAGCAATACTCCTAATATGAATAACCGGACGTCATGCTCGATGTTAAAGATTTGAAAATTAAAAAGCAAGAAAAAAGCATCCAAACCTTCAACAATCCTTCAGTAGAGAAGCACAGACTTCACCAAGGTTGCAAGGAAAGCTGATTGCCTGGTTAGAGGAGTCGTAACTCCTAACTCAGTCTGACAGCACCGGGGAGTACCTCCTCCTCTGGCCACTGCTCTCAACATACGGAGCAGCTAATTTTTGGTGGCCAGGAGTCAACTGAAACACAAGAGGAGAATTAGTGCAAACTGTCTGGCAGCTATACTTAACGGGCCACCTTAAGAACCAGGTTGACAACCACAATTCAGCTCACGCCTCGTGGATTACGCTACATACTGCTTCAAACCTCAAAACACAGCCTGAAAATCATCTGGTGCTACTGTCCGGACCCCTCCGATGGATGCAGGACTCTGTCCCAGTGAATTCAGTGGCACAACCAGTGCTTAACGCTTCACTGCACTAACACTGCATCTGCTTTCCTGGTTGTTGACAGAGGACTGTGTCTGTGAAGGCAGATCAAGGAGATCTCAAGGTGAGCAGCATATTCACAGCCAGTGCTACGCAAGTTTTCCCCGAGCATGTACTTGCGATAGGAATTTCATTTTGTTTTTCTCAAGCATGCCACATGGTCTAGCATGAAATGCACAGCACAAACAGCAGGGCAGGTTGCATCTTTGATATTTCAGTATTGCATCATCAAGACTGCAAGCAAAACAAGCTCCTGCATTCTCAGAAGCCGTAGGAAAGCCAACTTCAAAGCAATACAGACTGTTCTTCACGCCCCAGTTTTGAGATATTAAACATTCAATGTATTTCCAGCTAACACGGCTGTCATCAGGTGTGAATATTCTTGCAAGCACTTACTGCGTTCCTCAGGCTGATGCACTGTTAGTCAGTTATATAAAGCACACAAAAACCTAAAGTAGATAAAGGACTGGAAGAGAGTGAATCTCTTTATGAAGTCTAGGTCTGTCCTGGACCACACGCAGCACAACAGACGTCCTTTGGGTGAAGACTGCTTCTGTCCATTTTACACATGGAAACAATATCTCCCAAATGGTTCGTTAGCATTAGTACATCGCGTAACAATCAACATCTGTGGGAGCTGTATATAGCGCCGTACCCACAACTCATGTGGTTACTACTCTGAGGAGCAGCTTTACGTTAGTTCTGTTATTTGTACTTTATACTCTGACAAACTGAGGTCAACCCCAACACTTCAAACAAGAATCTCAGTGACCTCATGCATTAAACACCCCTTGGTGCAACTGAGACAATCCACGTATGCATGTGAAGACAGGTGTCAACGTCTTCAAAGCAGCTTCCTATTATCGGTCTTTCCAAAGTATCTTCCAGCTCTTTTCCAGGTGGCTTAAGAAAGCTTTGGGATCTCAGGTTGCTTTCAGAGCAGCAAGGGAGTTACAGACTCAGGCCTCAATATCAAGACAGAAAAAGTCACAAACATGGTTATATTCACACAGCACAGTTTCCCCAGCTTGAATAAAACTGCTCAAGAAGAGACATCACAGAGTGCTTCTATGAAATCAAGGTAAGAAGTTTGTTCCTAGCTTTTTCAGGTATTCTGCCAGTTCTGTGAAAAGCTCTGCAGCCTCTAAATATCACTTGCTAGAATCCCTGTAGTAAACAGAATTATTCCAGCTGGAGACACAACATGGAGTCACCTCTGCTGAAGCCTGAGCCAAGCTTTGTCCCCAAACAAAAACAAGCAAGAACTCCACTGACTTCAGCAGGGAAGGAAGAACCCAGACTTGTAAACATGCTTACATCTGTTGTGCAACTTAAGCATCATTCTGTTTGTTGCTTCTGAAATCTTCCCTGCCCTCAGAGACGTTTTCCCATCAACATCCCAAGATCTTTTGGTTTGCTGTTATTAATGTAAGCCTTAAAAGGAAGGAACAGAAATAAGAGGAAGCCAAGAACTGTCTGCCTGCTTTTCTGTGCAGACATAAGGGTGTTGTGTTACATCTCCTCAGCATCTGACACACTGCCACATACTCACCTTCGCAGGAAACTAACGTAATACCAATAAAAATCTCTAACAAAATTATTTTAAGTGAATGAGCTTCATCTGCAGAAAATATTTTACAACAGAACAAAGCTTAGCATCTTACACAATTCATAAAGCATTCAGAGCTTCCAACACGTTCTGCTGGAGAAGGTAATTTTATCCAAGGACCTGGTTGTGCGGGAACTCCACAGCACAATACAACCCATTTATTAAGGTTTAATAGGATTCTAACAGAAAGTGTAAATGCAAAGGTATTGGAAAGATCAATTACTCAGAGACTATTGCTCGAAGATAAACACAGTAATAATTCTAAAATTCCAAAACTGAATACCTTGCGTGACAGTCTGAAACTGACATTCATTTTCTTGTTCCACCCAGTGAGCCCCAGAAGTCTGCATTTCTTACTTGAAAAGCAGAGGTAATAGCATTAGTAGACACATACAGAATACATGAGCTCAGGGCCTTGAACAGGGAACCGCTCTGAAATAAACTCTTTTGGGATGGTGGGTGGGAAGGTAACATATTATACACACATACCCTTATTTGTATAGGGCAAACACTTCAGCATAAGCTGGTGCACAAGAAGAGAAACTAAATTTGCTGTCTCATTTTCCTTTCTGTAACATCACAGCCAGATAAGTGATAGTGCACTTTTCGGTGCCACTTTAAATAAGAAGCTATTTTTCAAAGGCCTGCATACCCTACAAGGCCATCTCTCTCCTTGATGCTGTATTTTCATCACTGCTTTAAAAATGGATCACTCTTATTATAACAGACAGGTCAGGAGGATATTCTCTGTTTTGTTTCCACTCCTTCCTTCCATGCGCCATCAAAAACAGCTTGGACCTAATGACTTTCTAGGTATACCGCAGAAACTGTTTATTAGGATCCTTGGAGAAGGTGGAGGGTACACTAAATGACTAAGGAAGATGCTGAACATCCATTGCTAGATTAAAACACCAGTGAGTTTAAAATTCCTCTTTATTTATTGTGCGAGGAGTTATGTGAGGACACCTAGAGTTCTGGAGAGGCATTATTACTACCCAAACTAGTTGCATGTGTACATCCAGCTCCCATTTCTGACACAGCCTCCAGGCACTGGTCTAATACAAAGAGGGGGAAAAAGAAACAGGGGGAGAGAATGTTTACAACAATACATAATAGTTAAGCCACCAGAAGGGACATGTCTCTCTAAAACTTAGAAAAACTGGTTTTAATATTTATATTAAATGAATTTACTGCTCCATGCACGTCAGAGGAGACTGAAGTTTAGCAACAGAAGAAACAATGGTGTATTATTAAACAGATTAAACCCAACAATAGGTTTCATGGTGGCTTCCTAACTGTTGTCAGCTGGCAGTCACTACAGAGTATCCCACTACTTAGTCTAAATAACTGAAGAAGAAAAAGGGATTTTTCATAAGGACAGAAGTACATGGAACAGCAATTACAAGCTGTATGTTAGGTGACTGTTTATTTACTTTACACCATAAAATGATCCTACTGGACTACAATTAAAACTCACGTGGTACATTATTTTACACGGGTTGGTTTTCATTTTCGTTTGTTTGTTTTAAGCCTCACACAACAAAAATAAGCAGTTGACAACTCCTTGAAAGAGCTTGAAGCAGCCCAGCAGGCCACTCACGAGTACCAGGACCTTCTCTCCCTTTTTTTTTTAATACTTCCTTGTCGGTACAACCACACGGACCAAGAATCACAGAGTCTCGGCTCTGTGGCCATCCCCAGAACTCATTAACAGAGCTCATTAACGCCCTGCAGACACCCCCATGCCGCACAAAACCACGCTGCGGCCCACCCGCGGCCCCCAGCTCCCACCCGCCGCAGCGGGGCCAGCCGTGAGGGCAGCACCAGCCCAAATTACGGCTTTTTGTTAATTAACCGCCGGCCGGGCGGCCGCGCGCCCTCAGGCGGCCCCGCTCCGGCCCCCCCTAACGGCTGCCGCCTCCCTCAGGGGGCCGTCAGCGCCCGTGGGCCCTTCCCCGCCCGGCATGGCCCCGGCGGGAGCAGCCGCCCGGTGCCCTGCACTCACCCCCCGGCGAAGAGGTGCAGCAGGGTGTTCTCCTGAGGGGCGCCCGCCATGCCGCTGGCGGTCCCGGTGCCGGTGCCGCCGCCTCAGGATCCGGCTGGGCGGGCGCTGAGCAACGGAGGCCGGGCCGCGGCACGCATGAGATGGCGGCGGGCGGCGCCTCACGACGGCAGTCCCGGCCCGCCCCGGCCCGCCTCGCGGCTCAGGCTGCCCTCCCAAGTGCCTAAGGTTTCCCCGGTGCCCAGGGATTCCCGAAATGTTACAGATCCACAGAATCACGGAACGGTTGAGGTTGGAAGGGACCTCTGGAGATCATCCAGTCCAACCCCCTGCCGAGCAGGGTCACCCAGAGCACGCAGGATGGCATCCAGGCGGGTTCTGGGTATCTCCAGAGAAGGAGACTCCACAATCTCTCTAGGCAACTGTTCCAGGGCTCTGTCACCCTCACAATAAAGAAGTGCCCCCTCATATTGAGCTGGAACACCCTGTGTTTCAGTTTGTGTCCATTGCCTCTTGTCCTGTTGCCAGGCTCCACTGAGAAGAGTCTGTCCCCATCCTCTTGACACGCTCCCTTAAATTATTTATACACATTGCTAAGATCCCCTCTCAGCCTTCTCTTCTCCAAGCTAAACAGGCTCAGCTCTCTCAGCCTGTCCTTGTACAACAGGTGCTCCAGCCCTCTAATCCTCTTATTAGCCTTCTGCTGGACTCACTCCAGGAGCTCCATGTCCCTCTTGGACTGGGGAGCCCAGAACTGGCCACAAAACTCCAGGTGTGGCCTCACCAGGGCTGAGTAGAGGGGGAAGCTCTTTTGGTTTTGTGTTAATACCAGGAACTGAGGAAACACCCCAGTTATTTCAGTAGACACACAAAAAATAAAAGCTCTGTTAGTGTATTCAAAACCTGCAGCTTTCCTCCAGACCTTTGAATGGCCTGGAGGAAAGCTCAGATGCTTGCAGTGCTGGGCAAGTGATCCGCTGGGTGTTTCTGAGAGGTGGCTCGACACTGAGCTTTAGCAGGCTTTATATTTAAGGGGCACATGACATCAAGCTTTTAAAATTTGCACTCCCCTAAAGTCAGTGGAAGACCTTTGGCCCAGTGCAATGATTTACACTCATCTGTAGGATAGATGCCATCAATTTATATGCTGTGGATTAATTTCACAGCCAGGACTTTTAGGAATGTCTGGCTTTTTACATTAAAGCTAAAATCCTGGGGAAAAGATTAACATGTACAAAAAGACCCTTGGTCTGCACATTTTCCATATACACAAGTTTTCTATTATCATGACAACGGGCTTGAACGAACAGCCTCCTAGTTTGAATTCAGATCCAGACATGAACCTCATGCCTCCCATATGGCACAGGCCAAAATTCCCAGTCCTCAAACTGTTGGAAGCTGTGGTTTGAAGGCTGGGTGTGCACACTCCCAGAGCTTAGGCTTCAGCGTACTTGGAGGAAAACATGGCTTAAGGGTTAAAACCAAGAAGTGAAGCAGTACCTGGGTCCACACTGGGGGCAGTGCTGTTGGTGTGGGCCTTCTTGGATCCTCAGTCTTGAAAGAACTGTCCTAGACCTTTCTGGTTTTGAGGTGCTGATGATGAACCCCAAGGCGCTATAAAGAACGTTTACCTTTAAGAGATCTTGTGTGGTGGCTGGAGGGTAATGATTTACTGAAGCAGAATCAGTCTAGCAGACAGGGATGATGGGATCCCTAGTCTACAGCATTTGTTGAGACTAAGGAACGAATACAGCATTAAGTGCAAATAGGATCTGAGGCAATGTTACAGCTCTGGCCACCTGGTTCCCATGCAAGCCAGAATCCCAAGGATCCCAAGCTGTCATCAAGATTCTGTAAAGTTACTCTTTGTAATGATGTAGAATTTACACCAGAGATCCACACAGTGACATGGATTTGGTAGCTGTTAATATAGAGAGGAAACTGGTCCTGTGAAATGGGATAATGGGATGGTAACTGAAGAGCTTTCTCTCAAGTGTAATCCCAACAGATCATGAAAATTAATCAAAGAATAGAAAGATCTGGAGAGTAGATGACTCAGAAGAGAGCTGGTACCCTTTGCAGGGTTATTGGAAGTCAGATGACTCTTTTAACACCTCTCTTTTGTTTGCTGGTGGTAGTGATTCAGCCACCATGTGATATTTGGAGGCCCACCTTGTTTGTAGTGTCTCTTCCCAGCCAATAAAACCACTGACCTTATCACAATGACAAAAGCATCCGGGTAGGTATATGGATTGAGAAAGCACACCTAGGCACCTGATAACATCAACATGACCAGAACTGGCTGTAAGGACTCCTTTGCTAAGAATTCCTGCAAAATGCAAGTGGTGCACATTCACATGCAAGTAGATAAGGGTTCGCATAAGCACACGTATATACCAGTGAAAGCTGGGCCCAGTGTTCTTTACATCTACAAACTACAAATGCACAAAGGCAGGAGCACCAGCCTTTCCTATTCATGCACACAAAGCACTTATGCTTACATACACATACAGGGGTAGAGCTTGGCCAAGCATTTTCCTACATGCCCAACCACAAGAGCTCTCCCCACAACAAAACCGGTTTTCAGCCCCAGTTTCATGCTCCCAGTCCCACAGAAACAAACCAGCCCTTCTCACAGCACATGTACAAACACTTGTCTGTGGGTAGCTGTGAGGTGGCAGGAGGTTATTTCTAACCCACCAGCAAATTCAGGAAAACATTTCCTAGGTCAAATGGGTTGGTTAAGCCTGGGGAGGTGCCAGGCAGTCTCTTACAGCATGGAACCAGGATGCAGGACCTGAGTGACAGAAAAAAATCTACTTCAGGCAGAGGGGAGAAGGGAGAAATTGCTCTTAATGAACAACAGTGAATGAGGTGTAGGAAAGGTCTTGGTCAGCTGTTTTAGGGTCACAGAGAAGTGGGGGAAGCTGATCCTGCAGAATGCGCACGTGGGACGGGTGCCCTTTCCCTCAGCTTGTTTTGTTCTATTGCTGTTCCCTTGCTCTTTCCCTGCCCTTATGCTGCGCACACCAAGGAATCTCTTGCAGCTGTCACTTGGTAACTGGGCAGTGGGCTTGTCTGCAAGGCAAAAGGCCAGACAAGAGCAGGAGCAGCTGCCAGACCGGAGGGAAGCGTCAGGGCTCTTGTCTTGGGCGGCAGCCCACGCAGGGGGTGTGCGGGAGGCGTAGGCTCTAGACAGCCACTCATCGACCAGCTTCCCAGAAAACCCTCTGGACAAGGGTTTCTAGCAGGGCTGCCTGTGCCCTGAGACCTGGGCAAGGATGTGGCCAGAGCTGAGCTGTTTTTAAATGCAGCCATTTCGAGGCAGTTCACTGGCTGGCATGGTGGGGTCACGCATGCAGGAGGGAGGTCAGGTCACTCCTCTCAACATTAAAGCTGTAGGGCCTCATTTCCATTTCCTCTGTTTCTGTGTGAGTGAGGCTGAGGTGGGATACATGAAAGTCAGCAAACATTATACTGTTCATAACATTTGGTCCAATGTATGCTCTGCATCCCATGGACCCTTATAAATGCAAAGACGAGCAGCTATAGAAAATATCCAGGGCAGCCAGCAGCGCAGTGCTTCCCTGTCTGCCTGCTATGTGAAATTTATCAGGTCTAGAAAGCCTTCTTTAGTTACTCAGCTCTTACAGAGCCATCTTCCCTCATTTTATGCCCTTTCATACTGCCAGAGACATACAGCAGCCTTTGACGCTTGGTACTTGAGCTCTCATAATTCATGTAGAAGCAATGTAAGGGACATCTGCCTCCTGGAGCAGCAGAACTGACTACGAGTTGGCTCCTCGGCCATTGTCTCTATCGCCCAGCACAGCAACGTAGGTGTCTAGATTCCAGCTTAGTTTAACACATTTCAGCAGCTCACATAGGGTGTTTTAGGCAAGTACCAAGACCATCTACCAGTGAACACTTCCCTAGGTTAGCACTTTCTGCTTAGTTCTCTATTTGCTATTAGGTATGCGAACACATATCCCAAATTTATCCCCACTAAGAATCTTTAGTAGCAAGTTACAAGGTACTGGGAGTTCTTACAAAGACAGTAAAGCAATTACAGGCAAGGCTATATATGGACAACACTGCCTCTAATGAATAGTAATTAAATAGGAGGACTCTACACAAACACAGAATCATAATCATAGAATATCCCAAGTTGGAAGGGACCCACAAGGAGTCCAACTCCTTGTTCCCCGCAGGACCACCCAAATAGCAAATCATACTTCTCAGAGCATTGCCCAAATATTTCTTGAACTCCAACAGGCTCAGTGCTGTGACCATGTCCCCGGGGAGTCTGTTCCCGTTCCCAACCACCTACTTGGTAAATAATCTTTTCCTACCATCCAACCCGGACCACCCCTGCCGCAGCTTCATGCCATTCCCTCAGGCTCTGTATTGCTGGTCATCAGAGGGATGAGACCAGCACCTCCCCTGTAATGCCATACTGGTTGGATCCAGTATTTTGATTAAAACTGTTTTTTCACCTGATGGTCTACTGTAGAGGCATTTTTTGAAATACAGATGTGTTCACAGAGCCCCCTGGTGGAAGTACCATTTCGGAGCACAGATTTTTATTTATTTATTTTTTTTTTCTACCAGGACATCATTATCAGCTTCTGAAAATGATATAAATTATGGTGGTAAAAGTATTCTTCCATCACCAAATCCGAATTTAGCAGGGCCTTTGCTAGTCTATCTAGGTGAACAACAGCTTATGGTTTTCCATTTTACTCGGTGGTAAACTGTCTTTGTGAAATTCACTCTTACCTTATTTACCATTGCCAGCAGCAAAGTGGAAGCAGTAAAAGACACTAATCTAATTGTCTTGCCAAGCTCATTAAGGAGTCTGTTAATACAGTTCTGGCTAGGTGCCTTGACTGAGCGGCTTGAATGTGTGCAAAGCTGCAAGTGAAGCCTGTTTACCTGGGGACCATTGCCACCCAACTTAACAGCTACATGTTACTGGAAGCTGTATTGAGCACATGAGGCTCCAGACATTTCTGTCGTGTATTTCTGCATTGGCTAGAAACTTATTCCTGGAGCACAGTTCAGCCGAATTTATGCTAGTAGGCCAGAGGAGGTATACATTTCCTGGAGCAACATATAAGCTAAATTTGTACATCATTCCTTACCCTGGAATGCTTGTCTACCTTCTGGATTAAAGAATAATTGCAGCTGTGCTTTCCTCTAGTTCTCATTCCCCAGCAGAGAGCACTGTAAGACCAATGTTAGAAGCAGAGCCACCTTAGGGCAGTGAGAAGTTAGGCATATAAGGCTGATCTTTAACAGATCCTGTGCGTTTTCTCTGCCTGCACCTCCAGTTTTGCCTATATATGCCTATCATCCTCTCTGGACACTTTGAAGACACCCTGTCTTGTGGCTCTTGTTCCTGTCCATGAAACACATCTCAAAGGGGAAATCAGTCCTAAAAAGCTCAGGTGGCCATAACTTTTTCTGAAGCCCTAGAAAAGAGAGCCATAAATACTGTCTGAGCACCTTGCTGTTTTGACCTGGACAGCAAAAATATTACCTGCTTCCTGGCTGCCATCACCTTTACTTTCATTTTCCTTTGCTAGGTGGAATGAGAGGTATGTTGGCTTGCATCTGCTTGCCTCAACAGCTGTACCGATGGTGTGCACAGGAGCTGGCTCTCCTTCTCCATCATCGTTTTCCTGTATAGCTCTGAAAATGACAAAAGTATTGCTTGGTTTGTGCATGTTGTCCAATATCTCACACTGTTTCGCACCCTCTAGGATATTGTTAAGAAGACATTCTCTTTCTTGGTTTAGCCACCCATTGAATTTGAGCTCTTAGAGAGCTCTAAGAGCTCTTTGAGCTCTTAGAGACACACTAACAGGTGTCTGCTCTTCCATCACACAGAGCGCTTCACCTATGGGACCTGAAAGAACACTGCAGAGTGCAGGTATTCACTCCAGGAGCTGCAGCTACAGGCAGAGAAATCAAAGAGGAAGACAGGTCTTGTGGTTATGCTATGACTGCATCAAAGCAGCAGGAGAGTGGGCCAGATCTAGGAAAAGCACTATGTTCCAGACACTGTTTTTATAGCATGTAGAGTATTTCTAGGGAATTTCACGAGGATAAATGTGCACAGAAGCACTGTGGCCTCCGCAGATCAGACACCACAGGAGCCACATCAGGGGAAGTTCCTGAAGTACTCACTTGCCAGTACAGCACGAACCCAACCAGGAAAGGGTCGAGCTGGCTGTTCATGGGACTTGTTTTGTCTGGTGGCTTCCTACAAACTGGAGCAAGGACTCACCAACTTGTTCCACATCATTAGCAGCTGGCAGCTTCCCAACCATTACCAGCCTAGTCTGGATTTTACCCAGCAGTTTTGAGATGAAAGACACCGCAGCACCACTGCGCTCACTGTTTTAGGTCCTAATCCAGCTCCCACTGAAGTCAGTTACTCTTTTTCCACTGACTGCAGCTGGAGCTGGGTCAGACATTTCTGTAACAGTTTTGTCTCAAGTCCTCAGCTAGTTGAAACATTGCTAAAATAGTCCAATGCCACAGATACATGCCTGCAACTCAGCTATTTTCTGGCATTCAGATCAAAACCAGCAACAGAGTCGAGCAAGATCATGAGGAATTATGTTTCTTCCCTGAAGATCCTGAATGTCTGAACTGAAAGCAGCCAAAGCACCTGGTGAAAGGAATCTGGAATTGTGCAGTAAGTGGGTGTCTATCAGGAGGTGGATACATATCTGAAGCTCTGTTCTCTTTTCCAAAGTGCATCCCCGCCAGGAGCACCATCAAAGCCATAATTCTGGTGGTAATGAAGATACTAATATTGCTCAGCTGCCCTGGGAATGGCTGAGGTCATTGCTCGTATTTTGAGCGGGGCCTTGGGAGAAGCATATGCCTAAAAGCGGATCCAAAGTCCAAGGATTTAGGAGCATGCAGGATGTATGTTTTTATAAACATAGCGAGGAGACACTTCACCTGGCTATTCTGCCAGCAAAACCTTGTTGAGAGTACTTTGAGTGATTAACCTACGAGCCTAAAGGCCCTGAGTGTACACGCACAACTTGAATTCCTTCTACCTGTTGCATCGTGCAGTGCGTGATCATTGACTCCCTCTGCTTTACACGGGGAAAGCTAAAACACCAAGGCAGCCAGCACAAAATGAGCAAGCAGATGTGAGGCCAGGCAGAGACCGGCTTGCCCAGAGGTCAGCAGTTGTCTGCCACAACATGTGTGCCTCCCAGTCGGCTCTGCTCAGACGCTACGAACAGAGGGCCTGGGTTGTTACAAGACTTGGCCACTGTTACTAAACATCTTGTCATTGCTGAAACGGGCTCCGTTCCACTTTCAGGACCTTGAGGACAGACAGACTTCAGGCATCTGCTACCATTTTAAATGCCGCGTCGTGCAACCACTGCAGGGCTGACCCAACACCAGGAGCGGCAGGCTGTCAGCACAGGAACAAGAAGAGCGCTCAAGAGAATGAGAAACTGGGTAAAATTAAAACTGACAAAAGAAAACATTTTTTTCCACGCTGACATGGAACTGGATTTAGGAGCTTGTGGTAAGAGGATGCCACCGAAGCCAAGAATTTACAGTCTTTTGTTTTTGTCTCGGGAAGAATAGGAGCTGCAATTGGTCGGAAGGAGTGACTGAGGGCGCCGAGAGCCCTGGGTTATTGCAGAGTGAAAACACTGCCCGTGTACAGCCTGGCTCAGCACTGACCGAGAGCTGCCAGCCATTGACTGCGGGAAGAACATCTCCATGTCTGCTGTCAGCATACGGAAATCCTGCTGTCTTGTAGCTATGTTTATGCTGTGGGCAAGGATGACCTGTAGCATAACGCTGCGACACCTCGGTAGCTTTCCATCTAAAGGATGAATGAAACTGTGAGGAATACCAGGAGCCCACAAGTGCCTTTTCCCAAGAGCCAGCATTACAGAAGTGCGGCGGGTGAGCAGAGTTCTTCCACCCATGGTGGTTCAGTGCAAACATAGCCAACACAGCCAAATAAAGGTAGTAAACCCAATTTCCAGGAAATGACAAGGGGAGGGATGGAAAAGAGGAGCACCATCCCTATTCAGGAACCCGCTTCCCTTCATCCCCATAGCCAGCTTCTCTGCAGGCAACACGAGGGCTAATAGGAAACATATGGGAGGAGAGCCTGGGATCCAGGGCTCCAGGACAAGCAGCTGAAACACTGAGGAGCTACCTGGACCCCATTCAGGAGTGAGCTCAGTGATCAAACATCTCATGAATGGGGAGTGGGCTGGGTGGGGGACTTAAAAGGTACAGGGCTCCAGTTCAGTGCTTCCCACCCTCCCAGGGCAACACGCCAGTCTGAGAGGAACTTTCCAGCTCCAGCACAGCAAAACATGAGCGTCACTAACCATACCCAGCATCTTCCACGCAACGTTTCTCTCTTTACCTTCCCATCCCAGTTAAATTGTTAGAGTTGGACTCATATTAAGCTATTAGGGTTCCAGCGTGCTAGTCCATTCCCTGGTCTCAAGTTCTGAAGCCTTAAGGTGCATCCATGATGTTACACCTGCAAGCAATGGAGCAGTAGAGAAATGAAATGCCCTTGAACTTTCATGGAGCTGAGGACTGAGTTCAGAGGCCACAGCTCAACCCCTCTATGGAATTTGCTAGAGGCAGATTCTTCTGCCTCCCTGAGGACAGCATGTATGTTCAAATAAACCCTACATCCTCCTTTCTGCTCCATCTTTTTTTCGCCTCTTTCCTTCTCTCTGGGTTTTCAGTTTTTTGTCCATCCCAAGTACAAAGAAACCATTATCAAAGCTGAGCACTCTACAATTAAATAAGATCCAGTGAAATATGTGACTTAGCAGACACGGGACAGCTGTAGAAGAGCAACTAGGCAGCCAATATACAGACATATACAGACAATGTACCCAGTGCCATTTTTAGCTGTAAATTCACCTGAGTACCTCAATTCACTACACTTTGGGTTAGAAAAGCACTGGCATTAGACAATGTGATTAGACCATGGCCTGCATAATGACCTGGGGTCTCATAAAATGTTTGTGCCATTCCCAATGTCCCACTGACTTTCTGGAAACCTGGAATATTCCAAGCATGATGTCTACTCAGGGTGTAATCTCTTTGGAGTGGGTGCTGAGTCTCTCCAGAGCTTAGCGAGTGGGGACAACGTCCTTGCTGGGGCCTTCAGATGATGCTGTAATGCAAGGGAACAACATAAGCATCACACAGAGCAACTGGAGTTGCTTCCAATTTAAACCACAATATGATGTTTATGGACTGCATCACCTACACGCTCTCTCCATTCTCCAAGTGGAATTATATCAGAAACAATGTGGAGGAAATTTTCCAATGTGACAGCGATCTGAATATATATACATATGTATTTTTTTTTCCCCTGTGTCTGTGCTTCTCTGGAATTTAACTAACAAAATAATTATAAGAATGCAATGAAATATGCTTCTTCTCAACAATACCTCCCACCTCCCTGGATTTGCACATCATTACTCGATTGAATCTTTCCCTTAAAAATAAAAAGGTTTCTTATAAGAGGAAAAATTAATTTAAGTAAGGGTGGAATGCACAGAGGAGATGACCTCAGTGACTGAACACTCTGCTGTTCTATTAGCTAACTTCAGCAGAAAGTGCTTAGCAAAATGGCTGCCCATCCCATCAGATTTATTATGTTGCACATATGCTATTTTATTATCATTAGCTTAACTTTATATGATCCTTTCCAACCTTTCCTGTCTCTTGATTTTGCTGTCCTCACTCCAGAATTAAGCAACATGGTTGCAAACAAACATTTTCCATGCCTTACCATACAAGGTTCCTTATGTTATTCCAGGACTGCTTCCTATAACTCCTCCCTGACATCCTGATTCTGCCATCAAGTCTGTGCACAGATCCCCTGAAATTAATGAGGCTCCAGCTACAACGTCAAAGATCTGGTGACCTCTAAATTTAGCTCAGTAAACCTTTTTGTCCAACATGGCTCAAAAAATGCTTGGTCTAATAGCCCAAGACTAGGATTAAGTTTTATAGAAACAAGAGCAATAATTGCTATGATTCAAACATATGGTTTCCTGCATTTGTACTTTTATTCAGTGGATGAGGATTTTCATTTAAATAAGCTCTGCAATGTTTCAATCTGGATACAAAAGCAACGAGCCAACATGAATCTTAAGATACCGCAATAAACGCCGCAAGGACTGGGTGTCCTATTGTTACAGCTTTATTAGCCCTGCCTCTTTTCCCATAAATTTGACACTGTTGATCAGCAGATCCTTCCAGAAATCCCCCTGAGAACAAGGAGGTGGGGGGGGGGGGGGAGGGGGGAGATTTCTACATTGCAATGCCCTGAAATATCTCAGGATTTCTCCTGAGACCAAACACAGGAAGAATATAGAGGTCAAGGAGATTTCAGGGCTCAGTCCTTTGCTTTTTTCCTGATGCTGAAGGGCTACATCAGTGTCATTGCTGTAATAAGCTTCCTCAGTCTCATTAGTCCCTGTTTACACAACCAACCTGCTAATCTTCAAGTACAACCAGGACCCTCTGTGAGACGGGGCTCTGCTCTCTATCAGAGGTTTCACTGTCGTATGTGATGCTGCAAGACTTTAGAGCTTTTGCTCTGCTGGGACCACCAGCCTGGAATGTAAATCCTCCTGCAATGTGGCCTGCTGCCTCTCTTCCTACTCTAAAGGAGCTCTTTAATACTCCTGGAGTGTGTACAGGTGTTGTGTTTGTGTGTTTAATTGCAACCATGGCTATTTTATTGCTATTTTAGTGTGCTTTTTCCTTTTTGTCTCTTTGTAATCTTGTTGTGTGGCTAGGCTGGTTTTACTTGATGAGAGATGGTTTCATTAATGCTCTGCAGCTTCCCACTCTCCTCCCAACCTGTGTGCTTTTGCAGAAGGATAGCTATTTACAAAGAAAGTGGCGTACACCATTAATATAACTCCACACTTCTGCATTGATGTTGGAAGAGCCGGTGAGCTAGCACAGGCTGAAGCATCCACAGTATAGAGACCTCACCTGGTTCCATATCTCTTTGCTGATAAGACAAGATAAATGCATGGCAGTGGAAGGGGTGGGCTGCCACGGACCACAGGGGTTCTGTACGTAGATTTATGCTGGGGCTGCAGAGAGCCTGGATCAAGCTTCTCTCCTGCATGTGGTTACGAAAAAAGCAAGGGAAGGAGAGAGGAAATGAATAGAATAGAGAACTTGAAATAAAAGCATTTTATATCATCTCCTATAAAACAACCCATAAATCCCTGCCCTCCTGCTCCACCCCTCACATGTTTTTCATTTTACTGGCTGGCTGAAAAGCAGAGAAGTGTAGGGTACAAAGCACATATTCTTGGTGGGAGAGGCTCCCCCCTTCCCTGCACACTTCCTACTGACACCTTGTGCCTATGCCTACAGCACGGCATTCTCTTCTGGTGAGTAATCAAAACATAGAGGAATCCAACATCTCTCTGCCATCTGCATTTCTCTAATTCCTCCTGCTTGGGGACCACTGTCCCTGCACCAGCATCCTCAGCAGTCTTTGCGTAGTGCAGGGGAAAGGCACTCACTTGGGCAGAGCTGCTGGGACTTCTCAGCCACTAGGGTAAACCCCATGGAGCCAGCAGGAAGGTCCCCAGGCACGCAGATCTGTCACTGGAGCGATGTTGTGGAAGGTTCCTACAGAACACAGAGGGGGTTAGCCAGGGTCTTCCACAAACCACCCCTATGCTCAGGGTACTCACAGCGCTTTGCAGGCATTCATCTCCCCAGGTGATGCAGCAGCCACCAAGATTTTTGGCAGAGAGCAGCAGAGAATTTACTTCTCTCCTGGAATCTGCTGACTTATTTAAGTAGACATTCTGGGTAGGTCTCTAATGCCTGAACAGAACCTGAACATCCACAGTGCTGTATAAATGCTATTCATTACTTTCAGCGGAGTTGGATAAACAAAGATGCTGACGGTTTACATCCAACATTTCTAGCTATGAGAATTTTGCTGTTAAAGAGAAGTTAGAGAGGAACCCACTAGAGAAACGTGCAGCTCAAGATCCCCATGCTCCATAGGGTCCCAGAGCCCTCTGAAGCTCTCGAGGGGGTGCAATGCTGTCACTGCTAGCATGGAGGCTTGCAGGGAGGCTTTCCTTGCTAACAAGAGAAGTCACAGGCAGCAAACAACTTCCAAGATCAGCCAGGTTTCATTCCACTCTTCCCACCTCCACCCCAAGCACTCCTCACCAGAAACAATGATCCAGTGTAATTCCAGGAGCCATCCAAACAGAGAGGGAATGAAAACACCTGCCTGATTTACACAGAAATGTAAGTTGCTGTTTTTTTAACATCTGGTAGGACAAGCTCCAGTGAGAACATCTTGTTCAGAGTCAGAAGTCTGGGTCAGGTTTATCCCAGTGTCCTCCACCTCACTGGGTGGGGACCCACACCAGCTGATACCCATCTTCTCCAACCTGCTGGTGAGCTACACCATCAGCCCTGGACTGTGTCAGACCTCAGCTCCAGCCCTCCTGGGATGAGAGCTGGGGTTTGTTACCATGGCTGTTTGGCGTGCAACAAACCTGGGGATGACTCTGTGTGTCTGTAAGAGCCACGCAGAAAACTACAGTTCAGATCAAGGCTGGATGCGGGTGGAGGGAATGTGCTTTAGCAGCTCACTATACAATGGCTGTTGCATTTTCCACTTCTCCCAGCACTGATGGTTGTCATTCTGGCTTTGGCATGGGTATCCAGACCAAATCATCTGTCCACTACACTGTGCAAGCTACCACCCTAACACTCAGCTTTTCCTGGCCTAGCAGGTAGCAATCTGCTGGTGTTTCCCCTCAGAACCACTTACACATTTTTTAACTTTAGACCTTGCCGTAAATGGATTCTGCACCTGGACCTGCTGGCAAACTGGGAAGTTCTCTAGGCTTTTCTTGAAACTCATGTCACTTCCAGATGTGGTCCTTCAGCCCATACGCTTTTTTTCTATTGTGCTGGTCAAGCCAATCCATAAGGGAAATGCTGGAGAGGCTCTAGATGCCACCACAGCTGTCATAACTTTTTATCTGATCCTCAGGTTGCCACTGCAATTTTGATCCCATGGTGCAGGGTACCCTTCTGGCACCCAGCCCATGACCTACATGGTTCACAGTCCAAGGGGATGAGGCAAGTAAAAGAAGGATAATTATTCCTGTTTTATAGCTGGGAAGAGGTGCCTGGAGGAGCTGGCAAGCTGCTGACTGCAGGGTGAGGCACTGCCTGATCTCATGGTGTGCTGGCTGCTGTGAGGAACATGCCCACTGGCAAACTGTGACCCCGTGCCAAACGTTATCATTTGATGTAGTTCGTGCTTTTCTTGTCTCTGACTGAAACCATGAGGAAAGGCAAAGGATGAGAATGAGTTAACAGGGAAGGGGCAGCAGCATAAGCAGATTTAAAAAAGAAATTAGTCACTGCGTTCAAGGCAAATGGCAGCCTGTTGATATATCCCACCCAAAGGGGACTGAAAGAAAGTGACCTCATGCTGCTTGTCAAACACAATCCCATCCCTCCCATGACTACCTAATGCAACAGCTCCATCTGTCTGGAAGCAAGTCCCTGCTGCACCAGGGCCAGCTTTACTGTAGAGAAAGAACAGTGCTGGTAATTTTTAATGACCATATATTATACAATCTACTCTGGTCTAGGCATTTTCCAGTAAATCTAGGAGCAGCAAACAAATACAAACGTCCTGTGCTGTAACATGTCTGTGATGCAGAATGGCTGGGTGCTTAGGAGCAAGTCTGTGATGTGATTTCTATACACCCTGTGCAGAACAACTTATTTCACCATGACATTGCTATTGTGCCTACAGGCCTAGTCAGGGACCTGGATCCTCAGCGTATTATGTGCTACACAACCAGACAAACAGGACGATCTCTGCCTTGGATTTGCTGTTTGGCTTGTGTGTAATGCCTTCAGTGAGCACAGTCCAGACATGCAGGGCAAATTGCAGCCACGATCCCAGCAGTACCTGTTGCATCCTGTGCATCTAACGAACTCTACGAGAGCTCACCACAGATCATCACCTGGGCAAGGAAGGCAGAGCTGCAGAAAGTGTCAACCCCTCTTATCCAGGAGCACGGACACAGAAGATAAGGAAGAAAGGCTGCCATTTCTCCACAGCCTCCTGCTCTTTCCTTCTCCCTCCCATTTCTCCAGCATCTAAAAATCCAGAGGCTGCCTTCTGCTTCTCCTCTGAGCCAAACTTGTCACAGCAAAGCAAGACGCAAGCCATGGCTGAGCCATGCATGTTGTACCCAGGCTATTTTCACGCAGAAGGCCATCCTCTGTCCCCAGTTACTAGCATTCAGACCCACCTACCTGACCACAATCCTGGACCAACGTGGCAGAGTTGCAACTTGCCCTAGAGCTTTCCATTTCTTTTGCTGTTAGTTTCAAGGCTGAACTCAAAAAGTAACCTGTCATTGACTAAAGTCTAGCAAAGCTCTTGGGTGCAAGGCACCCAGATTACTGCTCAGAGACTGTAAGCAGCGTGCCAGGAGACTGTACCACCACCAGGACACTTGGGAAGCAGTCTGCGTGCAAAGCTTTCCCCTTGTATATGTTTAACGGAGCCATCCAGAACCTGGTTAAGAGCACAGATAACTCCAAGAGGTGGCAGGCAGTAGCAGGTGGCTGGGTGTGATGAAGCAGGAGGCCATCTGAAAGGCCCAGGGCACCACGGTGCCTCTGCCTGGGTGTAGTTTGTCAAGAGCTCTGAGCGCAGGTTGAGCTTCAGCCAATTTGGCTTGTACAAGTAGCTTTTCACTGAGGATTTTATGGGGCTCCCTGGGACAATGGGCAGTGGCAGCCCCCTTTCCCCTGCCTCATCTCCCTGACGCTAAGTTATTTTGCAATTATTATTTGAAGTCAATGTTTAGCTGTTGCCCAGGTAACAGCTCAAACATGCCTCACCTCATGGCCTCCCTGCAGCTTCGCGTGGCTGCTGGAGAGCTGGGAAGCAGACTTAGTGCCAGGCACAGAGGAAATGAGCTCTGCAGCCTCCCCAGGACATCCCAAAACATTGGAGAGCTTGGAGGAGAAACATCCCCAGCCAGATTCCTGGGCAGGCACCTCATTCAGCGCACAGCGCCTGACACAAAACCCACAGCACCCCCCACACCCTTCAGGATCTCCAAACACATGCAAGTCCACGAGGCAAACCCAGCCCAGCTCATGCCGCTCCCATTGCTACCTCTCTCCTACCTGCAAAGGCAGCCCCCACGACATATCCTCTAGAAAGTACACGTCCTTTGACATACGCTAGTATTACTTACAGCCGAATGTATAATCCTGCAGTACGTACTCTGTCCTCCTGAGCCACAGCCTGAATTGAGGTGGGTGAACTCAAACACACAGCCTTTCAGACCATGCGAGGGGTTAAGAAGCTGGAATGAAGACCGTGGCAGGCACTCAGCAATCCGGTACTGCTAACGCAGGCAGCTCACTCACTGAAGCCACAAGGAACATCCTCTACGTAAAGTAGGTAACGCCAAGGCTGATGTCCCTTCTACAGCCTTCGTATCAAATGTGCTCAGTTTCCTAGTCAAAACACAGCTCTTGTAGTGTCGCAAGCTCAACCTGCTATCAGGAAATGAAATAAACACATCCACATGTTGCTTTGAACATTATGAGCAAATGAGGGTGAACAGGACTTGAAGTGCTGGGGCCTTGCATGTGTTTCTAGCTGAGTGCACAAGGAAGCAAAGAGCAATCAGGTTACAAGCAACAGCATGCAGGAGGCTCTTAAGTGCTGTGCCCCTGGTGTTGCCAGTCCTTGCTGGAATGGGGGGCAGGGAACAGGCCAAACAGGGAAACCAAAGCCATTTTAGCAGTTTCAATTCCTCCATGCTCATAAATCCACAGAGGTATGTTTTTGTGTGTGTGTTATCTCCGTGGCAGCAGTTGCACTGTAGCTCACACTTTAGCTTGTGTCTGCAAACAGACATGCTTCCTGCCCAAGCGTGCTGTTGCAGTTTAGTTAAGTGCTGGCTGTGCACTTCCAGCACCCCAAAGAACTTCTTTTCTTTCCTTTCCTATTCCTCCTCCCCTGCTCCCCAAATCAGTAAGTGAGGGATCAGTCCCTGAGAAACTCAGAACATTCCTTCTTGGCACCCTACAGACTCCAGTGCAGATGTACAAGATGAGGATTTACCACCCAGCTACACTGAGACCTGAGACTTTAAGTGTGGTAGCACTTCTGCACCAGATCACGTCTGATATGTGCCAGATCTCACGCCTTCTGGGCATCAAAAGCTCCCATCAGCTATTTTGAAGAAAAGTACACAGGAATCCAAGGTGAGGCTTCTTGTACTGAATAGATGGAAATCTTTCCCCACCAGAAATAATCGCTGCTTGGATGCTTGTTCCCAGTCAGGCACTGGCAAAGCAATCCCTGGGAATTCTTCGATAGCTTTAAATACCGTGAGATGATGGTGGGGTTCCAAAATATATTGTTTTTGAACTGTTATTCAATTCATTTTACTGTCCCCCTGCTGGGAGCCTTGCTATGAGGGAATGTTTAACTCCATGAATGGGAGCAGATTTCAGATTACTGAAGAGCTGAGTGATTTTTGCCAGCACAACTGCAACTTAAGTTTGCTTCAGATTTTTCTTTGCTTTTTAAGACTAACCTCAGAGTGGTCACGCAAGTTGTCTGGGCACTGTTACAGTGGGGGGAGCAAAGTACCAGTATCTACTGTGATTTTCCATGAAAGAGGAGATTTCTCATGCGTGTCTTTGCCTTTTCTTCCCCCTTGCAAGCAAGAGAAGCATTGAGAAAAGACTTCTGGAATATTTGCAGCTTAATAATGCAAAAGGAGCCAGCGTTGTCAGAAAACTCATTTGCTGGGGCCAAAAAATAAATTAAGTCTCCCACAACCTTCTCTATGCATCATGGCAGGGAAGAATCTGCTCCTATGTCCTTCTGATGATAACCAAAAGACCATCTCTCATGGCTAAAACAACTCCATTGCCATCTCCATGCAGCAGCATGGAGAACCCTCTGGTGTGGCAAGGTACAAGTTGATTTTGCTTGGGTCCACGCAAGAGGCCAGCTAGATGTGTTATGGCATAAAAGCAAAGGAGCTGCAGTGCTCCCCTGGATGGGAACATGCTCACTTTATCTTCCTGAGGTTTGTAAAAGGTTCACTGTTTCCAATGCATTACCAGGGATTTTTCAGGGACTAATTGGCAGTCCTGCTGTCTGTTGGGAGCGCTGTTTGCCCACATGGCACACAGATAAGGTGTAGCGTGGGGCATTCATGTGATGTTTGTCCCATGTGCTCAGTAGTAACCCAAGAAGGGGGGCGAGCAACAGAAAGGAGAGTCTTTGGTTCTTTGCAGCTTGGGAGGGTGCAGCACACAAGCTGCCAGGAAGGGTGCTGATGTAGTTGTTCCCCTCTTCGTGCAGGAGAATAAACTAGGTGACCTCTCAAAGGCTTATTCTGGGATGCGATGATTCAGCACCCCCACGCTGACACCTCCCCCTCACAGCTGCATTTATGGCTCTCAGATGAGGGATTTGGCCCACTGAGATAATGCTGTGGCTCACTGCACTACCCACTTCTTTCTCTGTCTAAATGCGGTTCAGTTGCCTGGGCTGACATTTCCCACAGGTCAGATGGACAGGAGATAGGAACCAGTCTCTGCTGAGTCCCCCCTTCGCATTGCAGAGAAAGCAGCAGACACTGAAAAGCAGAGGGCCCTGGCGTGTGTACCAGTGTGAAATGGGACTCAGCACAGGGAGATGGCATGTTCTTGCAACACAGGAGAATTTTGTCTTGCTGAACCTCCTTCCACTGCACATAATGGAAGATGGTCTCTTGCTGTGGACCCTTGCAAAGTCACCAGACAAAACTACAGCTGTAAGTAGGAGGTGTTTGCCCCCCACTTTACCTGTGTTGGACTGCAGAGAATCAGAGGCCCAAGTTTATAGCTAGAGAGAAACTGAGTAAGGCTAATCTCATGGATTAGGAAAACAGCCTCCTTAAAAGCGTGCTGGGGAGAAGGGACATTCTCCTAGCAAAAGCACTAAGGATTCAGTCCTTTGACCTTTCTCTGACTTCTAGGTTGAGCTAACATTTGGGCAGTATACTTTCTGCTTGGATAATCCATCTACACCTATGAGTGACAGTGACATCTCTGTGTCAAGGGCAGAGGTTTGGAGGACTCGACAGATGTTTGTCCAGTGCGTGGAATTCTCAGGGGAAAGTACTGTGTTTGTGCAAGCTATTATTAAAGCCAATTATGTCTGTAAAAATTTCTTTCCGGGATGGAAGGTTGAGGTGTCTCATGACATGCAAGTCACACAAAGGACACAGATGGATATTTATTGCCACATGAGTCCAACCTCACTCTTCCCTTTCTGCTCCCCTACCATCCCCTGCAGAACCGGTTCCCCCCACCTCGAGGCAGTAACCTAAAACCCTCTGTAACAAGACGAAGAAAGAAGAGGGAAGAACAGTCATGTCCAGCTCTTGATGCGACACTCCTTTCCCTGAAGGGCAGTACCCGAGGAAGACTTGACATGGAGACTTCCTTCACCCTGTTGACATTGATCCTGTCACTTTGCCTGGCTCTCTCAGCCAGCCTGTCTCATGAGGTCTCCATGTTCTAAGAGGTTTGGTTCATGAAGAGCCACCAGACATGACTGGGCCACAGTACGGTAACATAAGAGAGCTGCTGTCTGGTGAAGTGTGTAAGAGTTAAACCCCTATCTGATTCCTGCATCACGGCCAAGCTGGAATCAAAATCATATTATGAACTTGCTGTAAGGGTACAGTTTTCAAAGGAAGCCAGAGAGCTGGCTGAAAGCTCAGACTCCCAGGCAAATAATAACACAATGTGCTTCCATCCCATTTCAGACCAAGAGCTCAAAGAGGTCCATAGATATTAACCCTGCAGTCAATCAATTTTATACATAAATAGACCAGAATTCTGGAACACATCATTCTGTCACTCTTCTGTCTCCTCAATTAGATCTTTAGGTGACATTGTCAGCTCAGGGCAACGTCACTCAAACCTCGCTTAACAGTGGACTGGATCTATGAGGCATGAAATTGAAGTAATTGCAAGGGGCTGCTAGGGTTGTATGTTCATAACAACTTCCTCAAAGCCTGAGCAACCTACAGGCTTTAGGTGCTTCGGTATTCCAGATGCAATACAGATTCCGAGTTCTGATACTGTTATGAATTTGCCAGTTCTTAGGCTTGTGAGAGAGCTGCTGTCACTCAATTCACTGGACAGGGTCAAGCTATCAGTAGAGTATCCTTGTGAGTATTACCTGCTGAATATGGACATTCTTGCTGTTGTGATTGAATGGATATTTGCCTAAATCTCAGGCGCTGGCTGAGCCATTCAGCTGTTCCTCATTCTTTTAATCTCTTACAGCAACAGGATTTATTCTTTAAGAAAAACCTACTGCAGCTCAAAGTCATCAGTGAGCTGTAGTCAGTCTGTGCCTTGCTAGAGTAATTGTATGGGGTTAGACAGCAATCTCAACTCCTGTTATGTACCATTCGCAAAAACACTACTCCCACCGTTCGGACAACTTCTTCCTATCTCCAGTCAGTTGTGACCTCTGCCCTTGGGTCTGTGGTACCCTACATTCAGCACGCTGATGTATAAATAACTTTGCTTCTCATCGTGTCTGAATGCTGTTTATACCCCACTGCCTGCCACGTCATGTGCCAAGGTTATAAATACACCACTGCGTCTAGACTGTATCTAAACTTGGCATTGAGCACCCAAGTTCATGAGAGGAGCAGTTTCATCTGTTAGCACAAAGGGGTGCCCCAATGTGTTTGATCAGGGTTCCAGAGGGGACTTGGCAGGGGAACTCTCTCCTCCTGCCATGCCAGAGCAGCACTGGCCCTGCTTTCTGAAGGGGCCTTGGAAACTCTCTTCCTCTCCTGCTCCAAAGCTACCGGGCACCCAGCCCAAAGGAAATACCTGACCTTATCCTTTCCTGATGTGCTTCAATGCACCATTGAGTGCAAGAGGCCCGAAACATCACAGACTCACCTTCACTAGCACAGACAGATCCAAGCTGAGGCTGGACTTGGGCTGGCAAGGCAGACTGAGGCACGGGTGCAGGGAATGCTGTAAGACGCTGGAAAGGAAGAACAAACAGGCATTAGCTGCCTGTTAAAGCCAAGCTGATACAGCTGCAGCAGTAGCCTCTGTCACAAGACAGTGTCACAAGCAAAACCAACGTCTCTCACCATGCAATGTGTGAGTAGTAACATGTCTTTTTGGCTACAGGACAGTGAAACCTTACAGCCAGATTACCTGTACCTGTGCAAGGGACGCTGCATGAAATCCTTCCCACTTCTGTGTTTTATTTGGAGGATAGGATTGCTCTTGGCATATTATGGGGCTGTTATGTGACGGTTGAATGACAGATGAAAGGATCACATATCACATCAGGGCACTGGCTGTAAATATATTTTGTGCCAACATTGGCCAGACCCATGTGAAAACTCACTGGACCATGACCTTAGGAAGCAGCAAGCTAAAGCCTGGTTGACTCCACAGGCTGGCTCTGTGCTGTACAGCCCAGCTCCTGTCTAACTCACAAAGGCCACAGCAATCCCTGAAGGAAAAGGGAATCAGGACAGACTTTTGTTGCCTGACTGTGAACATGAAACAACTCATTGTGGTTGAATCTTTTATGATGGGATAGGTAGACTAACAAAGAGAGACATTTCTCCTAGTTATATTCAATCACTGGTGAAAGAAAGAAAAGGGAAGACAATCAGAAAGGAAGGATGGGAGATTTTTTTCTTACTTGCTTATTACAGAGCAGATGATTAAAATGAATACATCAATAAATAAACAGAAGATCAGTCATTTCGACTTTTTTTTTGATTTAAGGATGCCCTAAAAATTTCCCAGTGGAAATGCTGTCTCCTGACAAGTGAAAAGTAATCCTTCTAACTGTTAACTTTTCTTCTTAGCTAAATTGGCAGATGCCTCAGAAGTAGATAGCAGATTTATGGGTTTCAGGTTAAAAAATACTGGTGTATGACTTAAATTCATCAGCTTGGATGACATTTTACATACTGTCTAAAACTAAAACCCCATCTTACAGCTCCAGATCTTATTTCATCTGCATCTATGAGGCCAGATGTATTTGTGAATATTTCCCCCACTCTAAATCAGCAATTTGTTGTGTGTTTGTACAATACTATCATCAGGTAGGGGAGAGAATGAGCCCACTGTGTTCAATGTGTCCAGTTTCCAGCACTGCAAAGCTTTAAGCAGATGCAAACATCTGAGCATCTCAGAGAAGCTACAACCCATCTGCACTTTTACACGTGAAGGCCAGAAAGTGCTGTTGCCTTTATCTGGGCCGACCATCTGTGTGGCACAGATCATTGCTTTTTTGACTTCTAGCATAACATCAACCAAAGTGCTGAAACTTTGCAGGCATGAAAAATAGGAAAGAAAAAAATGTGTGAGAGAGACAGAGGCAGGGAGAAATAATAAAGGAGATCAATCTTCCTCATGCCCCCTCTTCTTCCTCCCCTTCCCCTTTTCTATCCTTCTCAAGCAGCTGCAGGGCATTTCTTGGTTTGTGCTGGACTGAGAGGATGCTGCCAGGTCAGCAGGATATATTGTCCATTGAGACACAAGGAGTATTATTTAGTCTAGAGACTCTCAAAGGAAATATCCATTTGCACGTGAAAAATCTCTGGAATTCCGTTTGCTCTCTCCAGTGTCCCTGTATCTCTGCAACCTCCAAATGCAATTGCTGCTTTCTCCATCCTCTGCTGGTTCTGGGCTTCAGCAGCTCTTTGTTCAGCTGAACTAACAATGGGTTTTTGCCTGCACCAGGCATGTTAAATAGCAGGTTGAAATAGATTTTTCTATTTCCGTAATTTCTAAAACCTCTTTTTCCTGTTTCTTTTTGGATTCACTTCTGGGTTCAGCTAGAGCTGTACTCTAGTCCTGCTCTATTTTCATTTCCTTCATTGCAAAAATAGCTTAAAACTGTCTAAGAAACTGAAGTGGCCTGCAATACCATAGCAGCTGAGTGTCCAAGTACTATAAGAGCATTATATTTGTAGTGCCTCTATGAGGTGGGACACTGCATTGTCCCTTGGCATGTGTAGAGAGAAAGGGCGTTTGTCTAAGGTCAGACGTAACATCTGTGAAGGTGAAAGGAGCTGAATATGCATCTCTGAAGTTGCAGAGAGAAAACAAGCAAGGAGGGGGCAGACAGGGAAATATTCCAACAAGCAAGGCACATTGCTCATTGTAATATCTCTAGGCGTCAGCTAGCTAAAAAAGCTAACCCACACTTTTGCTTTTATTTTTAAAGAGGACTAAATGGACTAAATTAGGACTAAAAGGACTAAAACCAATCTATTTCTCAGAGTACCTGATTTTCAGTCACCCTCAAAAATTCCATGTTCCAATCTCACCCTCACCCCTGCACCCACAGTAACCTGCTGGATGATTGAGTGTAATGCCAAGGAAATGAACATGTCATCCCACAGTGATCTTTGTCTACTCAGTTTTTCACCATCAGGGTGGAGCTCAGTGGCACCCAGAAATACAAAGCAGTAGGGCTACGTGGATAGCCAGTGAAAGTTCCTGCTAAGGTTCTCTCCTTCGTGGTTTCCTTCCCTCACAGCAGTGAGGAGGGGAAGATAACTGTGTGAATGTTGTACTTTACCTCTAGAGGCTGCACATCTGGGAGAAGCAGGCAGTCCTGCTAGAAAGGTGATTTCCCTCTAGACCAGCCTGTAGCTTTGACTCCTCTCACAGTTCAGGGATAGAGGGTCCTCTGAAAGCCAGGAGGCAGACAGTTAAAGAACAGTGGCATAAAGGATATGATGGCAAAGCTGCAGCAGCCTTCCTCCAGGTGTCCATTACACAAACTTTCCAGCCAGACAGCTGGCTCTGGTCTCTCCCTTTCTCTATAACTTGGGCATCCTTCGGCCCAAGTTTTCTCTGGAAACCCCGAGTAATGGACACTTGCTTCTATGCTGCTTCCACTCTGCCATCAATACCAAATGAACAGCTCAGTGTAAAAAGGTCTGGGAAGTCTGACAGCATGCTAAACACATTTTCTCTGTCCAGCAAACTGGGCAAGTTGATAAACAGGTAGAGCTGAGAGCACCTAAGCTCCTTGATGAATGCAGACCACAGCTATATGAACACAATTCAGGCCTCCACGGACTTGGATAAAGTGAGAGACGTATTATAGGAAATCAGGGGAAGAGAGAGGATCTTGGACACTAAAGCAGCCTTCAAAGGCTTCTTCCCCTTCCAACCAGGAAGGGAAGTGGGAAGGGCATCTTAAAAGAGCCAGTAACCTAGCAGCGATTGTGTAGAAAAAGAATGGGCAAAAGGCAGACTCCCACTTTGATGTGCAGTTAGGGTGCAGCAGCAGTGTTCCCACGCTGCCCTGTACAACCAGCTGCAGTGCATCTGACACGTCTGGGCCTTGTTTCTCTCTCTGTACGTCTCCTTTGTTTCTGCAGAGAGGACCGGATGGGGTGCCCTAAACCACTAACGTCTGGCTTCCTCCCCACAGCCCTTTCCTGCAGGCCCAAGAGACCTGCGAAACCCAAGCATGAGTACGTGGAAATGAGGAGGAGAAATGACAGGCACCCAGGACAAGCTGAGGAAGCCTGTATATGCAATGCCCAAGGCTTGTGTTCAGTTCTACCAATCCCCAAGACTCCTTCCTGGTGAGCAGAAGAGGCACTCATCAAAACCTGAAACTCTGAGGGCTGAGGTTTTCCCCCCACTGCTCCTTCCAGCTCCCTGAGCAGCAGGACAGCAGCTGGCCTCAAGGCTTTAAAGATGACAAAAGCATCCAGCCGCTTTGCAGGGAGGTGGCAGGTGACAGTCCTAGCAGCTGCAGCAAGACCACGATGCCATGTTCAGCTAGATTTCAGAGAGCTCTGCACTGAACTCTCCAGGTTCCCCGCAGCTGTGCTCAGGTTTCCCTTATTCCCCTTCCAGGAATATCAGTGACACACCCGGCTCTCTCAGGGCTATATAATGCCCTTCCACCATCTCCTGCAGTGGCCCGCTGTTACCTGGAGAGGAATGAGATCTCCCTGGAGGGCCATCCCTCCCTGGCACCAGTCCCTCAGCTCAGGTGAGGGAAATGCCTAAAGGTGTGGCCCACGCTTGCCCAAGGGCACCAGAGCCAGAACCTCGCTGTACCCACGCATGCTTTCCCTTCATCCCTTCCCAAAGCCCTCGCGCTTCCCCAGGCTCCCTGCTGGAGATCTGTATCATTGTATTCCCTGTCTTATTATGAAGATTTATCTTTTAACGAGCCCACTGAGATCACTGCAGTGACGCACTTGCCCACTGATGTCATCACCCTCACCACAGCTTCCAAGGCATTTTTGAGTCATTCTCTTGCCATACAAGCAGAGCCGTGTGGCTTAATAATAAAAACACCTTCCCCTCCCACAGCAGCAGCCACTCAAGGACTGGGAGTGAGCAAGCTCACAGGCATGGAGCTGGTGCTGGGAAAGAGAGAGCCCGGAGAGGAGATTTGCAGCCATCTCTTACCCATTCTGGGCTGGCAAAGCTTGACTGAGGCCTTTACTTCAGTTCTTTGCTGTAGGACTTCTCTCTTTTAACTTGTCATTTTCATTTCTTTTCCTTTCCTTTCTTTTCACCTCCCTTTTTCATTCTTCCTTGAGAACAAACCCCGGTGAATCCAAACCCATCTTCTCAAACTGTGACAGAAGGAGACAGAGGTTAATCAAGAACACGTGCACCCATCCCTACCTTCAACAGCCACCCTTAGCCATGAGCAAGAGGAGCACTCTGGATCCTGTGACAATTTAGATAAATAACACCTGCCAAGGTGTTATTTACACCAGAGCAGCTACCCAAAGCAAGCTACAAATGGTTAAAGAAGCAGTGGGACACTGCAGGAATGGGTGGCACCGCGGCCGGTCTGCATGCTGTGCAGGATCTCAGCTCCTCTGCTATGGCTCCAGCCGAGCTGATGGAATCACATCATCCATGAGGTAAATAGTGACGGACCAAACCCAACTTTTGTTCCTCTCGGGGTGGAAACAGCCCCGGCATTTCCAGTGCTACAAAGCTGCCAACAGCATTTTGGCTGACCCAGAACCTTTGCCTCTTCTCAGAACCAACCAAGCAGAGGACGTGAAGTTTTTTCCACTCAACCTCACTGGTCATTTAATGTAAAGACATCAGTTTCTTAGCGTGCCCATTTCATTAATAGTGGAGCAGAGAAATAAAAATGACAAAAACAAAAAAATCTGCAATTCTAGCTTCGGATTTTTTTCTGACTCAAAATACAGCAAATTCAGAGTGATGCTGGGTGTTGTGATTCTCACTGCATTTCTCCCTTGCCTGCCAGAGAGCAGATTCCTCCCCTCTGCATGCTACTGTCCTGAGAGCTGGGCTAGGGAAGACTCTTGCTTAACTGTTGCCATCAGTAGATTTATTACACAGCAGATCAACAGCTCCAAATATATATGAGTTAGGAAGCAGCTAATGCTTTGCAGGAAAGGATTAGCATGTTACATTGCGTGCCTTGCCCTGGTCTTTCTTTAGAAGATTGCCGTTGGTCACTACCTCTGAAGCTAGACTTCAATATCCACTGGATCTCAACACCTGTTACCACAACCCTTTTTTATGACCTTTCACACAACCTCACCACCACAGGTGGGTCTTGATCTCTATATAGATGTAAATAGCTAACAGCAAAGTAGAGCCTACATGGATAATTGCACAGCAGTTTTCAGGTTTCTAAGTACATTCCACTTGTTTCACAATCAGGAACTTCCAGGGCATTGTACTAACGTACATCGACGTCACAGCACCTTGGAGGAGTAACTCAGGTGTAAGGTGTACCTCAGGAACAAGGAGGAAATGTCACGTTTACATAAGGCTGTCACATAAAGCAGCACCACTTTAGCAGCATGCAAATATTGCTAGGAAATTCTTAGGATTGGGTAGAAAGGAAATGATACAAAGCATCTAGATCCAACACACTTTCTGTTTTTAAAGATTCCTGAGAAATTAATACATGCACACAAGGAAGACAGAGCTAATTGCTTTACACAACCCCTTTTGTCTCCTGTAATCTTCCTAGGAATTTTACGTCAATGCTTTGTACATTGCTCATTTTCAGTGCTAAAGGTTGTCTGATTCCATAGATAGACAGTAAATGGCACTGTAAAGCAAGGACAACTTGCTTTCAACACTGTGGATCATTTATCTATTTAGGCAGCCCTTGTGAATGTCAAACCATATATGACAGAACAGCAATGTCCTACTGAGATATTCGCTGGCTACCTTATCACCTCGTGCTCTGCTCCCGTAATTAGGGACAGCTTCCCAGAAGGTGCAGTCGTGGATCCGTGTGCTTTGGTGAAGAGCCATGATAGCTTGCATTTCATTCCTTTGATCTGCACGCTATGTGGGTACCATGAGGGTCCTCTCTGTGATTCTGAGTGTATTTATTCGGCTGGACCACGGCCTCACTTGCAAAGGAGAAGAGAGGAGAGTTCTTGGCAATTTGCTTATTCTTGTTGCAAAAACACAACTTCTGACCTGGTTTCTCCCCCCGCTTGGTGTGCAGACACTGACCGTGGCCTCGTGATAAGGAAATCATTGTTGAGAAGTTATAAATAGCTATCAGACTGGGGTCGCTGAATCTGTGTTACTCACAGCAGATGTGTCAGCCAACATTCTTCCATCAGGAAACTGCATTTCCCACTCTTGGTCTGTCTCACTCTCTCCTCCCTTCCTAAAGGTGTCTGCACCGCAGGGTATTAACACCTCTCTTTCCAAGTTCTCTTCCTTTCCTGTTCCCATTCTCTTTCTTTACCTCAGCGTGGCAGGGTGCGAGATGCACAGATACTCACTACAGGGATGACACCACCCATCAGGATCCTCTCCTGTCCGGACACTACGGTTTGGAAAGTGCATTCTGCCATAAAACAGGAAGATTTCTAACCAGTGCTGCTCTTGTGACAGTAATTAAGGTAATTAAAGCACCGTGTTCAGTAAAGAATCTACAGTCAGGTCATAGTAGTGAGTCAGAGTAGAGAGAAATGAATAAGGGATGGCAAGTCACAAGGCTGAACTGCCCCCAGACAAACTCCCCCGGGCTGGGTAACATATATCAGAACTATCGGTGAATCTATCGAGGAAAGGGCAGTGCTGCACGTGTGTCAAGTAGCCCCTTTGTCACAGCCCATGGGGCCGGGAAACTGAAATTGAGATTAGGTCATTTTAAGGAAGAAAAGAAAAAGCTGGGAGGGTAACGGTGCTGGTTCCAAGGACTCAGCTGATATTACAGAGAAATTAGCATTACATAATTGCATTTTATGGAGACCGAGGGGCAGACGGAAGGGAGGACAATGTGCTGTTTTCCCCTGAAGTATCTGTACCAGCTATTCTCAGAAGTCACTGAGCAGAAGATTCAATTGCAAGAGTTCCTAATATAGCAACTTATACCATCACGGGGCTATTTTATTTTTATTTTTTTAAATTTTGACTCACCCATTTGTACACTTCTAATGGTAAAGGTCCTTTCTCTGTGGAAACTCTTCCTACCAGAACTTGAACTGACTCAAGGGAACATTTATTTTGGGAGACTGTCGTTTAAAAAGAAAACAGAAAAATCAAACTCTGAGCACTTTTCACGTTTATTCATGACTTGAGTAAACTGCTTCCTGTGCAGACAGGGTAACATAAAATCTAGGCAACACCCAAACCCAGAAGCACCGTGTCCCTGTGAAGAGAGCTCTGGGCTGGAATTCAAGAGTCTGTGGCTCTGTTCCTTACTCCACGCTGTCCTTTTGGCTGCTGTTCAATGAGTCAATTCACTGATCCGTGCCTCAGTTTCCCTACTTCTGTAGCAGGCAATGATACTGACATCCTTGGGTGTCTGCTCCCGAACTGTTCAGTAAGCGTTAAAAGTTGCAGCTAGTGAGCCAGCCTAGTTCAGCCTCAGTGTGAGCTCTGTTCCTAACGTGCTTACTAGACTTCATTCTTTCTAAAGGATCCTGTACTTCAAACACTTCTTCTTAGAATAAAAGGCAAAAAATGTATACAAATAAGTAAACAAACCACAACTCCACCAGCCAGGAAGCCAAAACAAAACAAAACAGAACGCTTTTCAGACAGAGACTCATTTGGCTAGGTGACATCCTGCCCAGGCAAATTCCTAATTGCCCAAAAATCATGTTGTGAACGGAGCTGTTATTGTGTCAGTGAGAGCGTGTTCAATCTGGGGAGCAGAGGCTAATGGAAATGGCACAGAAATGAGCTCCGTTAGCTGGGGAGAAGGTGAAGCAGTATGTGAGGATGACCTTCACAAGGTCACGCCACGAGTCAGCCCTCCCTTTCTCAATGACGGCTTCATGAAGGCGCAGCAGACACTGTGCTAACCCCAGTGTCTGTCTCCTCTGGCACCTCGAGGTATGTGGTTTCAAATCCTGTCTGCCTCCGGGTCCTACTGAACAGCAACGAAAGCCAACAGAGAGGGAGAAAAAAAAGAAAACAACCTAAACCCAAATCTCTTTAAAGGAAGTCAAAGGCCAGATGTTCCTTGCTTCCTGTCCGCCGCTGCCACAGTTGCCACTGCCTGTGGTTGTGGTTAGTCTAGAGCTCATATGTGAGAGACTGAAACTGTGTTTACTGGAAACTGCCCCGACTCTGTGGCTGATCATCCACAGCATCACCTGACAGCAGATGGCCCGGCCAAACCCAAGGTTTATCGCAAAATGAGAGGTTTTGTTTCTGCTGGGCTCAGCTTGAGGATGCTAGCACTGAGAAAGCTGTTTCTCCCTCAAAATCTAAGATACTTGGGCATGGTATTAGAAAAAAATGAAGGTGTACTTTGGACTAGTTTTAAAAAACCTATGGCAGAAAATAGTTTATATCTTTCTGCAGGAGCAAAGTAAAGCAGTTACTGTATTGCATTTGAGGTTGTAATATGGCAATTCCTTCTGTATGCACTGTGTGAGGAGCTGTGCACAGCAGCTTTCTGAAAGAGTGGGGATAAATGGGCAAGTACGGACATCACTGGGAACAAATGAGATCAGATAAACACTCTCTTGCAGGTGTATACCAGAGTAGTTCTGTAATGGACAGTAATAAGGTCATTCTACACTTTTTGCAAAAGCAAAGGTTGACCCCGTAATCAAAATTAACCATTTTCAGCAGGAAAATATGAAGCAAAGTGTCTGCTATAGCTACAGTTAATTCCATCGGCTACTTTCTCCTTCTGAAATTACAGAAACTCTTCCTTGACATCAGTGGGAGTTTGGACTGGAAATTGTCTTTTGGATGGATTCCTTTAAAAACTACTATTTAAGTACAGCAAGGAGAAGAATAAAATACAGTCTATTTCCAACAAGTAAAGAGGACGGAACAAAGGGAGCTGTAGAAAAATTCCGCTTGTTAAGCACCACCTACCGCTCTTCCTAATCCTCCTAAGGAAGCATGGGCTAAGTAAGGCCAACAGGGAACATTAATATAGGATCTGCATAGCCTTTTTATTCTTGTTCTTCAGTTTGTGTGACCAGTCTGGACAGTGACAAATGGTGAGCCTATACCAGGTGATGATATGGTGGAATCAGGAGGAAACATTTCTAATTTGCTAGCAAAGAGAGATCACGGATCACAGGATTTTTACAATGGCTACATGGAGGCTCACTGGGCTCAAAGAATCTGTCCAGGTGTTGTGGTGGGGGTAAAATCAGAGCCTGACAGTCTGGAGAGCCACACTTCTGGTCTGAGTCCTCCCTGCCTAGTTAGAGCAGAGCACAGAGGAGATTCAGATGCCAGACATGCAGGATGCTATGAAATCAGAAAAGGCAGCACAGGGCTCTATCTGCATTTGTAGCAATTAACGAGCATATTCTTCCCTGACAGTAAGTTACGGAAAACTCTCCCACACAATCCAGGAAGTGCCAGGAATGGACACCAGCCCTGTTTGCTAGTATCCGCTGTGGGTGCCAACACTGCGTAATAGCTGCGGATATAATGTGTCTGGCAGCTCTACCAGCTGGCCAGCCCCATGCTCGCTGCTAGAGAACGCTAGCACAGAAGATGGTGATGGCAAGCCTCACATTGGCTCTTTACTCCGAGGAACTGGGAGGATTTAAAGACATTATGTAACAGAAAGGTGCCTTTTGGGCTTTGCCTTTGTGGGTGGCCAATGGATTTCACACAGAAGTGATACCCCCCTCACACACAAATGAAATATTCCTGGCAGTACAGGAATTGAGATCACTCCTGCTCCCTCCCCAGCAAGCTCCTTTCTGTCTTGTTTTACTACACACAAATGTTTTTGCTCCCTTGTGTGATGCAGGTGAACGCAGGCACTATTTTTCAGTGACAGAAAATAGAAGTGCATCTGCTTTGGTGCAGTGTAGAGCAGTGAGGATGCGTTTCTTTAAACAGCCGGGAGGCTTTCTCCTGGCACTACATCCCGTGCTATGGAGCACTCCAGAAACTAGCAGGATATACAGTGTCAGGCACAGCACGTTGGTGTGCTCAACAAACACCCATATATTGGGTTACATTTCTTCCCATTGCTTCTCCGTAACTGGCTGCACATGAACCAAACACAGAAAATAAATACAACTGTCTCTAATACTGAAAAGAAATTGTAAGCAGGCAGAGCACGGAAAGCAATGCAAACAAGCTACTTTGGGTATTTTGGCCACTACTGAGTAGGCAGAGTGTGTAAGATGGGCTTGAACGTATACAAACTGCTAAGAGAGAGCAGCAATAATGGTCTTACTGAAAATACGTGCAATACCTGGGGGTAAAAGGCGCTGTAGAATATTATAACAGCATTTCTCCGTGCAGATTAGGGCCTCAGGGAGCTCGTGGCCATTTTTTCCCTTCCTTACACAGGACACTGTCTCCATCTCCTTGCCTTTTATTTAACTGTGGTGTAATGCTGATTAGTTACAACGCATTTCTGGTGTCTCCACAAAGCCATGTGGGCTGCACCACTCGCACAATGCTGTCTGCTGAGCGCCAGGGCAGGACTGAAGCAGTGACCTGTCTGGCCCCTGCTGCTTCCAGCACAGACTGAGCCCTTCAAAGTGGCTGCAGGAGGATGTTGTCCTCCCTGTGTGCAATGGAAAAAAAGAGGAGGCAGAGAGGAGGGCAGAGGGGAGACCTTCACTGGGAGGAGGAGGATGAAGTGGGAAATAGAGGCAAGGAAGAACAAAACCAAGGGTGCAGGGCAGTAAAAAATGAATCCAGCTGTTAGTATAAATCACTGCATAAATGAGCGTAAATCACTTCAGTGATGCTGAGATGAAGCTGTCCAAGGAGCTGGATCAGCTCCATCTGTGGTATCGATCCACCGATGTCAGCAGACAGACATACCCTGCAGTTGGATTTGATCACACTTTATGCCCTCTCTTACACCAGGAACCATGGCTGCTTGTCCCTCTGGAAACATATTCTGCTCCAGAGCAATGTGTACGCCTAAGCGCAGAGACAACCTCATCTAAAAAAGAACAAGGGATAGCTGTACCCCAGCCCGGCTATCACTTAGTTCAAGCATAGGAAGCCTGTCTACAAGAACAAATTCGCGGTTCTAAGAATAATTTCTAGTACAAACCCTAGATTATCTCCAGTGGGGGACTGTCCCAAGAAGGGAGGATGTGGTCAGAGAAGGGTGGTGGATGTCTGTTCACTATAAATTTAGCCAGCTGGCTTTCCATAAGGACCCAGAGCTAGATAAGTTCCTACAGACAAACCAGTTATGCTCCCCTGACATTTCCAGTGTCACCTCTACTCTTGCTAGTCTCTTTTCTGCCCAAATCTAGAGCACCAGCTGCTACAGGGCCCCTAAGACAACATAACTTCACTGAGGTTCCTGCACATCCAAGCTTGGTTCCAGGAACCTTGACTTACACCTCTTGCTGTGGCCGTGTGTTGTGTTTTATACCACTCTGTCTGTATGACTCTGAGAAAGTGATTTGCTAATTAAACGTGACATTTTCAACCTACGAAGTCTGCCTAACCAGTATAAACTGTTCTGCTTTCAAGTGGTTTTGGCTGCAATTTGCAATAATTAGGGGGATTTTCCATGCTCGTCCTTCTCTCTTTAAGCAGAGCTGATTTTTCTGCCTCTGATCTTTAGCTTGGGTGGCATTTGGCCACCAGCTATGTACAGGTATCATATGTACATCCAGCGGTCTTACCCTGGCAGAAAACAAGGAGCAGATGTAGGGGTTTGAACTCTGCTGATTCTCTCCATCACTCAGCTCACTTCCCTGGTGATTTATTCATACCCCCAAAAAAAGCCAGTTGTACTTCTGTAATTACCAGGAAGGAACCAGCAGCTTTGTACCAGCATGCACAAGAGCAGCACTGCAATCAAAATATCCCTAGATAGTGCTTTGGGTCACAGTCCCCTAACATGTTGAATCGCGTATCCTCATGGTCACAAGCAAAACAGGCACATTTTTGGGGGTCTGTGTCTTTTGGAAACCTCCCACTCTGGCTGACTTGTCACCTGACTTGTCTCACACATAGTAAACTGGCTGTGCAGGGAAAAAAGCCCATAATAGACATTTCCTCCAGCAGCAGCAAATAAATCCTGGTCAAATTCCGTGCCATTAGCAAACAGGGGGGTGATCCAATGAGACAAGGAGCCCCTCTATGCAAGCGGTATTGTCACTGTTCAGAAATTAGCCTGGGGCAGAGCTGAAAACCCTATCATTCAGGACATTTACAGATGAAAATGTTTTCTCTGGTCCAAAACCTTCTAACAAGCTAAGGAAAGAGCTCATTCTACAGACAGCCCTCATCACCCTCATATCCTTTGTATCTAGGACTGAACAGGGTATCTCCAGGCCACATGTATTTAATGTTGAGAAAGAGATTGTTATGTTGTAGCTTAGCCTTGAGTTTACTGATAATGGGACGTAGCTGTTGTTACAATCAGCCATCACCACTATCAGTCAAGCCCTTCCCACCCCTGCCTGGTTGCGTACATTGTGGATAAAGTCCTCACTACAAATAAAAGCTTGGTGGTACCCTTGGCAGAAGACACAAGCACTCAAGAGAGTTCTGATAACAACTTGTGTAAATCCCAGCCTGAGCTGGATAGGACTGAGCTGAGCCAGATGGTTTCATCTCAGAACAGATTTTCTTTCCATGAGCAGCCTGTCTCCACTTACAGCAAGGCACGGGCAATGCAGAGTTTCCCCTCCTGAAGGGCAGGAAGGACAGAAGCTGATTTCTGTTTTTTTTTGTTTTTTTTTTTTTTTTCCTGCTCCAGGATTCATACAGACACAAAGAATGCCACGCTGAGACCTAACAGCCAACTGATATGTGTGTTAGCCTAGAAGTCAAATCTATTTCTCTATATAATAAGCAGCAAGCCATTCCTTGTATTTACAGAAACCAGGCGTGAAAGATCCTGTACTACAGCTAGACATATCTGTACTAGCAGAGGAACTAATTGAAGCCTGGTTTCTTGTGGATGTGTCTCGTGATTGGATTCTCTCATGTCTACTGAAGTGCAGCTCTTCCTGTGTTGAGGTAAAATCTGAATCCTTGGGTTTCTGGTGAGAACCGAATTAACTTCTTCCCAGTAGAGACTTTCACAAAAGGGATCTCTGTCCTTGACCAGGACATTTCAATGAAACTTGCAAGAATTGGATGACTTAGCAACCTCTTGCTCTCTGTTAGACTCATTTGCAATGGGCTAGTAGTTGCTTGGGCAGACAGATGGTCAAAGGGCCTAAATCCTAGCTAAAACAAACAAGGTGGTAAAAGTTATGAAAATGACTCTCTCTGCAATCAACACGTTTCATCACTGCTCTTCTGGGTCACACATAGTCTTTAGAGGGACATCCGTATTTCACAGCTGATGCTATCAGCTCTTCATTCATAACCATGATTTGTGTTCTGCATCTGCATTTCTAATTGTCTGGAGCCAGTGCCCTATCTCAGTGTCTCATCTTTAATCAGGAATCCACCCCCTGGTCCATGCCTCTGGCTTTCTGCTCCCTTCTGCCATGAGTCATTATTTCAGTCTTCTGCAGCACCGTGGGTGGCAGCTGATCCAACAGGTCAAAAGCATTCCATGGAGAGGAAGTTGCGCAGCAATTGCATTTCCTGTGCTGGGAATTTTCTCCTCTATGTTTTGCAAAAGAGTGAAGAATCTGGGAATTATCTGTGTTGTGAAGGCCCATGAATTGAAGGGAAGGACAGGAAAGGTTCTTACTCAAGAGTCTCTGCAATCTTTCAGTATGAGGTTTGGATTATGACCCAAAGCCCTCTAAAGCTCATGGAAACACTCACAGTTCTTTCATTTTTCTTTGGACTGAACTGCAGGTGAGCTGAAATGACTGAGCAGGTGATATTTCCAAGGCCAGGGGGAAAATTCAGTACTGCCCTTACACTGAACGGCTCTACCAGAACTGGTGCTAAACGTGAGATCATCTGCCAATAAGTAGTTCTTCTGCGTGGGCCTAGCAAGCAGAAAATAGGAGAGCAAAGGCGCTGTATGGAGAGTGGTGTGAAACAAACATACCAGAGGACTCTTGTGATGCTCTGATGAAGATCTGAACTAGTCTCTCAGGAAGTGGCAGTTACAAAGCTCCTTTCCATCAAAAAGGAAATAGTAAGGTAGTCCAGTGAGTAGGTCTCCCCAGGACTGGCTGAGAGTGGGATAGCAGAGAGGGGATGGGAAGATGTTATTTCTGCAATCACAACTTGTAAAGCCACCAGACTGAGTGACAGGAAGAGTTGCAGTCTGAGTATAAGAGGGAGGGGTGGGTGTAAAAACAGAATGAATGTGAGCAGGTTAAAGCACCAGGAAGGGAGTCAGCCCAGATCAGGGTAGAATTGAGATGCTGTGTGCCCAGGCAAATGTTTTTGCTTCTCCGCACCTCAGTTTCCCCAGCTGTGAAACAGAGATGACAGCCCTTGCCTCCTACACATGGACACTGTGAGGCTGAACTCATTAATGTTTGCCAAGCTGCTTAGAAATCCTCTGACGGAAGTTGCTGCACAGCATGAGCACACAGTTGTTTTGGTTTGGTTTTTGTTTTTTTTATTGAAACACTGAAGAGATGAGCAAATGAAAGAGTAACCAGCATAGTTCACTGCCTCTTTAGAAATTCCTGGTGAAATCCTAGCTAGCAAGGGAAGAGGGTTTGCAAGGGAGATGAGAAGAAAACAGATGCCAAGTGAGAGAGTTCTGGCACAAGGAGGGTGAAAGCATCCATCCTCTCTCACACTTGCCTGGTGACAAAAAAAAAAGAAAAAGAAAAAGAAAATGAAGGTGAAGGGGGGAGAGGGAGAAGGAGGGAGGGAGGGAAGGAGCAGTAATTCCAATGCGGTTGGAATAACTCTGCTCACTGTAGCCTGTCCAACAACAGCCCTGGCGGATCATAAAACAGCCTCTCACATCCATGTGGTTTTTGCTGCTAGGAGACAAGGTGCAAAACACACAACCTCACGCCGGGCTCTGTAAAACCTTATATCCCCCTCAGACCCAGAGTTCATCTGAAGAATTTGCATCACCTAATTAGAACCAAGCCAAGTTTCCCCCCCCAAAAAAAAAAAAAAGTAAAATACAGAAAATGAAAAGCCCCTTTCCCTTCTTTGTGATTTCAGTTACTATAAAATTTGAAAACTACCTTTCAGGCCTCTTCCCAGGAGAATTTCCACGAAGAGGCTGTGCTGGCGGGTCTCAGCCATGAAGAACAGTTGAAAGCTCAAGTCACTTCCTTGCAGCAGTGCCCAGAGGCAGGTGTACCCCATTCTCCTGCCTCCGTAGTGGGAACTGCTGACACACAACACCAGGAAGCACAACAGGACCGTGAAACAGCTCTCACTTTGGCTACTGTTGGCATTCTCAGGGTTGTTTTTCTGCACAGAGAACAAGAAGCAAATCTTTGCTTTTACAGACATTGTGATGAGTCATTTTTTTTTCCTCCTCCTCCTCTCTTCATTTTCATTCTTTTTGTATCTTTACTGTAAAGCAGAATAAAGCATACTGTAGTACAGGTGCTTAGGCTGGTGTTGCCCCTCCCTGTAACAAAGACCCTCACAACTTACCTGACAAACTGTACTGCAATGTGTGAAAGCACAATCTCTAGCACCTATGATTTACAAGGCAGCTTTATCTACATATCCTCCCACTGACCCCACCTGGGGCCTCTCACGGCTGCAGGCCACCAGGTGTATGAAATTTCATGGCAATTATGTGACTGGCCAAGAAAAGGAAGGTTTGGCAAGTGCCAGGTTGTGGTGGCCCTCAGCTCTATCTGCTCCCAGCAGTGGCCAGCCCTGGGCTGGAAAGCCATGGCAGATATGCTGCACAGAGTGGCCTGTCAGTCACAGTGTGAAAGCAAGGAGTTTTCGGGAGGAGGCTGATGATTTGTGAAGCCATGTCCAGGCACTTTGACCAGCAGGGACCATGGAGGCGTCTTGCCTGCCCTCACACAATGCAGGCTGAACCTGCACCTCTCCCTTAGACCTCTCTTTGAGGGGGCCACCAGGAAGCTACTCCAGCGGTGATTTAGCCTCACAGCTAAACCCACACACCTTCTTTTTGAACATACCCATCTCCCATGCTATGGGAAAGGCGAGCACAGGGGTTTGCCCACCTTGTCTACAGCCCCTCACCCATCTGTGCTGGGCATGGTTCCCCCAGCCCTCAGTGGCCAGGGTGGGCCTCTGAGGGGACCCAGCATGGCGGCAGCACCAGGCTGCAGTTGTGGACGGGCAGGGAAATGTCCTTCTCCCTCAGGCAGCTGGCAGAGACGAGCAGGGCCTGTCAAGAAGGCTGTGAGAGCAGGAGGGAGCTACTCGGATGATGGAGGATGTGAGGAGGTGAGTACCACATCAGCCCTTCCCTTGAGGGCATGCTGCCCACACAGCCGTGCTGTGGTGGCCGATGTCACCAAGCTGTGAAGAGCAGCACTGAGACTCTGGACTTGGTCCCTTTGGCACATCTACGGGGTGTAACAACATCATGTTGATGTGGCACTGGCTACTATGTTGGTAGGACTCATGAAATGGAGTGCTACTGCAGCTTTAATCCAACAGCCCAGGCTAGCAGCCAGCAGACTGGCCTGTAGGATCCCAACCTGACAGACTGAAATCCCACAGCAGTGATAGACTGCTGTTGCGTGCTCTGTGGGACCCAGCAGACACATCCATGCTGTGAGGCTGGAGGCAGACGTGTGGTGGATGCCACAATGGTAGACACAGCAACGGGACCTTTCTCAGAACCATATGTCCGAACAGCAGGGCCTGAGGCCTGTCCTTGTCATGCTCCCTTCCATCTACCCACGCTTTATTGCTTTGTCTGGGATTTCAGCGCAGGGGCTGTGGGTAGGGGACATGCTGTTACTGTGGGTTCAGATCATATTCTGATTACAGAGGCTGTGAGGAACATTCATTCCTAGTGGGTGTATCACAGCTACGGCTTCCGGAGAAAGCAGCCAGTGGAACAGCAACAGGTCCGTGACAGGGAGGGCCGTATCCGCTACAGCCTGTACACTCAAGAGGATGCAGCTGTATCCTCCCCGCCAGGCTTGCACTTGCATTTTCCTTCTCCAGAACCCAAGCAAGTGTTGCACCTCCTCTCCTTGCTGCAGCAACAGCGACAATTGACCTGCCAAGTGCGCATGCCCTGCAGAAAGTGCTCAGGAGGAATTTGTCTGCCCTCACATAGCCACCATATCTGCCCAAAACCTTGGGTTGTCTGCAAGAGGAGGCAGCTGGAGCACTAGTTTTAAGAGAGAAGTTACTCTAACCTGGCCTATGCAACCAGAGTGCACCCTCACGGTCTTTCAACACCCAAAGAGACACCAGCAAGGACCTAGCCTAGAGGTGTTGACGTCAGGGAGACCTGATGAACACCGTGTGCGTCACTGCTTCGAGTGAGAGGAAAGAGTCATCTCAGGGAGGGAGGGCAGACAGAAAACAAGGACCCCGAGGATCACTTGCTCAGAGGATGAGAGGGGAAAGAGGTCAGTTCCTGACAAGCAGCACAAAACAAACTCATTGTTCTGAGTGAGACTCTGTCGTCCCTCTTTCACCAGGTGTTACCTGGAAAATCCATCTGCCCATTCCCCCTCCCTTCCCCATTCCTCTGCCCTGGCTGCTCAGGGAATGGGGAAATTCCTGAGACAGCTGTAATGGCACCAGCTTCCTGGCCAGTCTCGCCTCACCTTCCTAGAGGAAAATCAGCAGATCTCATCTGATGCCTGGAGGAGGAAGCACCCGGCAGCCCTGAGACAGGCACTTTTTGGCAGAAGCTTCACATCCCATGGTAGGACACGTATTTCATTACTTATGCATTCTTTCCTGGCCTACAGAAATCTGCTTTGTGGGTTTACCAGCCAGATGTTGCCCTGTAGTAATGGTCTAAAAACCAGACCAGCCCACAGAAATACCCCTGTCTTCCTCTCTACCATACCTTTTGCACTACCTACCGGCACCTTCTGGAAAGGCTGAGGGCCTGACAATTACCTACAAGGAAGCAAGAAATACCAAGGCCTTCCATGCCTTTTCTATAGGTGGAAAAAGAAGTCCAAATCTTTTCCCTGCCCCACCTCCAGCAACTCCAGTGTAAACATCCCTTCCAAGTCTTCTCACATAAATTCCAGGGTTTATCCATAGGACAGTCCAGTTCAGAGCAAAGCTCTAGACCTGGATTTTGCATCCTAGTAAAGGCCATCAGCAAAATGATGCTAAAAAGTAGTTCCCTGTCATGTCCATCACTGCCCTCACATCACAGCACCACTTCCCTAAGCAGAGCCAGAGCAGGCTCCATGGGTACACATGGAGTATGTAAGCCTTTTCCATAGAACGGTTGTTTAAAAAAACTCCTTGGGATCATAGCCCCGAAGAAAGGACCCTGCAGAGACCAGCAGTGTACATACAATGACAACATTATGCTCCCCAAAATGCTGTCATGGGCAAGAAACACAGAGGAGAAGGGAACTTCTTGTCATGGTTGATTGATGGTTGCTTTGGCCCACAGCCAGCTTGGAATACCCCAAGCCTGTGGAGAACCTTTGGAAATGAAATGCTGAGGAAGTTGTAGATCCTCTTGAAGAGTCAACTAAAAACAGAGTGCAGGTTTTGTAAACATAGTGTGCATACACTGTTAAAAGACACTCTTTCTGCTGGGTTTTGGCATTGTGTCTAATACTGCTGGCCAGAAAGGCTGGTCGGGAGCAGGAATTTGGGGATTTCTTAAAAACGGCAGTATTGGAAAAAATGTTGAAATGTTGACATTTCCCACAAAATGCAAGTTTTGAATTTGTTTTTGGCCAGGAACCATCAAACAGTATCACTTTGCTTCTTTTGAAATAATATCCATGTTCAATACAATTGTGTGAGCATGATTCTTCAGATATAAACAGAAGAGAACATGGACATTTTAACCTTTTTTTTTTTTTTTTTTTTCCCTGTACTATATAACTGCCCATATGTTTGCCAAGAGAAAAGCAAACCACTGAAAGTTTTTTAAGCTTTGTGATTCTCCTCCTTTTTTTCTGCCCATACTCTCCCTTCAGGGACACTGGCTTGAAACTGGTGATAACAACAGACAAAGTTAACGCAGGTGTTCTTTAAAGAGGTCACTTATGTGAGTGTCTAAATCGAAGAATATAAAAAATCCAAATGTACCGTGCTCTGGAGCTAAGGCCAAAGAAAGGCCAAGACCGGGATCACTAAATCAAGCTTTGCCACTGACATCAAAAGGATTTAGCATAAACCCATTCCAAATTAAAATGGTCCTTACAGTTGAAAGGCAAGTCCTTATTTTCCTGGTACCTAGGCCCTGTTGTACATCATTCATCTCTTGTTTATGTGAGTGCACAGGCCCTTGACCGTAGCTTTGTTCATCTGGTTTTTATAAAGGACAACTACTATTTCAGATCAGAGGAGAATGTGTGCTACGCACAAGTATCTTGTCTACTTCAGAGCACAGCAGTTTCCAAGCGGATGCCACTCTGGCTCCTAGCCTGGTCTCCCTTCAGTCGTCCGGTCTTCCAGAGTCAAGCAATAAATTCCATCCCTTCTACACAATTTAGCAAAGGCCATATGAGTCATTACTGGGTGTGAGGACAATGATGGATGTTCCCTTAAAATGGTTTCTGTTCTGCTATTCCTGCTGCAGGAGGCCTTTTAGGAAGCTCTGGTCAGGTCCCTGGAAAAAAGTGCTGCTTGGGGTCCTGACGAGCTGTGTAATGCTTTCTGCTGTGAAAATCTGTAAAGATCCTTCTTCAGATAAAGATATTGTCCTGTTCCCCAGGGGTATCTGCTCTTCACAGCCATTTTCTATGCTACAAAGACTGCCTGCAGCTAGGCTGTTCGTTTCATGGGCTGCTTATGGCTCAGCTGTGACCGTGACAGTGTGAATCCACCTGGACATCTGGCTGTTTCTGCCCCCATCAGTAAGACTGGGGTGCAAACAGCAAGATAATTCTCAGTGGATACAGCCATCACTGTCTTAGGAATGTTTGTTCTTTCAATTAATAAATGTTTCCATGAAACTTTTGGGTAGAAGGAGATACTACTGACAGTTCGGACATGATTGCTTTCTTTGTATTGTAATAGAAGTTCAGAGGTTTGGGGGGAGCAAGTGAGCAGTTATTTTCAATGCTTATGTAATACCTACTTGCACAGTGTGTTTATCTGGAAGATGAGGGATTATTTTAGATATGACTGACAAGTCTGTTGACAATGATCAGAAAGGTGTAGAAATATGTAGAATTCACAGCTAATTATACTTCTTTTGTGGCAATTGCATTTTTATTCCCTTCCAGTTCTACCCCCTTCACATGAAGTAAAGGTAATTGCTTAGGGCACAGAGCCCAGCACGGGGAGGTGCTGCAGGTGCTACTGAAACATGTCGAAGAAACACGCAATGTTGTGTTTTTCATTCCCTTAATCATACAGACAGAAGTGAAGCTCTCCTGTTTGAGCAGATGGAAAGGGAATCAGTTCTGTGCACCTCTCGTGGTGTGATTTCAGGATTTGGGCTGGGGGTTAGACTGGTCTCTGCCACAAAGCTGGTAGCTGTGTGTCGCAGCTGCTGCAGAGAGACCTTCATGAGGCATAAGCAGTGTCCAGGATTGTCAAGGAGAAATATAAGCAGGTGGGCAGGATCCTTCCAACTCTGAGAGAGCAGTTCTGCGTGGCATTAGAGCCGATACCTTCTGCAAGGAAGCGTGGGTGGTCACTACTGAGCCTTGTGTATAACTTCGAGAAAGTAGAGCCAAGTAAAAAAAAGATAAGGACCTTAATGGAGTGACCACTTCTCACCCATAGCCTTATGCATATCTCCACACTTTGAAACAAAGAACATAAATCAGCTGTTGCCAAGCAGCTAGAGAACATAATTTCTTAATGTTGAACAGCTGAGAGTGAACATGTATGTATGCTTGTAAAAGATATGTCACATACATAGCTGTTTTCTTGCCAGGAATCTGGGTTTGCTACTTGAAACTTAGAGTTTTCACCTTGAATTTCCCATAATCAGGACATGCGTACTCCTGGTTTCTTTTTCCTTGTTCTTTTTAAGTGCTGTCATTCTTAAATGTGCAGGCAGCGCTTCAGTGGGAGCTGTTACTGTAGATGACTGTTCTGTGATAATATTTATGTAGCATGTTCTTCTACGGGCTTAGCTCTTGCCAGCTCTGCATCTTTGTTCCAGGCAGCGCTCCTGTTGACTGTTAACACTGAACTCTCACATCAGATGTCCCGAGAACATGTTTTTTGCTTTGATCCATTCCTAGCAGCGCAAGAGTCATTGCTGTACCAAAGCCCTGCCTGATCCCTCCGGGATACATTTACCAAGGCTTCCTAGCAGGTAACACACAAAAAGTGGGACACATGGGGACAGCTCCAAATGTTTGCCTTTTCCTAAAAATAGAATTCCTACAATTAAGAGGAAAAAACCGGGATTTTCTTCTGCAACAAGATACTGGCAACACTGGCGTGTGGCAGCAAGTGCAGTACAGGCCAACAGGCCATCAGGCAGTTCTGCTAGTGCATCTCCATTCTTAAAAGTCCCCTCCTTTCCCTCCTCCTTCCTTTCTTATGCATTTTGGTAATAAGAAGGTAGGCCAAGCACCTAAAAGCTGACTGGGCATGCGCATGTCCCCATCCATCTGTGACAGGCTGTGTGTGGCCCGCAGAGAAGCCATAGGCAGGGCGTCCTAGGAGCATGTGAAGGAATGTTATTAACAGCTGCAGCAGCGCTGCAGGGATAAATGATCTGTTTCTTCAGCCCAGGGTGCACTTTGGCAACAGCTCAGCCACTAGAAAAAAGATCAGTGCATGCTTAGGTAAGTGGGTGTCAACTCCTCCTTAATAGTGTCAGAAGAGGAAATTTAACAAGACAACTATTGATGTCAGAGAGATCATCTCTGCAAAGGGAGAGCAGTCCAGAATTCTTTGGACATACTCATCTCTCCGTCACAGACTCTGAGATTTTGTTTAGATTAGTCAGTGAATTTGTTCTCTTCCACAGTTTTCCTGCTCCATGAAAGACAGATCTTAGTAACAATCTTGTGAGACTGGACAGTAAATCTGGAGAATAATTATTCACTGACCGCAACCTGCTTTGAAAAACTCCATGAAAGAAGCTGCTGGCAATTAATACTGCTCAGTAGGATGAATAGAGGTCTGCGGGCACACGGAAAAGGCTGACAAAAAGGGAGAAATGCATCATTTCCCTTGATGATCTGAGCTACATGTCCACATGTTATAAAGGCTGTTGATTTTCACAATTAATAAATGTGGGTCTTAGCACACTGTTCTCTCTTGCATCCTCCCAAAGCTTGGGGCTGGTGGGCTCTGGAGCATGCTGCACAGGGGCTCTGCACAGCTGTAACGAACAGAAGCTGAAAGAAACCTTCCCCTTCCTGCAGGACAAGCCAACTGAGGACCTGTATAGGCATGAAAACATCTCCAGTGCTCCCCTGTGAAACCTGGGAGCTGTGCTGTGTGACTGTGAGCTCCAGCCCCTGCTTCCTTACGTGGAAACTATTTACATCTAGAGATACAGAACACTTCTGAGACGCCAGGCACCCCTTGGCATAGCCCCAGCCAACACCAACCCCCTCCAAGAGATGGCCAGGGAGGTGAGAACAGTGCTGTGTCTGCCTTCACACAGCCAGCCTCTCCTTTTACGCCGTGTCTGCAAGCTAGTTTGTTAAGAGAAGGAAGAAAAAACCCCAAAGCCCCAAGACTATTTTTATTTATGATCATGTCCGTGGGCTGCTCTTTGTCTAGACAGCTGGTATTAGTATCTGAAGCTGTCCTGGAATTTGAAATACCATTTATTTACAGGGGAAATAAAAGCCATGAGATTAAACAGTTCGTAAAAATAATCTGGGAACTGACACGAGGCCCAGAGAGACCAAAGGTAACAAGATCTAGAGCAGGCATCTTCATTTGTCTTGGCTGTGGTGATGTTTTCTCAGAAAACAAAACAAAACAACTTCCCTCTCCCAGATGCACCCCCCTCCAAAAAAACAAAACAAAACAATTTGGTTTTAGGAAAGCATTTCCTTTTTTTTTTTTTTTTTTTTTTTCTCCTCCCACCTTTGTTTGGTTGCTTTAAACAAGCCCCCAACAAGGAATCTTCCAAGCAAACCAGTCACCCAACTGAAAAGAGGGTTTGGACGGGCAGCTCTTACCCACCCAAGACAACCCTGGGACCTGGGAGCTGCTATACGTTCATGCAGAGAGACTCTGGGGCGGTCACAATTGCAGCAAAATGCCATGTTGACAGCGCTGACAATGTTTTTGTTTCTGCTTGCAGCACAAAAGTAACAGCAGGAGGGTGGATAGCTGTCCTTCCGCTGCTGGGGAGGCTGCGCCAGGTCGCGATCAGTGCCTACTGCGTTCGCCATGGCTGCGTTGCAGACCACCTCATCTGTTTGGCCTTCACACCGCACTCATTTTTCACTGCCAGTTGACAGACTTTAGGAGGTTTCCAGACATGGAGCTGAGCAGGAAAAGAGCAAAACAAACTTCTGGGCTCCATCTGCTCCCTTCCCTTGAATGAGCAGTGCGCCATAACCCAGGGGAGTGTGTAAAGGAGTTTGGTCGAGTCACCCTGTAATTCTACACAGCAGCTGGTGAACTTTAAAGACCAACTGCTCTAAGGTGTGGGACCTCCCCCTTTTACAAAGAGCCACTGGCTCCTTGTTGAGGCATAAAGTTCATATTAATTTAAGTGAGCCGTTAGACCTCGTGCATAACTGCTTGGCTAGAGAAGTGTGATATTGCTCATACTACGCGGGGACAGCTCAGTCAATAAGGCAGCAGCTACAGGACAGCACAGCGGTACCAGGCTGGGCATGGGCTGTCTTTGTGCAGCATTGGCACGGGTAAGAGTTGGGCTAGGGAGGACTGGCAGAAGTTCTGAGCAGTTTGAAGGTATTTTGGCTCAGGGGTCTACGAGGGGAGAAGCAACTCTGGGTTCTGTGATCCTGAAGTTGAAAACAAGAGCTAAGACCTTTTATTTTGCTTCACTAGTGTCTAATGTGTTTTTTTCTCATGCAGCCATTCTGGCACGAATGCAGAGCAGCAGGCATTTTTAGCAAACTACCAATTAATGTTGGTAGCCTCAGTTTTAAATGCAATCCAAGGAAATCCTCCATTTTAATCCAATGCATGCAGTAAAGAGGGAAACAAAAATCTTTAGGCTTAGGGCTTAAATCAAGACACAGCAAAAACATCACTCTATTCAGGTGCCAGGTTCTTGAAAAATCAGCCCCTTCAGATATATGGCACAGCCTGCAAGGGAAGATGGTTACAGAGCACAGCTGGGGCACGTGCTTGGTTTCCAGCTGTGACACAGAGCTCACATACTTGGAGTTATAAAATCCACCGATTAAACTAGTTAGTCATGAAACTAAACTACCCTGTAATATTGTTTACTCTGCGTAGAGGCAGAGACTGCATTTTATAGTGCAAAGAAACAACTAGCACAAGAGCCCACGCATATTACAAAATACTCATCTGCTCCCTCTCTTTTTGCATGCCCCCTGCAATCTTGAAGCATCTGCCACATTACCGAGAGGGCCACATTTGGTGGAGAACAGTTGAGTTTTGGCTACTGTTGCAGGACTCAATTTGCTGGACCATGGTCCTGGCCCAAGATGACCAAACTTGTCATAGTATGGAAACGCTGCTAATGAGATCAGAGTCTGAAGAGGCAAATTCCAAAGCGCAGAGAGAAAAGGATGTTTTCTTTTCCGCTGGACAAAACACAACTTTTCTGGCAGGCACAAGTAGGACAGTCTGTCCACTTTGGCAATTCCCTGCATGCCTGGACATACACAAGTGTGTTTTTACATGCAACCCGCTTTGATTACACAATCTCCCTCCAAGAGAACTTGGCAAGGAAGATATCTGAGAGGCTTTAGAAACTCCGAGCAGTCTGCAGCGTGCTGCATCTCTCACTCTATTTCTAGCACCGTGTGGAGCAGCTGACCGCTGGGAAAACAACCAAAGAAAGCCACCATAACCATTGATCAGGTACCCAGGCTGCCACTCCACAGATCCTACAAGGTCACAGGTTTAGTTCCAGTTGCCAGCTTACACCTACCCTCATCAAGTAGCTGGGCCCATGAGCACTGAACCAGCCCTTAGGCCAAATATTTTCCCCTTTTCATTTCCCAAGGGTGAGCCTGGACCTTTGCCAAATGCATCTGGTAACAGGTTAACGTGTCATAGGCTTTTCCTGACCAAGACTCTTCTTGCCTCGTTTTATTTTCTGAAGTTGGACCTGCTCTTTCAGTATTCACCTCTTCCAGAAAGGACAATTTAACACTCATCTGGGGAGAGAGTATTTAATGCTGAAGCCTGATTCTCCTAGACTCAAGTTAAACTTTCTGGGAAATGTCCCATAGCTTGCCCAGGGATTCTCATGCTCATTTAGGTTGCAGGCATCCTATCTGTATGACCATAATATTACTTAATTTGCATTTATTCTGGGTAGAGAAGCATCCATGTCTTGTGCTTATTGAAATGCAATTGAGATCAGTGCTAGTGCCAGGCAACCTTAAAGAGCAAAACATTCTAGTTAAGGCCAGGGTCACAGTCTTGATTACAAAGTTTGAAACATATTTAGCAAACACAGGCATAAAAACAAGAAAAGACAGACCTGTGTTTCACGGGTCTCTTGCTCTGAATGTTAGGCATCCTCTAGGGCATTGCTTGCCTGTGGATCTGCACGCCCATCTCATGAGGTGTCCTAACTCCAGGATGCATCTGCTGAGAGTGGGTATCCAGAAATGTCTATCTCCCATTTAATCTCTAGATTTATTTGCTTTTTTTTTTCCTATTTTTAACACAAATAGAAGTGTCAGATTGTGTATGGAGAGTCACCTTCCTTTCTTTCTGATAGAGGATCTTATCACACTGCACTTCACTTTGGAATAGATACTTGGCATTTGTGAGAACAGCTAAGAACAATTGAAAACCTATATTTATCTAAGAAGGATGCTTCATAAAGACTCAGAGTGCTCACCCTTCTAGCTTTTCTTTACTAAATCAATTAAAAACTTCATTTTTAGCATTCTCTAAATTTCATTTTCATTGCTGTAATTTCCTATTGTGCTGCACCATTTCATTCATCTTCTCATTTAACAGCATTTCACAGAGCCCACATCAGGCATCAATACATCTTCCTGTTTTAAGGGTTTACTGTGTCAGAGTATCGTTATCAAACACGACAGCTAATAATTTCTGAAATCCTGAAATCTGGGCACTGTCTACACCAGGTGAGAATGAAGAATGTCAAAATCTCAGCCGTAGCGATCAGATTTCCCCACTTGTCTGCGGGAGTCACTGTCTTCCCCTGGGTTTCTCTATAGCTCATTAAACAAAACAAAACAAAAAAGGGCCTCTATAGAAAGAAAAAGGTTGACATGATTAACTAGCTCTGCTGCTAATGTGTGCAACCCACCCAGGTGTCTAGACAGTTTGAAAAATACAGGTTGTATTCAGGAGGAACAGCTGCTACTCCTCAAGTCCCCCTGTGCTGGACCTCAAATTAAGTAGGTACAGACCCTATCGATATTAGGTGGTCCTCTTCCAAAGGAAACATCCAGCATGTGGCAGGAAATTAAGTTATTGATTCAGTAGGTGGCACTTTACCTTTCAGGTCAGTGAATCGCTTGCTCAGCCTGCAAGGAAGTCCTGAGCTCCCAAAGGCGCCTGCTCTGGGGAAAGTATGCGAGCAAGGTTTTTCAGAGCCTGATGTGGGAAACCCACAGTATTTTGTCATAAATGGAAAGGGGAAAAAAAAAAAAAAAAAAAGGCAACACCTGTGTCCTGGCCAGATGCCAGTTTAGGCAGGTGTTTCTTGACTGCCTGTGTGCCCTGCAAAGTAATAAGCTGGGGAGCATGTTTTCTTATGCAGGGTTCGGACAGTAAAATTCAGCTAGGCCCTTCTAAATAATGGTTAATGGCTTTGTAAGAGGTTGTGAGAGGGGAAATGGACAGATGCCTGTAAGAATAGGTGTGCTGGAACCCCCGAGGACAACCTAGGAGGTTATCCAGAATTAGCGTCTTGGCCTGTGGCCCCGAAGTACCATGCACCACAAGGCTTCCCTGGGCCGTAAGGGAAGACGGCAGAGCAACCATACAAGATGTTAGAGGAAAGCACAGGGCTAAGTGCCTAAGAAGCCCCCGACTCCTAAAAGCTGCAACTCTGAGCAAAGTGAGAAACTGCAGGTTAAACCCATTTGACAAGGCCTTAAGATACTGTCCTCGTGCCTGTGAGGGTCTGGAGGAACATGTGCGTGGTGCAGAAACACAGAAAGCCAGGGATGTGTGCTCCTAAACCTGCAGGCGCTTGGGACTGCTCCCAGCTGAGCCACTTGACATGAACAGCACGCTGCTGGAGCAGGTTGAACACCAGGGAAATGTGAGGCATCCCTCCTGGGCTGGTGCATCCTTCACTTGACTCACATCTGTCACAGCCCTGAAAAAAACACAGAGGGCTTTGCCCTGCTTCGCCGCGTTTGGGAATCGTTGTCCATTTTACTCATAGTGGAAAAAAACAGTTTATAGCTCAGCTAAGTTACAGCCAGTCAAAAAGGCCTCCCAAGCCGTGCAGCGTGGCTGGTTAGCGTTGGGTTATTTAGGATGCTGAAATTCAGAGGGCTGTTTGTGTGGCCATCGCTGCTTTTTTAGGAGCCTGCAAACCACCTCAACTTCTGTACGCTGCGGCAACATGTGAGCAGAGGAATGTGGCTGCTCTGTGCTAGTCCCAGAAAAGGTCCCAGATGAGGCCAGCAGATTGGGCAGCAGACGTGCAACACCGAGCCTTTGAATAAAACCCGCAGGCTTGCATCTCCCCTGCGCTACGTGCGTATGTGACCGGGGCTAAGGGCAGGAAACCGGCACGGAGATGCCACAGGAACAGAATGCACAAGGGCAGCTTGGACGCCCGGTGGGAAGAGCATTGCTAAGCAGTAAGCAAGTTGTAAAACACAAGTCAGACAAAACATCTGGCAGCTGCTTCAAATAGTTCTCTGTCTGAAGGGCAGACAAGCCTGCAATAGTCTCAAATCAAAACATGTGCAAGGACAGGATCAATGCTCCAATGTGCTTTGTGCAAGCGCTGAATGAATTTTGCTCCCTTCAGCACTGCTTTGTATGCCAAGAAAGGCTGCGCTTTGGGTTAGGTTTTTAATTTTAATAAACCTTGCTAAATAAATCACTACGTATTTCCCTCTCCAGTCAAATGCAACTTAGTCTTTGGCATGAGATCAACAGCATTAGCTCTGCATAGGAAGCATATGGGCGAGGAGGGGGGAGCGCGCTAGCAAATGTTTTTCATGATTGTCTTAACTTAATCAGGCAAGAAAGCACAACTGCCAAAGTAGGTTCTTGAAAGTATAACACAAATCCTTCTAGTTTGTACATCTCAGGCATAGGGAATGGGATGACAGCCTTGAAAAATTTGGGGTAAGAACGGGACAGGTACAGACCGATGGCTGCACCCAGTTGGGGAGGTTGCTTGCGCTGAGAGAAATCATTTCATCAGCAACGTGCCAGTGCTGCAGACAAAGGCGAGAATCAACAACTGTCCTCCCCCTTCTCAGGTTTTTCTGTCTCGTTGACGTTGTCATAGCTTTGGTCAAGACCCACAGCAGGAATGCCGGCACCAACGTGCTGCACGAGAGTGTAACCTGCACCCAAGACGGGCTTTCCTTTTGCAAGGAATTTCGACGAGACTGCTAAAGGAATGACAGACTTCCTAATCAGCTGCTAAAGGCATCCAGTGAAAGCTTCCCCTCTTCACACTTTCCTTTCGACTCGGAGCACTTTTACCAAAGCCTCAAATCTCAGGAAAACCCAAAAGCTATGCCCACGGAGCATCAGGACACCAGGTTCTCTGCAGGTTTGTCGCAGCACTTCTGTCTCACCAGCAAGGCAACAGCAAACTACAAAGGCCAGGAGCCTCCTGTAAAATGGGGCAGAGCAGTCCCACGTGCACGAACATGCTGCGCCAGCAACAGCAGGAAGATGAGAGATGCCGGCCAGCGTAAGAGCGTTGGCTTTCAAGGCGGCCGTGGTACGAGCAGGGCTTGTAATTTTCAACGCTGCTCGGAAAAAGGAGCCGGTCTGCCTGCCACATGCCTGTGCCTGAAAGCAGGCAAGAGCAGGGGAAGCAGCCACTGATTCATTAGGCCTTGCTAATCTGTGATATCATTTGTTGATTCCACCAGCTCTGATCCCCATCCCATGACTTCCTCCGCCGTCGCCATGGCACCGTACATAAACACGGCGAACTCCCAGCCCCGAGCAGGTCATTTATTTCAAATATTCCATGCAGCTGGAACACAAGCCTGTTTGGGTGTCTGGAGCAGAGCATGAACTAATTTCTCAGTCTTCTGCACCCGCCCCACCTTGTGGGCCCTCCCCAGCCCGCTGTGCTCCCAGCACCTCTCCAGCCCCACTCCCAGCAAGGCAGGGGCAGCCTTCCCTCCGAAGCTGGCAAGAAATAAGTTTCACTCCCAGCCCCAAAACCTGCTGCAGCAGAACACAACCGTGCTGATAACTAAACACACAGACTGCTCAGCTTCAGATGTACAGAGTCGTCTTCTACACGTGGGAAAACAAACAGGATGAAGCCTTCCAAAATTCAAAAAAAAATCTTTGCTGTGATTGGACAAGGAAAGAAAGCACTTGCCTTTTCTTTTTTTTTTTAAAGAAAAAAGTTCTCCTCACCCAGTACCCTTATAAGGTAGTTCATAAGCATACCTCTGAGCTTCGGTTGAGCCTCACATTTTGTAGTGTCTACGTGAACTGATGAAGTGATTTGCTTTTCACGCACAAGGCGGTAGCTGCAGGAAAGACAGAAGTATGTGGCCAGGAGGCAGAAGTAAAGCCTCTGTCATAACTGGCAAAAGCACCTGGTCACTTTGGGGAACCTTAACCTACCTGCTGATAGCATTTGAGAGCACCGCTTTGTCACACAGGCGGGAAGCAGAGGAGACTGAAGGCACTACACCAGCAAGCAAGAAAGTCTGTACTCCACAAAAGGCAATCCGCATCTCCTCGCAACCCAGGAACAAAGCCTCTTGTGCAAATAGAGCTCTCAGAAGCCTCAGAAGCAGAGCAGGAGGTAGGGAGTGACTGAAAACCCACATTCAGTGACGAGCTAAATCAAGCTGGTGATGGAGTTGTTCAGAACACATGGAAATCAGACATTTTTCCAAGCACGTGATACAGAAATGATTTCCACCACTCAGCTTGGCCTGCTACAGCCCCTTCTGTGCTTAGTGCACTGTGCTATGGCCAGGGGTTCCTTTAGCCCCTACCATTTCATTTTGCTTTCTTCTGTCTGTCACCTCTTTACCTAAGAAGGACAGAAAGTCAGGTGTCAACACGAAGTGGTAGGTTGGAGCCTTGTTTTTGGTTTTCACAAGATGCTTTTCTGGAAGAAAAAGGTTTGTCTACTGTAATCTAGGAGATGCTTGCAAACCTCCCCAACATATCAATTTTAGAAAGATAGGTAAAGCCCTGGTCTATTGAATCTACTTGAAGAAACAATAGTATAGTGTAACGAGTTGTGTAGAACAAGTTGTATGAGTTGTAATTCAAGGCAGCTTTAGCTTCCTCCTTTGACTTAACAGATTTAATTCAGCTCTACCAGGAATAGCTATCTTTAGGCATGAATGGCAGATGTACAAAATCACAGGTTCCAACAGCCTACCAATAGCTGCAGCTCGCCCTCCACCTACACACGGCTTTTAGGTGCCAGCTTTAAATTTTTATTCTTCGAAGCAAGGTCCCAACAGCCCTTGCTTTACCTACTTGGGTTGAGTTCCTGGAAGTACGCTCAGCCTTCACGCGGAAGCTAGATATGGAAAATTCTCATCATGTCACGCAAATAAAACTCAGCATCAAGCAATATTTAATAAAGTTTATTAGGTTACCAAGTATTATCTACAGCCATAAAATAGGAAGTGAGAGTTTTAAAACTGTACAAAATGTACTGGGGAAGTGAGAAGAGATGGAGACAAGGGAGCATGAAGAGCGTTAGAAGTGAGGAGAACACAGGCTTCCCTGGAGTTAAGGAAGACACTGGTTCTAGTCGAAGGCAACCAAGTAGGGCTCCATACACACTATTTTTTGTGCAATTTGTGTCCCACCCTGTAACAGAAACTAGTACAAACCTCTATGTTAAAAAAATCATACAATATTAGATTAAAAAAGAAAGGGGCACATCATACCCCACCCAGTCTTGGCACCAATTCTGTGCTTTAAAAAATATACTATGTAAGTAGTTTATTTTTAAAAAGGTACCCTACAGCAGCTGTTTAAAACATGTTCTTATACATACACCACAAATATATATATTAACATTTTCAACAACTAAACTCATTTGTACCTACACAGAACTGAAGGAATAACTCAAGAGCAAAAAAAAACCAACCACACAAACATTTTTTCAAGACAAAGAAATGTGCAAAATAACCCCAGAAAGGCAGCATAGTAACCTGTGGAGAGGTCAAGAGAGCAGCTCCTGCTAGTAAAGGAGTGTCATCCTCTTTACTTGGCTACTGAGGCAAGAATCTATTTGGGATGTGCTGATTTTGCCTGAATTGCTTGTCCTGTTTATTGCAGTTCTCCCCTGCCAACCCCCCAGCTCTGGAGAGGTTTATTTTCTTGCTGTGCTTGAAGATCAACCCCGTTGGGCTCTGGTGAAGTCTCTCAAGTTACATTCTGCAGCAACCACCTTCTGGATTTCTGGTCTGCTTATGGCACTTCCGCAGCTACACTGCCACCACCTTCCCTGGGACAACTTCTCACCCCCAAGCAACAGACAGAACTATTCAGCTGCATCGCTAAACAGAGATTATGCTGATGGTCTATGGCAGAACAAAGCCTGGTTTGGGTGACTAAGCAGCTTATTCAAGAAGAGAATTCCCTGGAAGAGCCCTTAGAGAATTACTGTGTTTCTCTAAAACCTTAACGTGGAACAGGCTATACAGAAAGCAGACCTAAGATGGCAGGACCTACAGCTGAGTAACAAGTCTGAGGACATCCAGTCTGTCTCACCAGGGACTTTATTGCAGAAGTTTGTCCCTTCCCTGTCCTTACATCAGCAAGAAACCCTTCAGTCCCAGACTAAAACCTACAGTTTTAAGTCAAGAGGAAGAGGGCAGATGAAGACGTGGGGTGACTGTTCAACCAACCGAGTCACACCCACTAAGAGGAGGCAGGACAGAATGGAACAGGAGAACCGAGTGTGATGGTGATAAACAAGAAAGCAAGGTTTACTGTCTATGAAACATGGTAAGGAGTCCTAGCAGAGAGACAGATATCAGCAACATAACCACCTCCTCCAATTTAAGTGTCCTGGTGGAAGGGTTCTTGGTTTTGGTGTTTCAGGGTTTGGGTTTTTTTTGGTTTTCAAAACTCAGCAATGAATTCCTCTTGGTATTCCAGACTCTTCCCAACTCTGCTGGCCACCCCATGCCTTTCTGTTCTTAGCACCTGGTCTTAAGATGACCACTCCTAGTGCCTTCCCTTCCCCTAAACTATGTTCTTCCCTTCAGCTGGTACAGGAGAGCTTGCTCCCAGGCTCTACAACCCAAAGGATGCAGGACAGCCTTTTATCAGGAGAAGCAGGGAGGAACAGAGCTTCTAAGTGTTCCTTTTTTTTTTTTTCCTCCTTAAAGTGTGCAGGGGAAGTGACTTCCAAAGAACAAAAACACTCGGTTCTGAAACAAGGACTACTTGAGAGCTTGCCAGTAAGGGCACATGGAGGCTGTATCAGTGACAGAAGTACTTTGGCCAAGGAGTTCCAACAGTAGCGATGACACAAGGGTGGCAAACCCATCTCCTAGTGGGTCAGCTCCGGATATTTTGCCTTGGTTCCAACTCTCGATCCTGGAACATGAAGGTCATTGGTAGAGCAGGTAACTCTTGAGGGAAGCTGGCAGTGGCAGCGTAGGGATCTCATTCAGTCTTTCCTTGCCCAGAGCAAGCCTCACAGCTCGCCGACACAAGTCCATCAGAGGCAGTGGTTCAGCTGGAAAGAGAGAGAGCCAAGACGTTAACATCCCAAGCCACAAGCTACACATTCATCTTGTTTGTTCTAGAAATCCCCCAGAAAAAGAGATTGAGCAAGAAAAGTGGATGCCTGGCTTGTTCACAAAACCCAAACCATTCAGCATCCACAAGTCAGCAGCTTCAGCTCAAATACATGGGCAGGGCACGACATTTCTGTGGAAGTTACTTAAGTTAAAAAGTTGCGTGTGAAGGAAGAGAGACTAAAATCCCTAAAAGAAGTTTCTTCTCTGCAACAACATTCAAGTAAGAACACGTCTTCTAGCTTGTGCCTCTCGCTGCACTATCCAAAAACCTTTGGAAGAGATTTATTGAAGTAAGAGACAGCAGCAGACAGTTTGGTAGCATCATATGGTATGGGCACCCAGAAAGTACTCTGATTTGTTTTTATCCACTAGAAACAGAACTGTCACCCCTTTCATTTCTGCCGCTACTTCTCATGAAAAAAGCAAAGCCATCTGTCAAAGCTTTGTGTCACTACTCATATTGTGACATTTCCCATCAGAGGATTTCTTCCTACATTACAAACCTGGGAAAAATACACGTCTTCTGCTATTTTTGCACCTTGTACTTACAAACAAGGAACAAGATACTAGTTTTTTCAGGCAAGGCATACGGGGACCTTTGATGCTGAACAGTCATTGACAGCATACAGGGGACTGAGGTCAAAGCCAAGGCGAGCACATCACAGCTGCACAGAAGGAACACAGATTAGTTTCTCACGGCTCCTGTTGCTGAGTCTCTCCAAGCTCACCTGCACAAGCCCAAGGGGTTCCTCTGCCCCAAAGAGACAGCTAAAACAAAGGCATCCCAAATTCAGTAGGTAACCAGACATCCTTCTAATAATCTGGATGCTCAGCACGCACCATTAGAAAGCTTTCTTTAGAGACATCTCAGGCTGAACACAGACACCTAAAAACATCCCCAAAAACAGAAGAGCTTGGCTGAGAAGCTGCAGTTTTCAGGAACTCTGATAGATGCCAACAGCTCTAGCTTCCACTGCTACAAGCCAAATTAATCTGATTGTTCATACAGCTGTTTTAAACAGCTGAGAGACTGGGAAAGCTTAATTTCTAAGCACGATCATGTTACTGTATTTCTTACCAGAAGCCTCTCCATCAATAGGTGGACACAAATCCCTTCCTTCCAAGTTCAAAGATAACAGCTAACATTGAAAAGCTCAGACAGAAGAGGTCAGTCATCTCTGCTCAGGCCACTCCTGATTCTACCTTGGAAACAGTAACAGTCCACGTAAAAAACGTCTCTAATGAAAAGCAGAGAAAGCAGTTTATCTGTTTTTTGGCAAAAAGGCTGGGAAGGAGAGTTTGTTAGCTGTAGAGACTTGGTTGGTAACAGTCAGAAATTGCACTCTAATTGGTCCGTCTCCTCCTCAAGTTAGTAGCCAGAGCTGAACTAATGCCTTATTTCCCCCCCCATCAATCCCTGCTAAGCATCCCAAGCTATTACCTGCTGCAGGGGAAGCTGCAGTGGAATGTTTTTCTAGCACCAGAACTTCGGAGAACTGCTTCGAGCATCGTTACTGAGGCATCACACCTCTAACTACACCTCTTCCACGGGGAGAGATGGGTGGAGAACAACCAAACAGCTGTCAGGGCAGTGCTGTTCCTACCATTTGTCACCATGTCCTGTGCCAGAAAGCAGCCCCAGGGTTGCTCATACCCCCAGCACTGCCCATCTTGCTGCTCATGACCTACTTCAGGATCCACGCTGCCTCTCCTGCAGGGACAGATCTCTGTACAGCAGGACTGCACGTCTTGGCTCTGGCTGCGATACGACTGGAGAAACCTATTACTGGCAGCACTCCTCTGGCGCTTCCCAACGTAGCTTACACAAAAGTTTGTACCCTCTCTGGGGTACAAGCGTGCTGTATTCCAAGTCTGTCCCAACTCCTCTTGCTCCATATGGAGATAGCTTGGGCAGAGGTATTGTCTAGCCAGAGGACGAGGGGCCTGGGCTTCCAAAGCCTCTAGCATTAACATAATATATTCTGATTTAATGGCCTTAAAAGCCGAGAGGATCTTCTTCCCACAGAGCAGAACTTTGTCCTCAGCTATTCTGCCCTGATAACCCCCTCTTACTAAAGATAGACCAGAAGAGAAAGCACACGCATCTGACCTCCTTCCATTCACAAGCACTACAATCACTGGACACAGTGCTGCTATTGAATGCTCAGAAGGGGTTAGAGCCAGACACCTTCTTTCTGTCCGTGCCAAAATAGCGTCCTGTCATTCCTGGCCTCATGCCCATGATTCACTCCTATGCTGAGAGCACGCTACAACCAAATCCAATACAGGAGGTGGCTGTTTCCCTGCTAAGAGCAGTTCTGTGCAGACAGCTCCACAGACTCGCTGGCTCTGAAGGGAGCTGCAAGCTTTGGCCTTGACCCTTCCAAAAACCTGGTTGCTGGAGCCGCTGCCATTCTATAAGCTGTTGTGGCAGGATAAGCTCGGTTCCCCTCTGTTGGTGAGAAAATGCTTTGCCAAAAGCTCTCACTTCAAAAGATTTCGATTCTCCAGGGTTATTCAGCCTTTCCTGCTCTGAGCTCATCTGCTAAAAAGCTGATGGGAAGAAGGCTGACTATAGGAAAAACCAGGATAGTTACAGGAATACACCTATGCTGAGCGCTGAGATCGTGCCTCAGCAGCCACTGAAATGCTTGCCAGCTGCAAAGAAAATAGTGGCGCTACTGTCTGAGTAACACACCGCTTGAGGGACAGTCCCCAGCTTATTTTTTCTGAGCTAAGCATTCCCTTGAAAAAGATCAATTATGTTGTGGCTCACGATAGAAATAGGTTATGAGGCAACTGTCTCAGTGGATAGATCACCTGCTTTGCAAAGAATTTAGTCACACTCCATGACAGAATAAGCTGAACACCCAGACCATCCAATCAGCCTCATTTCTAAACCAGTTTAAAGAATCAAGAGCTGAAGAATCCAGTAACTGTTTTTCAATAACAGGCAGCAAGCAGTTGTTCTGCAGACTTTCACCTGGGTCCAGCATGTCTCAGGCTTTATTAATGCACTGGGAAGCCCCTGTTGTACGCAGGTGTTTGCTTCCAAAGTCAAGCAGGACTTCTCTAACCTAAAAGAAGCTTCCTCGGAAGTGTCATTGGTTGCCTATGAACCCAGTGAATAAGAGAGGAGTTCACCAGAGGTGCTTAAGCAGCAGGAGATGCTATCTGGCCCTTTCCCTCTGCTCTGAGCAGCATGCCTTGCTTTCTGCCCGCACGAACACAAGACACATCAGGTCTGCAAGCATTGGTATAGATACCTGTCTTGCCAAATTGAGGTATATTTCTCAAAGCACTTGTGGATTTTACACCTATCCCCTCACAAGGCTCTCCTGGTTGTTCTGACAGCTCAGTTTTCAGGTGCCAGTGCTGCTTTCCATACCTCACATCACCAGTGCCAGGGGTTTGACACGGCTGGCCCAGCGTCATAACAAACATGTTCTAAGCACAAATAAAAGCCTAGTATGCTACAGCCTTTGGGCAGACACCGTTCTGGAATGCAGGGGAAACACTACCCTTTTCATATCAATATTGCCAAATTTATTTCAGTAACATAAATCCAGATATTAATCCACTTCCTTCACCTCTCTCCTCCACCCTACCCAGAGGACTGAGTCACAGTCTGGCCCAGTGGGAACCTCTGACTACGAGAGATAAGACTTTAGCACATTTGGACAGCCAAACTTATTACTAAGCTTAGCTAGGGATTGAGGTCCCTATTAGTAAAAGGCCTGGCATGCAAGTTGGGCTGGCTGCAATACCCAGCCCCACACTGAAAATCAGCACAGCCTGCCCTGAGAGAAACAAAGCAAGCTACTTTCTTCAAAGATAGGACATTCCCCTTTCCTCAGAGAGGGACAGCTCTTCGCACTCCTTCCTGCAGGGGATTTTAACAAGTCCCTTCATCAGGCACTGCAGGAAGGTGATTGTCCCTCAGGGACTGTTCCCTGCAGAAGGCACCAGGATTACACTGCAAAGAACAACTGGCCAAAAAGGCCATTCCTGCTGAGACCTTGGTAGCAGTATAGGAAGGCCGTATAGGAAGGCTTGTCATTGCTCCAGACAGACTGGCACCTCCTTCTCCCACTATGCCTCCCCAGACTTCACTTGCTCCCTGCAGCACCTTATTAACAACACGTTACCCAGCCAGACAAGCTGTTTTAATTGCCACTAAGGATTCAGAGATTTCTCTACATCCCACTGCTGCCACGAAATCCTCACCTCTTCAGGAAAGTGAAAACCCTCCAGGATGGTGTACTAAGCCCGCACGTAAGCGGCACGCAGATTTTTATTTGTGCTGCTAAAACAAATAGAGCTATACTCACGGTCGAGTCCATTCAAGTAGCGCATCCGTATTTCACAGTGTCCCCACACTGCGCTCACCACGGGGTACAGCTTTTTCCCTTTGAGTCCCCGAAAGGCAACACCCATGTACTGCCCATCCACAATGAAGCTCAGCGTCCCATCGTCCATGTCCAGAACCACCAGGAAGGAATCCGGCACAATGAAAGTTTCATCTGGTTCTAGGAAGGCAGGGTAGGTTTTACTTGGCTGGTTCTTGCCGTCGTGGTACAATCTGTTGCGCCCGAGGTCCCATCCCCACGACTCATGGTTATTTCCTACGAGCGTGGTGTACCCTACGGAGTGCAGAGGGGCGTCTGCTGTTGCCACCCCTACCACAGCATGCGTGCCTCGCTGCCGCATCGCCCACGTGATCTGCCACACGTGCAGTCCTCGCGTGTATCCCACTTTGCCTCTGATAGCGTCTGTGCTCTGAGCCACCGGATGCCGGTGAAATATCAGTTTGTCATCCTCCTTCACGAATACATTCAGCGAGCGATCGTCGTTGTTCCACGAATGCAGTAGCTGGACTTCGTACGACACCGGAGGCATGTCCAGCAGCAAGTCCAGACGTGTGGGTTTGCTGTAGTCAAGTCCCTGGAGCTCCTGTTTCAAAGGCCTGTATACCGGGTCCCTCATATCCACAGTCTTTATCCCACCTGTGACCTTCTGACCCATCGTGCGTTCTGGTTTTGCCTACTTGTAGGCTCCCAAAGCAAGCTCATCAATTTGCCCGGCTGCTTCTGCTGTCATTCAGCCCTACAGGAAGTGTTGCTTGGAGACCTTGTCGAGATGTACACTAGTCAGTATTGCCTAATGGATGGAAAGAAAAACAGGAGACAAGTTAAACATTACCACATACAGCCTTGTATGCAACATTTACAGAGCAGTTTCAATCCATTTATCTTGACAATTCATCCTTCCTTTCCACCAGCACGGGGAATGCATGCCACCTATACAGCGTACCCTGCACAGCAGAGAGAGCATATAGATCAAACAGACAGGTACTGAGTCTGTCCTCTTCAGAGAGGCACTCAAATTCCTCCTCTTGTCTAAAGAAGGTGTGGATCCGGCCAGAGCTCACCTCTTTGCAAGGCACTGTCCCTTATTACTGCACTACTAAACCCTGAGAGCTGGTCCGTGGTCAGACTGACTCCAGCTGTCGTTTGCCTTGAATCATGGACAACATCTAAGTCAGGCTGGATAAATTGACAACGGTTTCTTCTACACAGAAGACTCAGTACACAGTAATAATGCCTGAGATTTCAGTGCTCCAGGACTATCTTTGCCCAGCCTACCAGCTCTACGTGGTGCCACAAGACCAGGCTGAGCAGGACACCCACCCAGAGAAGGCCCAGGCTGATCACCGGTGTTCGTTACTCCAGCTCCTTCCACCCACCTTGGGGTTCTCCAGCCAAGGCCATCTGTACAGCTATCCACCAAGGAGCCAAAACACACGAGGCATTTTTAATACCCAGAAAGAGTCCAAACAGCTTCAGTGAATTTTAAAACACACCACGATTAGCAGGTTTGGGCCCTGTAGCAGCTGACCGGTAGCAAAGGCTTGGTTTGTACAGAGAGCTGCTGTGCAAAGCTCTAATCTGAGCTATCCCTACAGGAAAGGGCGGCACTACTGAATTAACTTCTCCCTCTGCTGCTATAGAGGGATGCAAAGCATTCGTAAGTATAGCTCCATTCCAGGGAAAGGAGAGCAGGCTGCATTTCAGGAGGGCAATATTTGTGTTCCGTTTCAGGGAGAGGATCACAGGCTGGCAAGCAGAGCAGACACTGCAAACAAGCCCGGTACCTGCAATATTTTTCCAGGGTTCAAAACAGCTTATTCACAAACATGCTAGGTGAACACTCGGTGTTCTCCTAGCTGGTACTTGAGTGCTTCCTCCACAGGGCTCCCAGATCAGACCTTAGATGAGGAAGCCTGACCTGTAGCCTTTTTTTGGCAGACAGCTGTAGGAGTTCTTGGAGAACCCCCTTCAATGCAAGCATCCCCTGGAGTAAAGGCCGCATACCACAGAGACACGCACACCCAGGGGTTGCCTGGTGGCATTATCCAGCCATAAATAGTTTGCTTCCCTCAACGTTTAAACAGTTCCAAGAGAGAAACAGAAACAGCACTGAGCACAAGCCATCTCCCCCCAGCAGTGATCAAGCAAGGTAGGAACCAGGCAGTAAGATGAAAGCTGCTCCACCTGGAGCCTTACAGACCTTCCCCGATCAGCTGGCAAGGCAGCCAGCAGCCATCGACACAGGTTTCAGGACATAGCTCAGCCCCTCTCCAGCTCTGGAAAGTACCCTGAAGGCCTGACTGTGCAAGTCAGGAACAGCAGATAAAGCGGCTGGGTCCAGCCCCAGCAGACACCCGTTGGCACTACGGGCTGCAGGGGATCGCTGCCGTCCGGAGAGCGGCTACACCTCCCAGATGGCTCGGCTCAAGTGAGCAGCTTCAGCTGGGGCAGCTCCTCTTCTCCAAGAGGAAAAAATTCCCAGCTTCAGATGCAGAGTCCAGGGGGAGGAGTGAGATTCTTCTCCGTTTAGCAGTTTTCCTTCCAAATTTCAGAGAACCCTCTAAAAAGTTGAAGCCAGCTTGCCTGAAGAGACGAGCTTGCTGTGTGCGCCTCTCCTCCAGCTCCACATCCACCGAAGTGGCTCTGCTCTCGCTCAGCAACACAAACAACCCTCTGTAAGGCAGCTGCCAAACTGGGGGCAGCTATTAGGAGAATTAAAAGTGGGAGGGGAGTGAACTGGCTTTCTAAGAAAAAAAGTGTTATTTTAACATTTCCTGAAGTGAGGCAATCAGTCGGGGCTCCTGCCAGCTACAGTCACAACACTTACTCACAACCAGGACCTCATCTGGCATAGAAAATGAGCATGAATCAGGTCTGGTTTAAAAATAAGGTTACTGGACATTAGCAGCAAGGCTTCAGCTAGAAGGTGACAGGGAAGGTTCGCGTATGTCCTGGGTTACAGGTCAATTCACCAGCTTCCCTACAACTTATTCCTACTCCATGGTATGCCATGGGAACACTCAGCTGGAATCTGGTAGTTCTTAAGAGATGACTCCTTTTCTTGCCCCCTTTTTTTATTTGTTAAGTGCAGAAGGGAAAAATCCTTGACATTCTTTAAGAGTCACATCCCAGCGCACATTACTAAGCAGCAGGATGGCTATTTCCTAAGCATTTAGGGACCTCGGACGTATGGCACGGAAGGACAGAAGGCTCATTAAACAAATACCATTTAAATGAGATTCAATCACGTTACAAGCTGACAAGATGACTGAAAAGCGTATATGTTAAGCACATACCATCCACAGCATCAAAACAAGTCCTCTGTTATTGAAGCCAGCGAGTCAACAGCTGAGAAGCGGCAAGAAGCCACACAACAACTTGAGCAATGGCAGTGACTGGGTGCCAGCACGCCCTGGCACAATACCTGTGTTATTTATTTCTGCCCCAAAGCTCAGAGTGCCACCACCACCTAGCACAGGCACTTGGGACCAAGTGCCTCGGTGGCAGAGGCTCTCCCAGCCTCCAAAGCCAAAGCCTCTCTCACCCTGGGAGCCTGCAGCATCAAACCAAGGGATCCCAAGAGCAAGCTGCTACAGGCAGAAGCCGGGCTGCTGGTGTAAAAGCACCCGCATTGTCACAACATCACAAGTCACGCAAACTCACCCGGGGAGCTGCCTGGCAATACTTAAACTCAGCACATGTACCACATGGAGTTATTTGAGGATTTAACAGCAGTTTTTCCCAGTGGTCCCCACTCTCCCATCTTCAAACCCTCACGCCTGAGGTATGAAACGGAGGCCTTCAGCGCTCACAAAGCCGACACCAGCTCTGTTAGGATGAGATTTCTCAAGTTGCTCCAGCAGGAGCCTTCCCTTTCCTGGGAGATGCACATTAATGCTGGCTGGAAGGTAGGATTTTAAAACGTCTCAGTGCAAGTCACTTGCTCAGGCTGGGAGTAGGACCATCAGGCTGCTGAGGCTGAGCTGTGTTGCTCTGCAGAAAGCACCAGATGAGCTACCTGGCATTCCCAAGGCTTATGGCACATGGACAAGGGCTGTCAACGAGGCACTGGCTACAGCGCACTTGGAAGCCTACAGGCGAGTTCAGCTGTTGGAACATTGATTAGGATAAAGGAACAAAACATTGGCAGGAGGGAGAGAGGCAGATTTCCTGAGAGCTGTACAGTACATGTGAGAACACTGCATAGGAAGCAACAACCAAAACAAAGCAGCCTGCCAGACTGCAGGAGTACTGATGCAGACTGTTCTCAAGTGCAATGCTTGAGAGAAGTAGGAACACAACTCTGCGCTCCCCATTAGCAAAACAACGCCTCGTTCATTGTAACTTTCCCTCCTGCCAACGTCAGCTTTTATCTAGAAGCTTTTTCTTCTCCCTTTCTTCACCAGAAAGGGAATCACCACAGTTCAAGACAGGAACTTCTGAAACATTTGGTAGGATACTGTCTCACTGCCTGCTCCACAAAGCAAGCAGCCTTTCCTCAACACAAGCACCAGTCGCCACTTGCCTTAGTTGTGACTCTTTCCCCAGGCAGACTAATACCATAAGATGAAGGACTATAGCCAGAATAAACAGAAATAAAGGGGAAAAAGATTGCAACAAAAGGGTCAATTAGACTGAGAGCAGGTCAGACACTGAGCACCATATGCCAAGATTCAAGCACAACATGGCTCGTTATTAGGGCAAGGCAGCGATTTCAACTCAGAGCTGGCTCCACTGTCCCTTGCCTGGTCTAAAACTGCAGAGTAGCACCTCGCCCTACAATCAGGAGGTACAATTACGCACCTTTTAAAAAAGCTTTGCCATGCACAAGACAATACAGACACTTTCCCTTCAGCGGGACAGAGCGAGAAGCTTACTCTCCTAAACGAACAAATTAATGCTCTGGATAGCTTTATGAGATGCAGACAGCCATAAATGAAAGGATACGCTAGGGAGCCAGCTACTCCAAAACCTTTGAGAAGTTAGAGGATTAAGTACAAGCGGTAGAAGTGCTTTTACCTATTGCATCAACAGCTCAGGCTTGCTGGAATACTGCTTTACTTTATCAACATAATGCTCCATTTTGCTCCCATGCTATTTGCTGTTTTTATTGGTAATTTCTAGACTTAAAAGCTTCAGAACAAAGTTGTAAGCGTGTCTCAGAGCAAAACGCTCACTGTCATTTTCAGGGAGTTAGACCTCCCCTCGGTTTAACTGTTCAAAGCAAGGAGATTTGCCATACTAGAAAGAAATGCCAGCCTTCAAAACTACTGCCTGACGGAAATAGATCAAGGTAGGAGGAGATAGCAAAGACATTTCAATGGATGGTGTCAAAGTTCCAGCTGCTAAATGGAAGAAGACAGCTTTTTTTTTCCTTTTTAAACAAGGCTTTGCAAAGAAAAGAATGTGTACAGCAGTCAGAGCAGAGTTGGTTTCCAACTTCTATTTAGGAACATCATTTGCCTATCACAGCCCTCTCCTGAAGCAGTCACTATAATTTAGTTCACCACCATGCTGTGTAAAACTGAGCAGGACCATCCTGTGCCCGTGGCGCCTTCAGCTCGTAGCCAACCTGTCAGAACACAACCAAGAACCCACGCAGGCCGATGCCACGCAGACAGCAGCCTGGACTACCCCCAGCAGGATATTTTGTTTCCTGGTGTGAATCAAGTAACTAGAATTTGGTTTCAGTCACTTCCCTCCTGTCACCCAGAACCTGGGGAACACCTTGCATGCATTAGGCTAAGCAGTGCCTTGGCTCACACAGATAGGCTTAAAAAGTCACCCAAATCTAAAACGCTATTATTCCAAGACAATTCGCCTCATTCTTATCTATGCCAGCATTCAAACCCGTTCACCTCATCTGAGCACACAAATGCAATCCCAGCTATCAATGCAGCGTATGCAAGCCAAGGAACACTCACCCAAGAAGCCCTCATTGTTTCATCTGAAGCCAAAGAGCTGTTCCCATGCAAGTTTTTTCACACGGCGGGAGGTTGTGTCAGGTAGCTCCGTCTCAAAGTGACACAGGAATTTTAACAGGCTCTGTACAGATTTTCAGCTCCATTTGGAAGCAGCTTGCACAGCAGCGAGAGCCCTCAAAGCCCCAATTATGTCTCCACACAAGGCAAAGCATTTGTAGCAGCCATGCAGAAAGTCACTGCTGGTTCCTTTAACATCCCCCGAGCCAGCTCCTGAGCTGCCAGAGCACTGCCGAAGCCTCTGCACAGCACGGATGGCTCAACCCAAAACGCAAAGGGCATCGAGTTCTAGGAGCAGCCTATCCAAAACAATGAAAAGCAAAGAACACTTACTGGAAAATGCATGCACCTGTGAGGCACTCAGCCACTGAAAACAGATGTTTTCATTAGGTCAAGTACTGGCAAGTCATTCTCCTTCGGTTACAAGCTTTACCAGAAGGAAGGACCAGAAGCACTTCAGTCAGTTACAAAGAGTTTTGTGAATGTGACTGCAAAAATCACTTAGCTCCTCACCAGTCTTCCCTTGCTCTGCAGCTCAACATCTCCAGAACACCTGTCTGGGACATCAGTTACACAATTACATGGAAGCCCTGAAACTCCTTGATCTCCCATCCAGTCTTGCTTCAAGCCTATTTCTTCTAGTTTACTGTGGCTTACGTTTCCCCCCCATATTTGTAAGGCTACTTCTATAGATAAGAGTCCAAGCCTTCAAACACACACAGCATACTCCGCAGACAGTGAATCAAAGCCATACCCTACAGATTTCCCATCTGGAAAACCTCAGGGTAACGACAGAAAATATTCTACACATTTACTTGCTTACTCCTTTAGAAAGCTGAACTAAAGTACACAGCTCTAGTAAATGAGACACAGAAAAAGCACATGTACTTTTGCTCAGGTTTCCATGATTTTAATAGAAGAACATTAAGTAAACTTGGTAAAATTCTTAGGCTCAATGTTCATCCTACAAGCTAGTAGATAAAGCAGCTAAACTGACAGGAGCTGCACTACTGCTACTTGTATTAGTTGGCTGGCAGCAGCTTACCTGGAGAATGTGCAAGGTGCTCGCAGGTACCTCACATGCTAGTTTTGTACACAACCCCCGAAGGCCCTTCACACAGAGCTACCCCCTTTCTTTGACGGGAACTCTAGAATCTGCTTCAACACCACAGTTTGATGTTTCAACACACAGTGAGTTTCTCCTCACTTTTAAGAGCAGATCCCTTGATCACACAGGCCTTCTGTAAAACCAAGCGAAAAAGCAAAGAATGAACATCGATGCTACAAAACCATCCTAAAAGCACGGGGCAGAAAGGAACTTGCAAGCCTCAAGTGTAAACAGCATCCAAGCCTTAGTCCCAGAGAATCAGGACCCCCTGTTCTATTTAGCCTTAATTCTTAGCATCAAAATTGTAGTGCTTCACTTGCAGCGTGCATTTCTGCCTCCTGCAGGAGGTGATCACAGCAAGGCTGTGGCATCCCCTCATCCAGCCCTGGTGCAACCATTTCACCAGCACTCTAGCTTTAACACCCTTCCCACCCCATTAAATACTGAGCAAAGCCTTGCAGGGGGAGTAAGCTTACCTACTCTGAAGTTCCCAAGCGCTGCATTAGCAGAGAATGAGCAGCTACGAAGCAGATGACAGGAACGATCGCACCAAACGTGGCTAGAGCTGGTTTCGGAGTGTTGCAATTGTGCAATTGTTCTTAGATCAGGGCTGGGCAGGCAACATTTATTACATAGCATTGGTTTTGGCAGCACTGGAGAGCCTCCTTGCTATCTCACTCTACATGCAGAAGGGTGCCGCAGTGCCACGGGGGCAGCTTCCCCAGCCCCACCTAGCGAGGAGCAGCAGCAGCTTGGCTCAGCAGGTTTTGCTGCTGGCAGGGCTGCGTGGCCTCCGCAGAAAGTGAAACCGCAGTCACTGAGATCATCAGAGGTAGGGCGAGAACATTTCAGATGGCACGTGTCCCAGCAACGAGCAGAAAGGAACATCCTTGAGCAGGAGGAGGCCCCTGACATGAACTGCACAAGCATGTCGGGGATGGGGAGAACAAGAATTTTAGTGTTTGGCAGTGACCTCCTCAGGCTACAAAGCTAACAAACCACCTTGCTAAGCCAACAGCCTCGTTCTCCTAAGCAGCAAGTTTCACGGTCTTAGATACCAAGAGCTTTGCTCTCCTATACGTTAGGCAGCTGGCATAAGCGCGTCCACCCTGAGACAACCCAGGAGAGGCTTTTAAGGAAGCCAAGAACTTGCCACTGTACAATATTGCTGGGATTTGTAGCCACTGAACCAGCTTGTCCATACGAATACAATACTCTAACGAACCTCTCCTTGGGATAAGGAGGCTTCTGAAGAATTTTCCAGCTATTTTTGCAGTGTTGAAAGGCAGTGCAATGAGGACAGTATGCCTTCTTACACGCTGAATGGAGGGGCTGGTTCTCCAGCGCAACACTGAAGTTACTCAGAAGTCGGCACATCCGAGTAAGCTAAATCTGGAACAACCCTAAAACCTGGAACAACCCATCCTCAAGTAAGCCACCGACTAGAAACCAACATGAACAAGTCTCCTCTGTCCCCCTACCTAGCCTGCTCCCGCTAAGTGCAGTGCTGCATATCCTAGCAGAAAGGGCTTCTCAGCAGCAGGAGAGGTAGCTCTGCAAAGTATTTGCAATAATGGAAGGAACCCGGGCAGGAAGAGTCCTGCAGCTCTTGCCAGAGACTTTCTGCTATTGAAGATTGGTTACTTGGTTACAAATGGCAATTTTGGTTACACAAAAACTAAGATTTTCTTGAAATGAAAAAGTGAACTCAAGCAGATTTCCCTTGCAAAGGAAGTTCAGGGGATATGTCAGAAAGGTCATTAGATTCTTTGCAGCTCTGTTTAAGGTAGCTCCCAGAGAATGCACAAATGCCAGTTAATGCAAGTTAAAGAGCCTTGAAGAGATACCATGCTTGGTGTTTAAAATAGCTTCTCAGAAGTAGACTGCACCTATGTGCTCCGGCAATGCCATCTTTGGTGGGCATCAAGCCCTAAAACAGATGAGATTTGCAGTGCTAAGCTCTCCCTTGCACTCGAGCCCTGTGCTTAGGGACAGGCTCGTCCTTCACAAGCCTTCAAAACCACAACAGCACGTGTTCTTCCCCAGCCTCTCCCACTTACGACTAACGTGTACTCACAGGCGCAGCACTAAGATCAGTGCGCCACACTGACATAAGGGCCTGTCCACCAGCACAATCCATGACCTTTCATCCAGCCCACGCGCCTGAGCTTACCCCACGGACTGCAGACAGCCTTGTTTCATAACACACATTGGGCTGGAGACTTCCCTTCCTGAAAGGACAAGTGGTAGCAAGGCATCTCGTCAGGACCTCTGTTTCCCTGCCTCCCTCTCAAGTAGAGGAAGCCAGCCCGAGCACCGTAATCTGTACCCACAGAGGCTGGGATCAGCTCTAAGAGGCTCTCAGTCCCTGCAAGACGATACATTTTTGGCATGAGAGCTGTTAGCCCATCTTCCTATAGAGAGGCTACTCACTCTAATACTCTCAAGCAATTCTTTTGTAGTTTTTCCTGAAGCTGCTTCAAGGATGCATTGCCCTCAGTATCCCAGCAGGATCAGAAGGACGCGTAGCTTAAACCAGTTCTACAGCTGGCTTCGGACCTCTGCCTTGCAGACACCACTGCTTCTCATCTCCTTGCCCTGCGATGTCTCCATTTCCTTTCCGCTCTTACTCACAGACCAGGGCTGTTACACAGCAAACACTGCTCAACTCAGGACAGCGAGACTCTGGCTAGAAGTGGTTCATTTATTGGTGGTGTAACAGACAGATGTGAAAAGGAGTTGAGCAATTCGCTGTGGTTTCCCTGCATGCTCCTTGTACAACAGAAAGCCTGACTCCAACCAGATCCTTACCACTACGGAGCACTGCCACAGAGGCACATCAGTACCTGCACAGCAGGGCAAGCGGCATCGGATGGCACAAGGAGTACGGTTAAGTTCACCCTGGGGCCTGAGAGAAGCCACAGTGAGCGGGGCTGAACAAACAGGCCAGAGAGCTAGCGACTAAAGCTCTTTCCCCAAAGGCAGGATAGTCCCAAGTTTACCATCCCACACAACTGACAGCTCCGCATCTTAGCCAAGGGCTGAGAAACATAGCCAGCGTCCCTTCCCATGTCCCACATCTGCAGCTGCAGCAGTGACCTTCCTTACACCTCTCCCCTTTGCTCTTCTCCAACATCCTGCTGGTCTAGAATAGCACTTCGTAGCCAACTGGCAAAATGCTATTTTCCAGAAGCAACTGAACTATAGTTTCTAGCAAGTTATTTCCTGGCAACTGCTACAAGCCTAGGGAACTGATTTGATCAACTCCAGCGCCAGGTGGAACTCGGCATCTGCATCGTGCTTGGTGCCACAGGACAGACTGCCGCATGCTCAGACACCAGCCCAGCTATATTCTCCCCGTGGCTCCAGTTCGCAATACATACGAATGGATTGCAGACACTCCTTGATTTTCCAACACAGAGGTTGTGGACAGGCTGGAGTGGGGACATGCTGTAGCTGATGAAGATCAGATGCGGGGAGTTCAGCTTTGAGCCACAGCTCTGCGCTCCAGATAGATTCTTTTGGAGGAAATAGAAAGAAGCTGTGCCTTGGCAGTTGTGCCTGAGCCAAGACAGGACCTGTATATGGTTTTATAGCAGTAGGAAGAAAGACCCAGACAACTCCCTTCTTCCTCTGAGGGAAGGGCAAGGAAACACTGCAGCGAGGTTACAAAGCAATGCAGCTACTGCAGATAGAAACCGAGTTAGTGCAGTTGCTGTACTTTTATCTACAGCCCTACTCCTGCTCAAAGCGCTCTGCAGACGTTAGTCATCAGCACGGTCATTCTGCAGAGCAAGCTGTTTCCAGCCGATGCACTGAGACACTTGTTTGAGCAACTTATGGGAGGCTACAGTGCTCCAGCTACAACACGCTCCGCCAGCACAACAAGTCCTCCACGTGCTTCAGCACGCAGATACCTATTTAGAGGACACAGAAGCACTGGCTCAAATGCTTTCCAGACCAAGCGAGACATACTTGCTGCATACCAGGTTGCAGTCTCACCGGTCACATTTGGTAAAGTCACTTTTTTAAGCTCCTGGTACCATTTCCAGTCTCGAAGCATCCGACAAGTGATTCTTCTCCTCATTGCTTGTGTCAGTAACACATTTTCTGGGGATAGGGTTTGCTTATATTGAAATTAAGGCCATTTGGAAGCTGTTTCCAGGTTGATTGAATGAAGTCTCTGCCTTAAGCAAAAGGCACTGATGTCCTGGAGTCTTGGGAGAGCTTATTTCAAGGAGAAAAACTACGCTAGCATAGATCCCAACAGGAGAAGTCAGCTGCAAGAGGCACAGGCTTTTCACCATTATGATTTCTTCACATGGTCTCAGGGGACAGCTCTGCTCTGCCTGCAGACTACAGAAATAAGTCATACAGGGAGCAGGAAGGCAGGCCACATGCAACTTTTCCACCTTGCCCCGTGTATCACCTTTTGTAGACTTTTGAACCTGTCTGACCGCCTCAATTGCCCTTTCCTTATGTTACTGAGATTTGGCACGTCAACTAGTGGTGTTGCCAGAGAATGCCTCCCATCCCAGCAAGGCTGAAGTCTCCACTTGGCACGCTGCAAACACAGAACCCCCAGTTTAACAAACAAGCTGCACTTGAAAGACTAGTTTGTGGGACTAACCACCAAGCACACGAACAGTGCTTGTCTTACAGCTTCCCCGTCCTTTAGCAGCCACCTCCGTGCTGCTTTTCTACTGCCACACAAGTTAATCAGCCCAGTTTCTAAAAAGTTTTCTATAACCAAGGATTATACTGAGGCTTCTGCTCAGGTACCATATAGCACTGCCCTCACGTAAGGGCTCCTTCAGGGCAAGGGGCTGACTTGAGCTCTGCAAAGATCTTAGAAACTCTACGACAAGTGGAAGCTCCAAGTGCTAACGCAACCAGCAGGGAAGCATCTCTGATGAGCTCCTCAGGACCTGTAGATTAAAAGGCTACACAGGAAGAAGTGCCGGTGTCTTCCAGAGCTCTTTTCAGACCATCTTCACAGAAAGTCACGAGAAGAGTAAGCCATTTAGACCACACCTCAAAATGTGAGTTAGAGGTATAGACAAAGGACAGCCTGAGCAGAGTCAGGGAAATGAACAGGAAGGACAGAGGACTCGAAGGTACCTGCCCTGACAAGGCTGAGTTACAACACTGCAATGCTTCAGTTTCCCTTTCAAAAGGGTTTCAAACTGACTAGGTTGGTCAGCTACTCTGGAGCCTTTGTTGAAAGCCAGTCTGAACTGGGATTACAAAAAGGGAAGCGGGAATACCCACATACCTTCACTGTAGTTACTAATGGACCAGAGGATTGTCGTCCAGTCACAGGTCATTCCAGTGCACTGAAAGCCACAACGAGCAGTGCTGCATTAGTCAGTTCCTCTCCTCCAGCCCTTCCCATCCCATTCCTCACCCTGCTTGCACAAGCGTCAATGCGAGCACGCTAAGACTGAACTGGGAACCCATCCAGGAAGGTGCTGCTCCCCAGGCTGGTTCACGGCCTGGCGCTGCAAGCCTTTGTCCCAGCTCAAAAGAGGGGACAAAGCAAGCAACAGTATTTTGGCTGGCACTACTCTCCAGAAGCCATTCCATAGATGGAGTAAAACTGTATAGTTTTTTTTTTTTTAGCACTGGTATTAAAGAGTCAGCACCTGGCCAAGTTGCCACATCAGCCTCATGTTTCTCCCTCCTTCCCTCCAGCACTGAAGCTGGAACATCCCACGACAAGCTGCATTTAGAAAGGCATTCCCTCCACAATTAGGCCACCAGAAGTTTTAAATGTCAGTGTTTATGCCCAAAGCTATTTGCATTAAATGCTACATAATCCATAATGAGCCACCCTCTTATACAAGGGCTCTATTCTTTCAGTTATTTCCTCATTTACTAATTTGCACTTTACCTAGCACACCGTCCAGCCCTCACATCCAAGTAGCTTTATTCATTAGTGTTGCCTTGTAATCAGTAGATGTGGAAGACAGCAGTGAGCAGCAAGAATGAAGCTTGTTTCTACCTCTGCCCAGAGTTTCTGTTCCTGTCTTGGAAGCTCTTTTTGGCTAAGACTGCAAGAGTGGACAAAACAAGCCATCAGGAAAAAGGTTTTGGTAACAAAGCACTCCTTCCCCTCTGATATGAGTTAACAATGAATCACCGTGGTTTAATGCTAGCAGCAGCCGCTGTGTTAGAAGAAATCCATGTTAGAGTTCTCAGCCATCACCTATCAGAGCTCCCCATCTGTCTCCTTCCTAGGTGACAGCTGGGAAGAACAAAGACTTCCCACAGCTGCATCTTGTGCTACCCACTCCCAGTCCAGAGCTAGAGCCTCCCATTTTAGCTATCCTCAGCCTGGACAGATTTTTAGAAAGCCTCTCTCAAATATGCTGTGTTTGGAATGAAGGGAGCAACATGATTGCTATCTTGCTTGGGCTTGTCAGTCAGGCTGAAGAGTAAACCCATGGTCTAGACCAGCACCTCCTGCAGTTGGAAGAAGTCTTCTCTTCCAGGATAGCTGCTGCGCTGCTTTCAGTGGGCAGCACAAGGCAAAGCACAACACCTCCCTATACACCGGGAGCCCAGCAAGAGCTGATGGAAGTTGCCTAGTACTCACCAAGTACCATACCTGCACAAGGACAGGAACTGAGCTCTTACTGTATTAGCATCACATAGACTTAGGTATCCCAGACCTCAAGAGCAGCATTTTCTCAAGGAAGTGACTTCAAAATGTAAGGTACACAGCAGGTTATTAGGATATCAGCCCCTGCTCGTAAAAGCAATACCATTTATTCTGTCTGCAGACATACAGAATCCAGCAGGATCTCTTTCCTCAGGAAAACCATTTGCAGTTTAAGCTATTTTAATGAGGGCTGCCCAGCTACAGCCTCCTCCTTCCTCTTTTCATTTAAAGATGTCACAAGCACTGCTAACAGCAAAGCGAAAATCCCCACAGCAGAGCAGCTGCCAAGCACTAGATTACTCAGCCTGCTGCCCTCAAGTAGGTTTATTTTGTCTGAAGCTTCAGTACACATATCTACATCAAATACATCTATGCCAAAGGGGAAGTTGTGCAAGTGTCTGGTGCTGATGAGCAGCAGTACGGAACAAGCTGAAATCTGGGCCACGCGCCAGTAACAAAACCTCGGTCCATTACAAGAGTGGATCTCTGCTCCCTCTGAGCAAAGCATTGAACTTCTATGGCACCAAAAACAGAATGTTGTCCTCTGTAAAATTACAGGGACAGAGCAGCACATCCAGGAGCAGCAAAGCCAGCTCCTTCTGGTGAGAAACTGAAGTCACATTCCACCCCCGTGTCATTGCAGCACAGCCTGGGGAGCCTCAGCACAGCACTTCCTCGCTTGCTTTTCTTCCCCATGGATGGGCAGCGATGCTGCTACCAACCTACCAGGTAACCAGCAGGAGAAAGTGCTGAGTGAGCAGAAGGGCACACCTACCGCATCACAGGGAGAGAGGTAGGGCTAGAAGTGAAGGCAAACAGGAGCACAGAGGATGCCCTAAACTGCCTACACTACAGACAAAACTCCAAGGCTCAGCACACGATACCCAGCAGGACAGCATTCTGCTCCTCCTCACCAAAACCTGCTTTATCCCTGACAATGAAGGCAGTTAGATTTTCCTTCTCTTCCAGCTTCAGTTTCTTTGCATTACCATCCTCACCAACACAGCTGACATCTTTCTTCACATTCAGCAGCCTACTTCCAAGTTCGTCCCTGTTTTCCTCCCTTTTCCAGTCTGCATTCAGTCTGTAGTGGGCTTTCTGACTGAGGATTTCACAAGTTTTTCAGAAGTTTCAGAGTTTTTCTAACCCTATCAGACACCATAACAACGAAAACGCAAGAATGAGGTTCTGTAACTGAGACTACCATACACAATGAAGGATCTCTGCACAGCTACTGCCTGCATCCTTTTACAAGTGACCAGCGCTACAGCACAACATCATCCACAGAGCTTTAAGTAAAAGGAAGGCAGAGAGAGGATGCAGTGCAATGAGCACAACTTCTCCCCAAACTCCTTCCTTTACCCAGCTCAAACTGCAGCCAGCAGTACATTGCACCAGCAGCCTGCCTCAGCACGCGGAGCAGCTTCTCTTCCATCCTTTCTCTCACCAGCAGGTCACGGGCTGAAGCTAGCCATGCTCCTCTCACCTCTGATAGTCACAAGGTCACAGTCAAACCAAGTAACCAGCCAAGAAGCCCTGCAGTTTAGCAGCAGTCATTTCACATTATCTTGTTTAACGTCATGTAAGAAACCCGCAAGGCAGACAGGACAGCTGTTAAGCCCTTGAGCAGGATTGCTTGGGAGAAGAAATGCCTTCCAAAGGCACACCTGACATTAATCTCTGCTGTATCCTGCAATTCAGATCTGTCATCCTCTGGATTCAAGAAACAGGAGCTTTTTCTACTATACTGAGTAGAAAGCATCTCCCTAAGGATCTGTTCTGCCTCTCGTACCATATTTTTCCAGCATTCCCGAGGTGACAGAACAGCTGGTAAGAGCTGGCTGCATTGTTCAGCCCACAGCACTGCAGTGAGCTTCTAAAGGAGTCTGAGACACAGCACTGCACCAACACTTGCAGTGACAATGCAAACCCTACATGATGACTATAGAAATCCTCCTGACACTATAGATGGACTCAGAGGGAGAAACAGCAAGCTTGTGGCTGTTTTGAGAGCCTAGAAACACTGCTATCCTTCCAAGGACAGCCTGCTCCAAAGGGAACAACACTACTGTCAAGCAGAAAGGGCCCACCACTATGTGTGCAGCAATACCAGTAGTTAGGAAGTGAAATCAGCAAGTTTTGTACCTTACTTGTGACATTAAGAGAAGACTGGAAGAAAGCTTTTCATACATATTTTAAATCAGAGTTTAGAAATGGCAGTGGCGATGCTGAGATTTGAAAAAAAAGTAACTCATCTGTATCTCAGTGTGATTTATAGGACAGAAACGTATGGTAAGAGGTTCTCAGACCAACTTCCCCAGGAAATAAACAATCAAAACCCCCAGGTTACAGCCTGGCTGTACATACAAGCCTTGTCTGTCAACTAAGAAAAGAGCCTACCCACTTCCAAAAGTTAACTTTCTTCCAGTGGTATCACCCAGCGAGAGGCCTCCGCAAACTTATTTCAGGACCTCAGGAGGTCTCCAGTCCCATCTCCTCCTCCAAGCACGATCAGAGCTTTATCCAGTTTACTGTGGTCAGCCTTCAAAACTAGAGACTGCCCAGCCTCTGGGCAACCAGCTCCAATGTTTGACTCTCTTCATGATGAAGAAAACTCTTCCTTACACTTCGAGCTATACATCCTCTTCCCTGTTCAGGTCTTTCCAGTTCAATCAGCCAGTTTCATGCTGAACTTCGCGTTAATCCTCTGGTCGTGAACAAGTACGTGTAGTACAGCCTTTAATTGACAGTGAATCATTAAGCAATTTAAGCAGAGATTTAAAGAGTTCACAGGTCTTTGTCTTACCTTGCCACATGGAGAAAAAAAAAACGCAGCCTTCCATAGTATTTACCCAGATTCCTTTACCCTGGGCTTGCTGAGTGTTGAAAAAGAAGAATGAAGGTACATCCTGATGTATAAAGACCCTGTAGATCTTTCACAGCTTACTCAAGCTATAAATTCAGGTCTTTCCTGTCCTGAGGTGTGTGGAGACTGAGGGTATCACTGTTGAAGACAAACCTCACAAGAGGAGACAGTTGAGTCACTGAGGAAGTGATTTTTTATACTGTTTAGAAAACTGTTCTGTTCACTTAGCAAAAGGATGTTTTCAGAAGTCAACACCCCTGCATGTGCATCCAAAGCAAGAGTTCACACAAGTTATCACAGGTTCTTTAAATCAAGTTGAGGCTTCCTAACCTGAAAGCCCATCAAATTCTTCAATACCATCAGCACCTGTATCTGCAAAAAAGCTTTTTTGGTCCAGGCAGACAAAAAGCATAATCACTTGGGAAAAGTTAATTTTACAATTCATCTCCAAAAATGCCTGACTTCTGCTGTTTTCTAGGAGGTATTTTCTCCAGCCTCTACTCTCAAATTCAGTCTTGAAACCATAACCTGTATATTAGATGTGCCTCTGCTGCATCAGATAGCTCTTACAACATGGTAAATGACATCAGAAACATCTTTTCTTGTGTCCTGACTGCTAGCCAAGCCATCCAGACTTAAATTTAGGAGTTCTCCGTTTCCCAGAGTCACCGGCTCCATGAGCAATGCTGCGGCTCAGCCTTACCCACCAGCACCCTCCCTGTGCGGGGCCAACGTGCCCCTTGGAAACAATGCTCCCAAAGCACACAGCTTAGCCACGCCACCCTTTAGGAAGTGCTCCACCTTACAGGAACAGAGCTCATCTTTTTAAGTGGAAAAGATGAAAGCCCGAAGCTGGATGTTCACACAAACCTCACGCTCAATGCAAGTCTTTGAAGGCAGGAAGGCTAGGGAGGGCAGGGTGGACTGGGAAGAAGGCTGTCTCGCTAGAGGCTACGAATTGCTTCCCTACCACAAGAAGGGTCTGCAGACTTGTGTTCTCCTCTGCTCCTTCCCCCTGCTGTGCTCTACCTTCAGCTACGTGGTTGGCAACCTTGTGACAGCAGCCACGCACTGCAGCTTGTCAGCAGCCGGGAGCAAAACAATGTGGGGAAGAGCACTCCGCATCCCATCAGCTCTTCCCCAGGCACGGCCTCATCCCAAGGAGCTCAGCTTCACCTGCGCCTCCCTCCCAAACAGGAGGGTCACCGGTGTTCCCAGGCAAGGAGGGATCCGCACGCTGAGCAGACAGGGTTCAGGAGCTTCCAGCTCCCAGATCTGTTTCAAAGGAATGCAGAATTACCTTCAAAATAGAAACAGTTTTATTAAAGTTCACTAGGTACTTTGCTTTGAAATACAGGTTTTTTTCCCCCCTGCATCAGAGGGCTGTTAATTTCAGTCTTGTAGCAAGAAAGTCGAATAAATGAAAGCAGCATCTGCTTGGAAGAGATGAATGTAAGATAAAAGGTGTCTGTGACAGAAAGCTGGCAGCAGTCTTATGTTTTCTATTCAAGTTTGATCTGGGAACAACAACAAGCCGTAAAACATAATAAAAACTATGGAAAAACCCTTCCCAAATCCAGCAGCATAGCCGGAAGATGCAAATTTTCGTCTCCAACTGCTGCAACAGCCAGTTGATGCAAAGAGCCCAGACAAACCCAAACTCGCTACCCCGTGTAATCAAGCACCTTGGCTTGCTCAAGTCCACAACATCCCCGTCACAGCCCTCAGTTCCCTCTTCCCCTCCAAGCCTCCAGAGGGAAAGCAGTTTCCTAGGGATCTCCCTCGGCAGAAAGGAAGCAGAGTCACACCATGGCAGAACGCCTCCCGAATGTTTTGGCATAAATGGTCTGCAAGCCAGCCAGTAGAGAAAGGAAAAAAGCCTTGGCATTTCTTGTCTGCCTAGAACGGTCTGTTCCTTGCAGAGAGTCAAGTCAGGATCGTCATGAGCTTGTTATATAATACAAATTTTTAGACATTGTGCTCAAGTCCAGTCCTGTACGGCAACACAGAGGCACTGAGGGTTGTCACAGAAGTGCATCAAGGGCATGTCAACTGTGCTCTGCATCTCCACAAGCTTTAATTGGATTTATTGGCACTTCATGCAGCAGGGCAGGGGATGGCAGCCTTTTCTTCCTCGTGTTTTTCCATGCTGTAAAGCCATGCTGTGTTGTATGGGCTTCCACTGGAAAGAAACCTGACAGAGAGGACTTGTGTTCTGCTCACACCATCTAAATAGCGAGAGGAACATACAAGCATCTTTGCTCTTCTGTCATCTTCTCAGTACCTCTGAGACAAGTCCCTCCAAACATCTTACGCAGACTCAGCCTTCCTGAGAGCCACTTTGATCCGCCATCCTGAGGTTTTGGGTGGGAAAGGACTGTTTGCTGCCTTCTTCCCTCTGCTGTTTTGTAGCAAAAAGCTTCACTTATTAAAGCTATCTATGAAATGCAGAGCCAACACACAGGCTGCAGAATCTAAGTGCTGCGTGTGTGCTTTGGCTACCTACACTGCCTACCACGTGCACACACTTGTTTTACTTCAGCTCAGGATTTCTGCAAGGAAAGGATGGATCTTTATCCGTTCCCTGATCAGCTTACAGCTAACATGGAAACCTTTTACCTAACCTTTAAATTGCTTGAAACTATCAGGCCAAGAGAAGCCAACACAGTGCACTCAGCCTGACCCAACTCACTGCCAGTCTCTAGAAAGATGCGTTCACCTCGTTCCCGAAGCAGCTGCCAGGAGCTATGCAGCTCAAACAGGGGTTATGTGAGCAGAAATTCAAAGAGATAGCCAGATAAATATGCAACAAGCTAGTGCTGAGACATTTGTCAACATTTAGCAAACCACTCCAGCGGCATGCTCAGGAAGACAACCGTACACACAAGCAAAAGCCATCCCACAGCAGCTCTCCGTAAAGTGCTGAACTAAGAGGATATTCCTGGCAGACGGATTACACAAGAGGCAGCTCACACTGCCAGCTTTACTGGAACAGACACAGCAACTCCCCACAGCAGAGCACTCTGGGATGATGCCTCGCTAGATTTCTGCCTTGTCATTAGCCAAAAAAATTTAATGACATGGTTGGACTCTGTGTTTAAATATGGTATGTCCCCGGTCAATTATAATTAGGAAGAGAGACACCGCACATCTGAATGAAGGCTGCAGCTGGGCACGGTCTCAACATGATGCAATGTTTTGCTTTCACCATTACCTGAAAGGGTCCTTGGAAATTGCTATGGGTGTTTGAGATAAGCAGGGTTACCAAAAGCTTCATCTGGCGTTTTACATCACTCTGAATTGCGAAAGGCCTCACGTAATAGAGCAACTTTCGAAAGCTCTTCTAGCCTGGCTGCCTGAAGATTTGTCCCTGTGTGACTGGAACTAGACAAGTCCGATCTGAAAGCAGAGAACCAAAGTGAAACGGAATAAAGCACATTGTGAAAGCAGAGAACTAAACTGAAATGGAATAAAGCACATGGTGCAAACGGTGGCTGCAGGAACACAAATGCTGCCTTCAGAGGACATCTGCACCATAGGGTGGCCAGATATCCAAGAACAACTTTTTCCTGGAAATAACAGTCATGGTAAACAACAAATTGCCTTTTTTTTTTTTTGTCAAAACTAGCAACATGTACCTACAACACCACACAGTTGCTTCTCTTCTGGTTAGCGTCCACAGTAGCCTACAGTGGAATTTGTCCCTTAATTTGTCTTACTGGGCCACACTCCGAAATGCATTCCTAAACAGTTCGACTTGCTCAGGCTCCGTAAATCAAGTCATATTTTAAATAGCTTCCTCATCACCTCCGTGCCAACATTAAGCTGCACCTTGATCACTTATATTGAAGCAGTGAAGCAAATCCATGTGAGTAGGTCCAACGCTGCTGGCTTACGCAGTGGTAGTACCTCTCCGTGGGTAAAAGCAGGCATGAACTAACAGTCCACACCAGTTGCTTCACCACATGCAACTGGAACAACTGGTTAAGCACTCATGCTCTGAACCATACAGAGGATATATTACTACAGAGACACATACGTTGTCTGAAGAGAGATTTGGACAGGCTTTTTGATTACGAACAGCTTTAAATGTCACCCTTTAAGATAATATCTGAAAAGAGATGAAAATTTTTACTCTGGGCCATTTTAGTTTCGTCACCCAGACTCACAAGATGAAGCCCTGTACAGAGCAGTCCATCTTCAGCCCCAGCCACAAGAACAGATCTCCTAAATCATCCTTTTCCAAAAAAAACCTCCTAGCTCAGCATCATCAACGGTTACATCAAACATGACACTGGAACACGTAAAGGCTGCAATTAGCAGCCATGACAACTCTTACAGTATCAGTTTCACAGAAGATACCTTAAAGAAAGTTCATGTAAAGGGAATGTAATCTCCTCCTTCAGGCAGGAAGCAGCTACCCTGTTTTCATGGCCCAGCAACAACCCTGAGAAGACTCTGCCCACCACTGAGCTCAATTCCAGATATTAAAACCACGCATCAAGCCTCACTCTTCGTGTAATTTACGTACAAACGTGAAGGTTTTTAAAGGTATTCTGCCCTCTGCAAAGGGAAGGGCAGAGTTTGGGGAAGAAGGGGAAGTTTTCCATAAAGCCCATCTCAGAAGCACAGACTGGACTTGCTCATTCGACAGGGAGAACATGTGGCAATGAAGTCCAGCAAGTCTTGCAAAGCTGACTGATGGACATGTTACAGGTTTTGTTAGGTAGATGCTAAGACAATCTACTGCTAAGAAGGTAGCTACCAGCACATAAACATTTCAGGAAAGTTCCCTAACACCCCAAGCACCTCTGTGCTTCTTCCTAATCTAAAGGAAAGACCCTCACAATCTCCTCCAGGGAAGAACACAGGTGGCCACTCTTCAGCATCTGAGGTCTGGTCAGGGGGGACGCTAAGACAGTATTTATCCTTTGTTTCCAGCTTCCAAGCACCCTGACCCCACCACAGAAGCCTGAGTAAGCAGTCTGGAGATCACACATGTTCACCATCTCTTCCTTCCCTCCCTAGGGCTTCTCAGCAGACTAAACTGTGGATTTCCTCTCAAAAACAGAAATTCCAGTACCTGCAATTAAGCTAGCTTTCTGCTCGGACTATTCCAGACATGGCTGTCTGAGCCCTTTCCATTAAGGTTAACCATTCAAAAAAAGCCTCTCCAGTGCCAGAGATAGGAAACAGCACAGGAGCCGGTGATGGGGCAGGTTGATTAGATGTAAGCACGCCTGAGTTGTCTTATCTGGGCATTAAACAGCTGCCAGAACTTTTATAGTTCAAAGGCAACACAAAAGCCCGCACAGTCAACCTATCCTTCCAACATACCAAAGTCATCATAGGTCCTCATAAATCAGCATGCCTTCTAAATAAGTGTTTAATATAAACATTTGTACAGTCACTTAATTCCTGGTGAACCGAACTATTTGATGTGGGCCACAGAAAGCTCCCATGACATCAATGGAAAGTTTCCAATTAGGAAACCAAGTTTGAAGCACATTAAAAGAGCTTAAGAAGTATATATAGAGAGGAAGAAACCTTACAGGAACAATCAAGAGATCTGTTCTCAAGATGCAGCATACCTAGGAACAAGCAGAAAAAGAGAGGCTGCCTTGCATTTTCAGAGTTTAGCAACTCGGAATTCTAGAGACAAACCGTTGTATTAGCTGCTAGATCCCTTCAACATCTAAGCTCGTCTTTTGGCAGAGGCTGACCAGCCTCAGCAAGCATGTTCACCTGTTCTTCAGCTGCCACTGAAGTCCTTGATCCTTTTAAGGAGCCTGGATGGCTCCTACAGCTTCGCCTTGATTTGCTGTGCACAAGCACCAATTTAAGAGTAATACGGTGGCCACTGCCACCCACTGTTCAGTGCACCACAGCCACCCAAACATGGAATAAATGCGTGCTCTCTAGGATATCCAAAGCTTAGAAATTCAACTACAGCCACCACACCCAGCGTTTTGCCTTAAAAGCCTCCCACCAGACCAAGCTCACCTTGCAGCTTCATTTCTACAATCAGTTTGTTACACTCACCACCACTTCCTATGCTCAGCGAGACCATGAGCTGAATTCACCTCCCAGCCATCCCCTGCAGATAACCCCACTGCTCTGGTGATACCGTCCTACAGCTCGAAATCGCTGGCTACGGAAACCCCAGCTAAATGCATGCAGGCACGTACTAACCAGACCGCCCAGCTGCCCTGTCAGGCTTGCAGACAAACAGGGTGACATTCAGCCACCTGCAAAGCCACTTCTTTCACCACTGCCACCTGCTGGGCCACTGGCTTTGTCCACTCGGGGACAACGACAACTTCCACTCGATGCCCATTCAGCAGCACAGCCATGGGTCAGACAGGACCTCCAGGACCAGCTTGCTTTGTGGGGGGCTGAGATATGCCGAAACGAGCTTAACAGGGTATGGAGAGCTTCGTTAGCACAAAGGCTGTCTCAGTAAAGCCAGTGGTGGGCCTCCTGCTGTGCTGTTTGGCACCTTGGAACGAGGATCCCCGCGAGGCCAAGAGCTCTTTCAAGAGCAGTCCGGACCAGGGACTGGCTGTCTTTTTTTGGTGAAGGTCTGAAGAGAGCCTAATGCTGGTAACGTTTGGAGCAATGCACTCAGACATGTACTGGGGTACGAAACTGTCCTTCCCGTACACCTTAATGACGGTTAGATTGACAGCAATTCTCCGACCTCAAACACGCAGGGGTATTTGCCATCTGTCTTAATAGATGGTCTACAGCACATCCAGTGCCCCCTGAGGTCTCACCTGCATCAAGAAGCCTCTTCCCACTCCCACTTACAACTAAGAGCCCTTCAATTCTGTGTCTTCCCAGCAATAGCGAAACGATTGCCAGTCATCCTGCTCCCATTTCGCAGAAGAGTGCTGTAGCGCTTATCCCACAAAAACACAGTTCAGCTGAGCTTAAGCCATACACTTTGCTCTTGCGTGTTCCTAGATGCCTACCAGAAGCCACGCCGCCGCCCTGGCACAAAGCCCAAACCTGTTTCTACCTGCTAAGCTTAGTTGAGGGGCATTGCACATGTCCCACCGGTCAACAGAAGTTCTGTTCACCCCCATGGCAGCGTGCTGCCATACGACAGCGCCCACAGCAGCAAGCTGAGCTCTTCTACCCAGAGCCATCTGGCTGGGAAGAAAACACTGGATACTGACAACTGCATCCCTACAGCAAAGGGCAAAGGCTGAAGGCACATCACAAGTCACCACTAAATCAATTCCTGAAGAGCAGAAACCCCTTCTAGAAAGCACCACCAAGCGACTACACAAGTATACCTAGCAGCGAAATTCTCTTCTGAGACCAACAACCTTGCTAACCCCGCAGATTCACTTGAATTCCTTGCAGGTAAACATCTGGGCCTCTCTGCCACCCAGGAGAGGCACAGCACACTTGGCAAGCCTCCCGCCGCGGAGCAGCGCTGCCCTGGCTGTGGAACAAGCACGAGGGGAGTTGCACAACCGCAGCCTGCTTGCAGATGTGGGTTACGGCCCCTTCCAGGCTCACTCTAGTCAGGTGTCCCCTCCCATTTAACGTGTTGACACAGAGCTGTGCCTCTTGCAGATCCAGTTCAGGGTCCACAAGCTGGGCACCAGCCCGATTTCTCAGCTATCAAGCCTGGAGTTTTGATGTGATTCATGCCAGAAGTGCAGATCCAGGCCTGTGTGGGCACATACGACCTGCTCCTCCACAAGTCTCTCCGGAAGGCAACATCTTTCATCCTCTGATCCCCAGGGGACCAGAAGCACGTGAGGAACCTCAGTACCTCAGTAAGACCGGAGAGATTCGGCTGTGGAAGTATGCAGAATCAACTTTCCAGGGGAGCTCCGTTCCTCCGACGCCTGCTTCTTGCAAACAGGTCAGGAAGTTTAACTACACTCAAGGACCAGCGTGCTGCGAAGTATCTTGAAGCTGATAAACTGAGGCACGTACCAAGAACACAGCGTCTCCAGATTCCAGGATGATCCTCAGCCACTGAAGTACACTCATTTTAATAAACATAAGATACAAACTTTGTCCCTTTTTTCTCCCAAACGCCAACATACAGCAAGTCAAGCCCACAGCCTGGACAACCAGTAGCACACCACGCTGTTGCTCTGCCTCTGCTCCCCTGGCTTTTCACCGTTCCCCACACTCGCAGCCACTACCCATCAGATTAACAGCCCCTTTTTAACTTGTACAAATGCAAGCAGCAGCTGAACATTGGCAAGACAGCGTGCCACATACCTAACCTTACAGCAATATCCTGCCGGAATCAGTGCCATGTGTGCAGCCCTTCTGCCCTTTTCCTCCTCGGCTGCAAGCTAAGCTATGCTAGCAAGATCTAAGAGGTGCATGTGCCTGAATCAATCCCAGAGCCAAGTCTGAGGCTGAAACCACTTATAAATGTCTGTCTGATCCTTGTTGCAAGAGGGACACGGCACTCCAAGAAAGCTGCTATGTAGTAGGGAGGAAAGCAACGCGCTGGCTCACAGAAAAGAAACATTCATTAGGTTGATTCACTCCCACCCCCCAGCTCCATTTTGTTCCAGCTGGAAGTGCACAACACGCCGCATGGAAAACCCCGGCCCATTAGTAGTGAGACTGCGTGGGACATCAGGAGAGGAAGCCAAGCCCTCAAGTCATGACCACGGAGCTGTGACAGCAAGCCGTCGGTAAGAGCAGCACACATCAACCTGCAGCGGCTCCTGCCCATCACGTAACCCCAGAACAGACAGCTATACTCCGTGCCTGTACAAGCGAGCCTCACATTGATAAGCCAGGTGCTTTCTGTATTCATACAGACCCCAAACCTCCTTTCAGCTGAAATGCCAGCAGGTTTCTTCTAGGAACTGCCACACAGAGCTAGTGCATCAGTGCTAACTGTCGAAGTTCAGCTTAAGTTACAGGGAATTATTGACATGGGCACCACCCGAAACTTCAAGTCCCAAATGCACCAGTGCCCTGGCATTGAAATGGGACAAGGCAATCCCTCCCTTGTCACCCAGGTTCAATAAGATGACATGTTTGGTCTTTAAATAGCTATGGAAAATTGGCCATCAAAGACAGCCCCAGGCAGAACTGCTGACAACACAGCACCAGCCCCTCCATACCACATACCCAGCGTCCCGATTCCTCTATGGGCCAAGACTGGAAGCATTTCAAGGGTTATCGTTGCCTTCACTAAGAAGCTTTGCTTGCTTCCCTGCAGCACAGCTCACCAGGCTACATCCCTACCAACCCGGGGCTCCTGAAGCCCAACGCGACGATGAATTAGGGTGTCTAGGAAAGAACTGCGCTTGGGCAAACTCCAGGACTTCCTTCAAGCCTCAGGACACCATAGCTGGAATCCAGGCATTTTTCACATCCCTGCTTAATGTAGAGTTTAACTTCCAACAGGCCATTCAAACCAGAAGTTGTCCACAGTGAAGTTGCCAAAAGCTTAAACTAAGGATTTCTAAACATCTGAGACCAATGTAGCCTGCTCATGTAGAGAACAGCTTGGCCTTAGCCCTTGCTTGCTTTTCTTGGCTGTTTACCATCAGTGGCTCACGTTCTTTAGAACTAAGTTGTTTCTGTAGTTTTTGTGCAACCGAGTGCCTTTGTACATTTATGGTGTCAAGGCCCCATCCGGGATCTCCTCAGGACAGATTCCTGACATGATAACATACCAGCTATCCAAAGAAAGCAGTTTGAACCTAACATCTACACAGCTGCTCCAACTTACAAGCTTCATCAAATTCCCCTCCCAGGCTAAAAGGAAAAAGCCCATGTTTGGTAACCCCACATTCAGACATTACCACCTTCTGCCCCCAAGCTCTTATGTCAAGAGTTGTTGCTCTCACTTTGAAATCAGGCAGATGTTTGTGTGTTTTCCTTTCTGTAAGAGTAAAAAGCTTCCAGCTCCCAGGGGAAGTTTTGCAGGTTAAGAGCTTTAGTGTTATACAGTAGTAGCACTGCTCTGGTTCGAAGTCGGTCTTCACATTTCCTAGCAGAGAAAAACCAGCAGAGCCAGAAGTAGACAAGCATTAGAGAAAAAGACTCCAGGGTTAAGGATAGGTAAGGCAAGGAGAGGTGACTGTTCTAGTAAGGTCAGATGTTCATCCAAAAATCTTCCTTAAAGCTGAAGTTCAACCCTGCTTAAACACAACACAGAAAAACAGAAGGGAGGCAAGGCCCCGCCATCAGGGGATGAACAGAAAGCCTGCAGCACGCTAAGCGCCCTGCTCCCAGCTGGGGCACTTCTGCACTGTGGATAAGGAAGACATTTCCCACCTTCCCCACCCCAGCATCGTAATTCCACCCAATACCAACCGCTTGCATAAGCCACGGGGTAGAAACCATTAAATAAAACCTGGTATTAGCAGCCATCCCTGCCAAAGGTAATCATGTAAGAAAAAGGTTACTTTTTCTCCCTTTCTAAAGAACCCTCAAGCCAAACATTCAGTGACTGAAGCAAGGCCACACATCAAGCCAGACGTATAGAAAGGATTAGCCCACAGCTGTCCCTGGCTCGCAGCCCTGCGCTCATCCCTCTAAACCACACTCCCTGGGGCACACGTAACCCTGTCAGACTGCTACGAGCACCAGCTGGAAAGCTCTGGATCCCAGGCAGGGCAGCACGCAACTGAAGGCTGTCCCCAGCAGTCATGTAATAGCACCAAGACCCATCTCACCGGCCTGCAGCTGCTCGTACCAGTGGTCCATGCCCAGAGCACAAACAATGAACAGGCTAAGAAACCGCTCTTCTCTCCATACTCTGCCCAAAGAAGGGGCACCTGCAAAGGCTGCCTGCACTAGGACAATTTTACTCAGTCACAACTCGAGAGCAGGACGTTATCCAGCTCAGCTGATGTCCTGCAGGATCCTTGTTCACCCCCCAAGGGGGTTGGACACCGCGACAGCATCCAGCTCACACCACACCAATCTTATCAGGGAGAGTCTGCCTGCATTTCCATCCCCGAAATGCTACACAAAAGAGTTGAGGCAGCTTGTGTCACCCACAGCTGCCAAAGAGTAGCTCCCATACCCAATTAACGCCCAGAATTAAAATTTAAACCACAATCTCAGTACAAAAACATGCCTCAGCCACACGCTGTTCCCAGATGGGCAGCTCCAGAGCACCAGTCACTCCTGAGCCTCTCCGGGATCAAAGCTCTGCCTGCTTCCAGAGCTCAGAGCAGGTTTGTTTCAAGCTCCCGCTGCAGCCTTGTTTCAGGGGGATGGGGACGGATTGTTTAGTGACTAGCTAAGAAGCCAGTACTCAGAGTCCCTGGCTTTTAAATCCCCAATAATGGGATGCATCTGCAACAAATGCTTTGGTTGACATGAAGACGCCTTCGCATTTTAAGGAGGACAAGCGGCATCCAGCTGGACTGACTGCAAGGGAGGGAAGTCAGGCCTTGCCTGTAAGACACACAGGGATTCGTTGGCGCTTCAGCACTCAGTTATTCCAATCACTGACCAGCAGCAAGGTTTCACTGCCACCAAGAATATCAATGCCTTTAACTAAGCCAGGAAAGAATTGCTAAGCAAACACCTCACCAACACATGCATCAGCGTTTACTACAGCACTGCGAGTTTGTCAGGAAAGACAACCTGGACAGAACAAGGTCAGCGAAACAGCGAGACTGACAGACACCCATCCGCTTGCTCTCAAGCACCTTCCCTGTGACATTTATGTGAAGCTGTTTCTGCAGAGACACAGCAGAAGCCCAGTGCTGCAGCCTGTCCTTTGGGGGGAGGGTAGGACCGGAGCAGGTAGCACTGTTCTTGACCTCCCAGCTACGAGGCCAGCAAAAGCAGCAGCAGACATACAAGAACATGGGGTGAGTTCTCCCCGTGGTACGCACCACGCCAGACATCCTGCTTTCCAGTAGCACGCGCGTAGCCTTCAGACAGCTTGGTTTACGCTCCTCCCAGGTGCAAAGCCATGTGTATATAACGAGGCTACATCTCCATCACACATCACTGCAAGCATCCCTGAGTTTCCCCTTGCTCTGCTGGACTAGAAGGGTTTTCGCTGGGTGACTGGCCCCGTTTCCAGAAGCCACGCTCCACACAGGCACAGGCCTAGAGGCAAGAGCAGGCTCCAGAGAATGGAGGGGATTTTTCCTAGCAGTAACACAGGTGACTGCAGAAAGGAAACATTAGACTTCAAGATGTTAGATCAACTCTGAACTAGCTCAGAAGCCGTATCACTAGCTGCGTGTCTTTTCAGAGCTGAGGTACTTTAACCACTTGAAATGTGGTTTTGTGAAGCTCAGAAACAGCAGACATGGATGGTTCATACCCATATCCCCAGACCAGCAAGAAGGGAAGAGTTATACTGTACCCAGGGAAGTAAGCAAGAATCCTTAGCTGGATTTATCTCCTCTTTTTCTAAAGCTATTCCCAATCCTCAATCCCACCCAAAACACAGCACTTGTGTATCAAGAGTTCAAATAAATCAACAGCACGCTGAGCAGACAGCACAAACCCATCCGAGCCAGGCACTTCTCACACTTCTCTAAGCAAAGTCTGGCAGTTGCCAAAGTGGAAGTCAGAAGAGCTCTGAAACTATCAGCTGCAGCCTGGGCAAAGCAGCCAGCATCTCCCCTGTCACTGGACATGTGTGCAAGTTTTAGTTCTGCAAAAAGATCTGCAAGCCATTAGGATCTCATGTTTGAGAATCCACATGGACAAGGACTAAGTTCAGTGGGTGACTGAACAGGAGCAGACTCCGCTTGATTTAGAGTTGATCCACGCCCCCTTTGATCCCCTAGTCTAAGAAAAAGGCGTGCCTAGTCCGACACGCACAGCTGTCAATAACCTGAACAGCTTGAGTCAGAAGTAATTTCAGATGTCTCAATATTTGTGCTTGTTTTTAAAGCTTTTTTCTTGGATGCTGCAGCAATACCAAGCAGTTCTGTTGCCTCCCAAATGTTACAACACTTTTTCCCCTGAGCCACAATAAACAGTCCACAGCACTAGACAGGTATGTGCATTTACTAAACAGAAAGTCAATAGCTCCCAGCCTGGGAGTGCCGAGAACAAATCAACAAGCTCAACTGCTGAAAGCCACCCTTTACCCATAAGCCAGAAACAGGTGTTCTTTTTTGGCCCAACACAGCACTAGGACAGACTGAAGCTCTGAAGATCACTGCTGCACCTCTCATCTAGACTTGACAGGACTTCACTTTGTTTTTAAAAAGCAAGCCCCCAAGCTTCCTGTCCTGTTTTGAGCTTTAATACAGTCTACTTAAGCTTTACAACTCACTAATTCTCTCACAAGGGCATCCCTTGGGAGGGAAACTCACAAGAGTGAATTTCCTTCAGTCTCCTATCATACTCAGCTGCCCAACAAGAGTGCTGGATAACCCTTCTCCACCCAGCAGTATGATCAGGGGGAAGAAAGTTTCCCGATCAACTCAGCAGGCCGACTTACTGTAGCTCAGGAGCTCCTAAACCTACAAGATTTAAGTGGTGCAGAGCTGCTAGTGAATCTATGCCCCTTCCCCTTTTTTTCTTTTTTAAAAAAGGTGACACTGCTTTAGTAGTCCATGAGGAAACCCTGTTAACCGCGGTCTCCCCAGCCTGCACCCACGAGCTTGGAAACCAGGACTTTGAAGCTAGGCTTTCCTCAGACTTGCACTTCACCAAGTGTTTGGCCATCTCCTGTAACACATACCCCATCTCTGCCAAGGACAACTGCACTCCCCTCCCCTCCACCCCAGCAGTTATTTATTGAAACAGAGGCAGCTGTAGCAATTACTCACATGGAAGAGTAACTCAAGGGAAGATCTTTGTTGCCCAGAGCTGTGTAGTGACTGGAAGTGAGTCAACACCTTGACATCAACCCAATCGATGGTGACCACCAGCAAAGCATCCAGCGACCACAGTTCAGTAACCTTGGTTCTCAGACACTTACTCACTTTTATTCTGCAGGCATTACACAGCTTTGCCTGGAAGCAACTGATGTCTAACTCCTATCTTGTACTAGCAGATTAGTTTGCTAGCTCGTGTCACATGCCTGCAAACGCAGAGGAGCAGGGCAGCAGGTTTCACAGCTAGCCACATATACCAGCCTTTAGCACGGTCAAGGTTCAGGCAACTCGTACCATGACAGGCCTCGTTAGTATAATTCACACAGGTCTACAAGATGTTTCTTTACTGCTGTAATGCTACCATCACTCTACTAGGTAACAGAAGCCTCCCTGCATAGGACGGCAAGATAAGCTGTGCCAGTGGAGCATCACTGTACATCCCAGCTGATGTCATCTCATTGATGCTCCCTGCCAACACCAGTTAATCCTCACTCCCCTTGTCGGCACAAGCCCTGACTCCAGACTAAGTCAGTACATGTACACTTCCACCCAAAACTGTAAGTACAACCTCACACGGGTGTATCAGAGCCGGCCAGTCTGTACTGGCTATAAGGTGCCAGTTCCAGCATATTCAGTGGCACCAGCCACAAAATCTGACAGAGACAAACCTCAGCCACCGGGCATGCTCTCTTCCACATCTTATGATCTTCAGAAACACTGAAATGTGAAGACTAACCGTCAGCAGTCTGCACTCAGACCACAAAGATTGGCATAGCATGCAGACTGGCTCACTATCTACAGATTTATAATTCAGGTGACTTCATGAATTTAATTATCCCTCACAAGAGGGACTCGAGGAGACAAGCAGCCCTTGCAGACTGCTTTCACTTTGAGGAAAGGAAACACAGGAGGCCAGGGCGAGACAAGAGAGCAGCAAGCCGAGCACATTTTCCACATCCCGGACCCAGCTGCAGCGATCTGACTCCACACAGACACAGCACATCTCAGCTAGCCAGTTCCTGGAACACAAAACCACATCTCTAACGTAAGTTTACAAACAAACTTCAGTCACATTATAGTGCGATTCAGCAACCTCCCCAGCCGGAGAGCGGCTGCAAAAGCCTGCTGCTGATGTACTGCAACAACACAATGCCCCCCAGAGGACTGCTCAAGTTCATCCCTTGTCTTCAGCAGAACTAAGGGTGGGGGGGGAAGAATAAATTACAGCTTTACGAAACCATCATCACAACGCCCCAGAGCCATGACAGGGCTGGAGGCCAGGCACACTGACAGAGCAGGGAGGAGACGGGCGCACCAGCAGCCGGTTGGCCGGGGAGGGCTCCTCCAGAAGCCAGTGAAGTGCCTCTCAGTGCTGCCATTCACTTGGTAAACAGTAGCACAGCCCCACCACGCTCCCAGTAGCTTCCCTATCAACTCACCACAGAAATTGCCTTCTTCCTAGGCTGAGATAGGTACTTTGACCCCATCCAGATCTCTTGCTGAGGAAAGATTGCTTCTGGGACAAAAAGGTCATAAACTCTTCCTGCATCGCTATCAGGAAAAGAAAAGCCAATCTATCTCCAACGCAGCAACTTCCATCTTTATAATCATTTTGTAAACTTCCTTATCTTGAGCAATGGCTCACTTCATAGATTTCTGCTCAGGCATGGCCACCGCCGCTCACCAGCCGCGCTGACTGCCCACGTCCATCCTGTAGCAGCGGGAGCAGACAGCATGCTTCTGTTGTTCTTCGAGCAACGCTCGGCACTTCGGATGGAGGATTACACAGGCTCCTATCACATTGGCACGGGTTTATGTAGGATAAAGGCCGATATCCATTAGGCCCGTGCTCCAGAGACCACCAAAGCAGCACCGCAACCACCGAGCAAACAACCCGACCTCCTTACCGAGCTGAGCCTCGCTCATCGCCTCCACCCCCGGCTGCACCTCCGGGTCACAAAGCCGGGCTTGAGCCCAGCGCTTGCTTTTTTTTTTTTTTTTTTTTTTTAATTCTTATTTTATCTTTCGGGAAGCTGGCACCGGTTCCACACAGCCCGCGCTGGCCGGGGAGCGGGGAGCAGCGCCCCGCTGCGAGGGATGGGAAGGGGAAGGAGGGGAAGGAAGCGGGGGAGAGGCCTCGGCAGCCCGGTGGCCGCCACCCCAGGGAAGAAACCCCCCCCCACCGCCGCCGGCTCCTACCGTCCGCAGGCCGCCCCATGGCAGCGGCCGCGCCGGGTCCCGCCGGAGCCTGCTCCCGGGGCCGCGCCGCGCAGCGCCCGTGGCTGGGCGGGCTGCGGGCAGGCTGCAGCCGCGGCTCCTCCCGCCGTCACATGGCACAAATAACGCCCGCAGCCCGCCCCGATCCGCCCCGAGACCGCCCCGGCCCCGGGACCGGCCCCCGGGGTCCGCTTGGGCCCGGCCCCGGGCCTGGCTCCGGCCGGCTGCGGGCCCGTGAGGAGTCCCCGGGCCTGGGCGCGGCGAGGCGGCGGCCTCTCGGCGGGCAGGAAGGAGACCGGCGGCTCTCTGAGGGGGGTTCGGGCCTCGGTTGACGCCGAGCTGTAATATTTGCATGGCAAAGGCTTCGGGCAACGCGTGTCTGCTGTGTTTTTTTTAAAAAAAAAACTGATCGATTTGTTTACAGAAGTAAATCAAGGAAGTACAACCCCGTTGGGTCTCTTCGCAACGCACAACTCTGTTCGTTGGAGACTTTGTGCACAAAGCGAGTTTTGGGACAAATTTGAGTCAGCGATGTCCCTTTGAGATGATTCATTTTCGGTATTCCCAGACAAAAAGAGTGTGTAGCAATACAGCTGGCAGCTACACGCTGGTGACTCGGTGCAAATTAGGCGAGAGCTCCAGGGACCACCCGAGAGCTGCAGGAAGCGGCGAGAATGATTTGGGGGGCGGCATTGTGGCATCCGAGCCGGGACACACCGAGTGCCCCTGCCAGTGACCGAGGTTATTGTCTGGGGGATTGGACATGAACAATGGGCCTTGGCCACTTCTCATCACTAGTGGTCTTGGGGCACACCTGAAAAAGGGAGCGGGGTTCATTTGTGCGTCCTCATTTGTATGTCCCTGCTTCCAGAGGGCTTTGCTTTCATCTCTGCTGGAGCTCCTCTGCAGCACAGGGCCTTAATTCAAGGTTTAACCGTAAATGTGCAAGTGTGTCCTCCTTCCCTACCTTCTAATCAGGATAATGAGCCGCTCTTTCCCTTGCCGTGCTCCTTCTTAGGGGCTGCAGGAGGTGAGCGGTGAGGAAGGTGATTCCCAGGTGTACAGAGGTGCTGGATCTCTGGGGAGGCTGCAGGCTTTTTGCCACATCTTGGGGGCCATGCATCGATGCACAACTTGCAACATAACAGCAGTGCTTACGAGGAAGAGATCGAGTAGCTGCAGATGGGTGGAGATGAAATTGCATGGCCCCAGGGACTGTATGCTCCCCACTGCTAGCTTCCTTCTTCAGTAAGGTGCTCACAGCAGGGCATTCAGTGACCTATAATGGCGTCGGGAACGGTGCTGAACCCACCAAACTGTCAGGAGAAATAAGGCTGCATCTTCCCTAGGACCTTGCAATGCAAAGGCCGAGGTGTGGTAACTTGCTGAACAACCCCCTCCTCACCCCTTTCTGGCCATGCAGTCAAAAACACCCCTGCCATTGCAAGGAAATAATCCCGTTGTGCTCCATGGGGCAATGCACGCAGGGGAAGTAGTTCATGTGTGCATTCGTGTCATTGCAGGATGGAGGCACTAATTTGTTAAGCATATTTTGAACTCCTTGGGGAATTGTCGCTCTGTGCCAGCTATTGTGGTTCATTAAATAACACATTCACATTGCATTAAATTTATTACTCCAGCTGACCAGAAACACCAGGGAGCTGGTAGATACAGCACAAATAGGCCCTTTCACACCCTGCAAGATAGAAATGGGAGAAGTTTCCTGGTAAACAGATAGGTGTTTGAGTAGCTTTTTCAAAACTGTTTTGCTTTGACCTATGCCTGCTGCCATTTCAGTCAATTTTCTCCAATAAATTCAGCAGAAGTTACTGAGCAATGGTCCCCCAAGTGTATTGTGCAAATCTCCCCCTTTTCCTCCAGGTTACTGTCCTGATCTCTGGCAGTTGGGCCTGTACTCACCGCAGACCCTGTAAATATTTCTTGGAGTGTGCAGAGGAAGGATTTTGATGCTGCAAACTGGCTCCGGTGGTTTCTGTGGTCACACCTGCAGCTTTCTTTGTGCATCCATCCCTGTCTGTGGAGAGTTTTCCCAGTTATCACCACTGTTTAGAAGCCTCTCCTATCTCCTCTGGCTGTGCCAAAAATGTTAGAGGAATGTATCGCCTAGGCATAAAATGGAGAGCAAGACAAACTGGAGTGTTGTCTAGGGAAACTCCAAAGTTCCTCAGAATCAGAGCTCTGTGGGCCAGATTCTCCCCTAAGGTAAATCAATCTACTACACCTACTAAAGTACACCTACTTTGAAGGCTTTGTTTCCTTACTGCCAAGGTGGGAGGCTGCTGTAATGTGAGAACCTGACTGGTGGAAGTGGGGCAAAGGCTAAGGTGGATTCGTCATCTAGGAAGGCAGTTGCTAATTAGCTGGCTGACAGTGACTCTTGATGCCTAGACATGTGGATGGGGAAATTTCCTCTTGCCCCAAGACCTTTCCTGCCCATCTGCTGTGCTCCAGGGGATAACAGAGCAAAGGCTGGGGCCAAGGTCTTGAGGGGAGCCCAAGATCTTGCTCGTGGTGACTCTGAAAGCAGGTTCTCCTTGGCCCACCTCGCCGCAGCTCCCCAGGGCATATTAAATGGTCAGCACAGCATGAGCACCTTCTGCAGCAGCACAGACATGTCATCACTGAGTCCAAGAAAGATGTTAATGAGGTCTGAGAACTGTACAGGAAACGCAGCAGGCTGTAGTCTGCCTGTGAATTCAGCTGCTGCGCTGACTCCACCGCAGCGGCGCTAGCTGCCTCCCAGCACCACGCGTATCGGTTTCTCGAGGCCCAAATGGTGAAAGCGAAGTAAGAAAGGTTAGGCCCCTGCCAAGGCAGAAGGAAAAGCGGAGAGCGAGGAGAAAAGCATTAGGTGTGACATGATTCCTTCAGCCGGGTTGTCGGCTCCCCTAACCTTTCCGTGTTCAGGGTGGAGAGAAAGAAGCCTGAAGGAGCTAAAATCTGGGCCAGCTTCTCGTAGTAGCTGAGGTGGGAACAATTACGTTCAGCTAAATCCATACAGGGCTACTCAGGACAAAAAGGAAGGATCTATGAGCTGTCATACATTTCTTCTGCAGGAAGAGATCGGGATCGGATGAGCTGGAAAAGGCACAATGTGATTTCACTCCACCTCTTCCTCACAGACAGCGAGTTTTGTGTTTGAAATGTCAAAAAAAAAACCCAACTGGGATTTTGGGTGTCCAAGCGTTTTTCAAAGGGCAAAAGTATCTCAGTGTTGCACGAAAAGCAAGGTCTTCTAAGGCATCTAAGGCTTAAATTATTAAAGCTGCCCATAAAACATAGGCCAGTATCAACCAAAAAGGGACAGGCATGGCAGGGCCGGGCCCATTCTGCTTAGTCCACTGGCTTTCAGTGACCTCGGACAATTGCTTTTTCCAACTGTGAGATTACAGTATGGCTCTGCACTCCATGTGAAACTTCTTTAAATATCTTCAGAAAAAAAAATGTGGTGCATTATGCACTCACTTATCTTGCCAAGAGCACATTACATCCCTCGCAAGTAGAGGAGTATTATTGTTTTCGAACTGAGAGGCGACTTGTCCAAGGTCACAGGCAGGGGACCTGTGACAGCCTAAGGAATGGGAGACAGCTCTCCTGGGACTCGGGCTGGTTTTGTAATACCCGTTAACCCATCCAGGCCTCAGCAGACAGCCTCCTCCAGACACCAGAGCGAGCCTGAAAAGGAAATATTGCAGCAATTTAGGCCCTTTTCCCAAGAGGAATGTTAAACCAAGGGGAGAAAAACTAAGCTGCCCTTCCAGGTGAGTCTGCAGCTCCTCTCCCACGGGAAGCAATCATCTTGTCACTTCCAAGGCGGTGAGTGCTGCTTTGCTCAGGATTATCTTATCCTCTTTTCTTTATGTGACTTCCAATTATGGACACAAGCGCATGAGAACAAACCCATGGCAACAGCGTATTTTGTTCCACAGCTAACACTGCTTAAGTTCATCTCCCGTTCATACTGAGGCAACCACATCGAAGCTTGGCAAAACAGCAGGTTTACAAGTGCCATATGGCTGCACGGATCCTTTATTGACCCATCCTGTAAATAGAAGCCAGTTTTAGTTTACCCAAAGCTGCTGTGTCCACTCCGCTGAATCACTGTGGAAGTACAGCCTGTTAGCACCAGCATCACGTAAATCCTGTGGACAAATCAAAGGAGAAGGTGGCTTTCCAAGAAATCTTGTTTGAAACACATCTCGGCACCGAAAAGAGTCAGATTTGACAGCCCACACTGCGGCTTTACCCTCAGCAAGTGAGGATGTCCCCTGACTGCTGGCAAGAAGAGCCGACGTGCTATTTTAAGATGCGGGGCAGATGACCCCAAAGGGGCATTACCCCTCCCCGAGCACCTTGCCACTGCCAGCTTGATGTTTGTCTGAGGGCTATCTCACAGTCTTACATTCGCTTGTGCAAAGGTTTCCTGCCCTAACAGAGATCCCTGTCCTTTAAAGAAGGAAGGGTAGGTAGGGTGGTGAAGGGGGATAACGGCAGCAGGGAGGTCGGAGGAAACCAGATGTGACAAGTGCTGAAGCAGAACTTTTCAGCTATGCGGTGGCTCCTGGCCAGATGAGATCACAGCTCCTGCAGAATCTTGTCTCCCTTTATTTCCTTAATATTTGACTCCTGCTTCCTTAAGAAGCAGGAATTGCTAATCTTCGCGTGCTTGCTTTGAATACCCTCTATGTTTCAAACAGCAGTGCAAACAGTGGCGGAGGGGGGTAGCTGACAAACGCTGGTGTTTATGGCCTGCAAATGGAATCCCTCTAAGCTTGTTTGGAAAACTAACTGGGGATGAAGTCTGGATTAGAAGAGACTTTCCCAGCTCTCATCCCTGTGAATTTATGCTAAGATTATTTAAAGGGGAGGTGGGGGGAAGACATGACTTGGCGTGTCTCCTTTTTGGTGCTCAGCCTTCAGTGTCGTAGGTTAGCCATGGGGTCTGGAAGTGGGCGAGCATCCGCCTCCCAGTAAAGGGAACCCTTTGAAGGTCTGAAGTTAAGCATCAAAATCCTTCTTAAGAGCACAGACCCGGGCTGGTGCGGGCTTTGTAGGCATGCTTTATGCCTGACTGATATTAACCTTGCAGCAGCAGGCTGGCAAACTGCATCAAAAAAAGGGGATCCAATTGCTTTGCATTTTGGGGTGAGTATAAAGACAGGCAGGCAGCAAATATGCAGCTTTCTGTGCCCTGGAGAGACAGAGAGAGACTAAACACTGCCCGGAAACATGTACGTGCTGCATGCAGGCTCTGCCTGTGGGAATTAAGGGAGACAATGTGACAGATAGGGAACAATGAGTGTCTGTAATGTACAGCAACAAAGCCAAAGTAACCCAGTGTGCTGCAGAACAGAGGAGACTGTGAAAACAGCAACCCCATGAGGTAGAAATCCTGCCAAGCCTGCTGAGAGGACAATCAACGGGCCCTCCTCAGCTGGAAGATGGCTCAGTGCGGTGGAAAAAGGAGTAAAAGAGTGGGATGGAGGAAGGAAAAAGAGGCATCCCCAAGGGGCCCTTTTACAGAAGAAAAAAAAAAAAAAGTTATCTTCCTTTTCATTAATCTCTTTTTGTGAGTGCATATCTCAGTCAACACAACACTTTGCCCACTATAACACAAATAAATGAGGCTGTGGAAAGAAAGGAAACCCTTTCTCAAAAACAAACCAGAATCCAGGTATTTTGCAGAAAGCCTACAGAGTGTTTCATGTTCACTGGGTGAGCAGGGGCCTGCTGTGATGTCTCCTGTCACTGCCCCTCCGCCTTTCAGCTTCAGCGCAGGGTGCTGGGTGCGAAGTACCTGCCTTAAAGAACAGGATACGTACCGCTCTGGAGCACTTGGCTGCAGAAGATGCTCTGCAAACATCCCAGTTCTCCAAATCTCCAGTTTTATTTGGAGCAACCCTTACAACAGCAGCTGGCTGCCTGGCTCTGGGGTACCTGTCCTACAGACGTGGCTCTACCTCTTAATGAGAACACGTGCCCCGAGCTCGCTCCCAAAATCACAGGAACTTCATGGGCTGACACAACTGCTAGCAGTAAAAAGGGCACAGCATAGCGCTCCTTCTGCTTATTGCGCTGCAGCCTCCTGCATGTGGGAGGCCGAGCGCACGGCCAGAGCCCGTGCACAAGAAGCCAGTGGGAGCGGGGAAGCAGAAAAATTAGTGCCTAGCCAATTTGATGGGGAAAAGAAAGGGAGCCACAAACCAAAACTGGAAGCACCTGGGATAAGAGAGGAGCAGGAGCTGTGGAGCAGCTTGGGGGGTGAGCAGGCTGCCAGAGCTGGCTGTGCCCCAGCTCAGAGGTCTCCTCTGGGTGCTTGTGCCCTGCAGCAGCTCCAAGGCTGGAGCCCCAGTGCCTGCAGCTCCGCAGCCTGAGCGAGCAGCACCCTCTGCTGCTGGCACGCTTACCTCCAAAGCACCCTTCTTTGTTTTTTTTTTTTTTTTCCAACACCTACATGCTTCCAGAGGGAAGCTCAAGAAAAGCATCCACAGAAATATCCTCCTGCAAGTCAAAACACTGCAGCATGTGGGTGGTTTGTTTGTCAGACGCTTCGGTCATGCTGCTGTTGGGAAAGGCGATGCCAGGCAGCATCTGCTTGCAGCAGATAATAGCGATGAGGACAGGCCCTGGCTTCGTGCTGAAAAGATTTTGACTGCTGCTGCTCCCTGGCAAGTACTCTGCCTGATATTATTTGATGAAAGTGACTCGACACGCACAACAGGGACCCTGTCAGCTCTCCGTTCCTCCAGCAGCCTTCCTCCAGCCTCTTCCAAACATCTCGTATCCCCACGGGGCAGCTGATTTACTACTGCTGCACAGCGAGAGGGAAGGGGAACTCGGGCAAGCGAGGTGACTCACCCGCAGTGAGTCAGGGCAGAGCGCTGCCCGCGGCGGCTCCCCGCTGCCAACCGTGGACCAGCGGGACCACGCGGGAGCCACGCAGTCACGAGAATCCTAGTCACCTACGGTTTTTCCTTCCTTTTTGCTTTTTGTTTTTCCCAGCTCAAGCTGCTTAACATCAGCTCCATTCCGCAGGCACAATCCCAGGTGGGATGCGCACGCCCCAGGCAGACTGAGAGCACTGGGGCTCGTCCTCGTATTTCCTCCCTCTCCCTGCATGCCTGCTGCCCTTTTCCCTAGCATCTGACCCCACGTTTCCCTCCTTCAGGGAAGGTAAGCTGCGTGGTGCCAGCTGCAGCCCCAGTCCCCCATGTCCATGGCCCCTGGCTCAGCAAGGGACATAAATCTGACCTCCCACATCCCCTCCATCTCACAATCCTTTTCCTTTCTGCAGGCAGCAGGGGGGAGCTTCCCCAAATCTTCAAGCACACAGTACTGCGTCAGCTCGTAAAATATGCCCGATGTAAGAAAAGCAATGTACAAAAAAAAAATTGCCCGAACCCTGTTAAAAATAGGCTGGGATCCACCGAAGAGAACCTGCTCGACAGTTTGTCTCTGTGTGCGCAGGTCTCATTTCAGCAACACCGCTCAGAGCCAAACACCATTCACACAAGCCCCAGATTGTTTTGTGGATAAGGAGATGCCTATACAAAAAGGGAGCCCTGTTTAAGGAAAAAATGAGGCGATGTCTGCTCGGAGCGCCACCAGGACATAGTTTCTGCGGGAAATTCCTCTCGGTAGAGCAATTTGTCAAACAGAGCCAGCGTGTCCCGCCGCAGGGAGCAGCGTGAGGGCACGGCCGGGCGCAGTCTGCAGCAATGCTTGCGGGAGAGCCCAGTGCTGCATTGCTACAGGACGGCGTGCCAGCCCTCTGCAGGGGAGCGGCTGGAGCGAGCTGCATCGATTCACATTACCCACAGACATCTCACAAGGCAGCTTGCCTCAGGATTGCTCTGCCTCCTGAAATGTACTGTTTTTCACTCCCCACCATCTCCCTTACTGCCCCTTTTAAGGTCACCTGTTTGGTGTAAGGAAGGCAATAAAACAAGTCCCTGCTAAGGCAGGCACAAATCCTTCTAAGGGTTGCCTTTAACTGCGGCCAAAGGAGAAGTCAAGCACAGCACCAAAAATTTTGTTTTGAAAAGCATTAAAACCCCTGCCCCTGCTCACTGTGTCTGGGGAGGATTCAGTGACGCTGTAACTGCTCTGTGAGTCTCTCTCTTCAGTGACGTGCACGGATCTCTGAACTAGAACAAAACTTTCTCTAAACTAGAATTAAAGCATTTCTGACCTGGGTAGGAAAACATTGTCACAGCCCTATGACATGACTGGTAAGCCTCCTCACCTGCACATCATCTCCAAATGCATGGGCTGCTTAGGCAGTTCATCATCACTCCCTAAGAACATCTCGCAGCACCATGCATATGCCATAGCAATGCACCCAGATATCCCTGAGAGCACTGGAGAGGATTTGGACAATGAAAACACCCCCATGGCTTGGTGCTTCAGAAATCCTGCTACGTTAGCAGCCCAGAGACTCCACTGAAAACCCACAGGAGTCTGCAAACAGCAGCACATTTCAAATGCAGTCGGAGGAAGGAGCCTTTGTGCATCAGCAGGAAAACATCTCATTTAAATCCTCTTGTCAGGGAAGGGGAATGAGGCCTCACCTACTGCCCCAGGGCAGTGGGACAGAATTGCTAGCTTCCCTTGCCCAGGGCACACACTGTGCCCGCATGTTTTGTGTCGGGGTGGCGCGAGGTGAGATTTCCTTTCCCTGGGGAGTGGGATGGATCTGGCCAAACAGGAGACGTGGCCCCGCCTGTGACGCCAGCATCGTGCTGGAGTTCAGCAGCATCACTGCAGCTGGCAGATCTTGAGTCGATTAGTTAAAACTATGGCTTTACAAGGTTTATGTTATTAAGCAGCTCTGTACTACGGTGATAGTATCTACGGAAATGCAACGGAGACTTCCCCAAGGCGCCCTCGGGGCGGCCATTCCAGCACCCCTCGGGGCGGCCATTCCAGCACCCAGCATTGTGCTAGGCGATTCCACCTGGAAAGGGCTTTGGCTGCTCTGAAAAGCCCTGGTGTTCAGGTGATGCACACACCAAAAAGACTCAGTGACCAGTACGAATAAACATTTTAGGCTCCTGGTTTTAAACTACAGAAAATTCAACATGGTCATCTTTGTACCCCTAGAGCTTCACTCACCCAAAGGAAGCGGGGGGGAACAAACCCACAGAATAACCACCAATCTTTGAAAGAAATTACAACACACTATTGTTAAAAAATATTTTTATAAATATAATTCTCTATTCATTACACAAAACAAAAGGAATCACAAAATTTACTCATGGAAAAATAAGATTTTACAGCTCGATTTATAAAAGTGAGAAAAAGTGAATTCCAGTGTTAGTTTTCTGTAAAACAGTAAATATCACACCATTGAATTACAGGAATGCAATGAAGAAATTATTTGCCATTTCAAAAAAAATAAAATAAATTTGTTATCAATAATCACTTATGGGAAACAAACAATAAGTAGTTACTCCATGGACTTGCTTCTGCAAAGAAAGGTTAATACTCAAGCTCTCAAGAAGGTGCACATCTCCTATTAATAGCTTTTAGAAAATAAAAATAGCACTGCTTCCCTGGCCTACAGCCCAGTGGATTTCTACCATTCTTCTCCAACAGATTTGTTAATAATTTCACCCTTCTTCCCATCCGCAGTCTCTCCCTGTACCAGTCACAATTTTTATACATTACAAAATAGTTATTTCTCATTTGGCAAGTGCTAAGTATTAAAGAGTTTAAAAGGAATGTCTGAGGAAAAAAGAATAAATATACAGTGCTAGAAAAACACAAACAACCCAGTCAGCTATGTTCAATGAGGAAAACATGTACGTTTTAACTGGGTTTTCATAAAATCCAGGATGAATTTGGGGGTGATCTATTAGAGACTTCCCAAACGAACCCTTTTTTTTGCTGTAAAGAACAGCTGCTCTCTGAGGAAAAAAGAAAAAGCTTATTTAAGAGTGCAAACAACCCCCTTCTAAAAAAAAAAAAAAGTGTTTATTTCAAAAGGTGCTGGACAATTATTAAAAACAGTGTGCAGAAACAAGAAAATACCAATGCCACAGTTATCTGTAAGGTAGGAACAAGCTGTCATGTGTAACAATAAGCTTATTCTCACGTAGGTCAGTTTTTCCTTAAAACTTGTTCCCTCACCCCAAACACCCAAGAACCAGATTGAAGTTTACATGGCTACTTTTGTTTAAAGAAGAAAAATGCTGTTTAAATTTATGGACATACCAGACCTAAAACATCTTCCTCTGCACAGCTGTTTCAGCCACTGTGGTATATTTTGGAGCCAGTGTCTGCTAGCACTCGTCTACAAAAAGAGTTATTCCAGAAGAGTTATTGCAGTTAACTCCTCAGGCACGTGCTCTTATTCCAGACTCCACTTATCCAGCAAGTCCTGCTCCAAGGAGCCTGCAGGGCTCGCCTTCCTCCTGCTTTCCCATGCCACCTTCTTCCCCTGCTATTTATTTTCACCCTTGGGTGTTTGTGCTGGTAATTAAGCCTGCCTGCAACTGAGAAACAGGCAGCAATGAACTTATTCATAAGCACACACGTAAAAATGGATAACCGGTTCAGGCACTCGTGCCTCTTCTCTATGTGAGCTTTTGCGGCAGCTACACCACCACAAGTCCCATTTCTTCCCATGCAAAGCGATGTGCATCAGTGCAACTCAGCTCAGCTTAGTCAGATACAGTATGCAAAATGCAGTTTTGCTAGACCATCTGAACCTTGTGGGGCTGGGGGCTGCCAGAAATCGCAGCTAGTCCCTGAGAACCTGCCCTTTTCCTGCTGCCCGTAGCTTCTGTCAGCTTGTATCTCCCTGGCCCTGCTTTCCTAGGGACTGCTGACAAGTAGCAGGCTCTCTGGGGCTTGCTCACTGCACTTTTATCTGCGCAATTAGTAGCAAATAAAAATTCTGATTTCTCTGCATTAAACTGAAAGGCAAGGTCTTGAGAACCTGGGAGGAGCACAGGTTGGATGGACCTGTCCGCCTTGCTTCACGTGCTGCCAGGCCACAGCAGCTATTTGCACCTTGATTTCCATCCTCATCACTAGGATTCAGCAGATCCCCTGTGTGGGAGATTTGAGGCCAATGCCCAGCTGTCTAAAGCAAAGTCCCCTTCCTTCCCCATCCTGCAGACTTGCAGGTCCCTGAAGGGTCACCAGGCCCGCGGGCCCAGCTCCTGAGGACCCTACTTTACCTCAGGGGCCTGGAAGGGCGGCCAGGCCTGGCGCCACCCCAGACCACACAGCTTACTGCTGCTCCTTGGGGTCGGGGCGCCACCTCGTGTCAGCATCTCAGTCCCTGAGTCACCCCCAACCCATCCAGCAGCTCCTTCTCTGTGGAAGCAAATCCAGCATTCACAGGAGGAAGGCAAAGATCCCTTTGGAAGTGGCCTCTGCTCCTATGCCGCATCCTTGCTGCTGGGAGCCAGGACCACATCCAAGCTCCAGCTTCTTCGTGGGGCCACTCCGTGTGAGCAAGTTTGTCTCCAAGCCTCCACATGGATCATCAGCCCACGTCCTCCCATCTTGATTTCCTTTCTACAAGCTGCACTCTGGCATGCTGCAGCAACTTACCCATTAGAGAAGGTCACGGAGTACTTGGGTATATCATGAAAGCAGAGACAGCCTTTGTTTGTGGCAGCATTCTGGGAAAGTAAAAATTAGGACGAAAAGAGCACGGTCTCTAGGTAGGACTGGATGTCTCCAACCCTCCTTCCCATGAGCAGCTGCACTACACATTTCTATAATCACTTAACCTTGTCCTGTCTACACAGAGATGCAGCATGTTAGTTCTGTGTGCCCAAAATAGATGTTCGGAGAAAATTCCCTCTCCTTGTAAGTCAGCGTCCTTGAGCTGAAACCCCAAGACCACCATCCCCAAACACCATAACTACCTTAATGTGTGCTGTAACAAGGGACACATGGGTAGTTTTTAAAGCTGCTTCCCTCAGAAATTTTATAAGCCTCTGAATGGCACTGCAAGCTTCAATTCTGTGGACAGAGAAAAATTGTTTCAGAGAATGAAACAAAGACAGAGGACAATTAAGGAAAAGACCATTCCTTTGCTGGCTAAACACAAACAACTACCCTGAACAACAAGCTTTTCCCTCAGTAATTATTGCACTGCAGGCAACTAACAGCTTTGTGAACTGCCATGTTCCTCAGCCTGCCCCCATTATTCTAACAGCCTAAAAAGCAGTGTGGTTTCCTTCTCCATCCCCCATGATACCAGCTATCCACTTAAGGAAAGCAGCAAATTACTGTGTATAGACTCAGCCCCTGCTGCTTGGCAATTGGTGAAGACCCAGGACTACAGCGAGCTCACAAATTGGTGTCAGCATTTAGGGGCCACAAGCCACAAAAGCTCCAAGAGAGCCCAGCCAAGGCCAGTGGCTGGCTGACAGCACAACAGGCTGCACGGACAAGACTGCAGACCCACGTGCACATGAGACTCATTTTGCCGAGGCCATGAGTGTCCCAGGCAGAGCCGGGCAGAGGACGGAGATGTCATTACTGTCTTCAAACCTGAGAATCAAAAAACAACAAAAAAAATGGCAGGTACTTAATTTAACAAGTCTCCCATTGTGCCTGCGAGGTAGTTCAACATTAATAACCATAAAGTCCTGAGAGGGGAAACTGAGGCACTTCAAGGTGAGGTAACATGTCCAAAGCCACAGTCAGAGTCTGGCAGAGCCAGCAATGCTGCCTGGGCTCCTGCTTAGCTCTGCACACTGAGCCGAGCTCAAGTGTCAGAGGCACCACAGGCCACCCGTTTCCCAGAAGGTTACAGGAGCCCGTCAGAGATGAAGCTGCTGCTGGTAACAGGAAAACATGGACATTGTGTAGGAAAATCCAGGCAGACGAGGGAGGAGGGACACGGAGGACATCACCCAAGCAGAGCTTCATAATCCACATACCACACCAGCTGGCCAGAGCTGGGGCTGACACCTGAAATAGGCCACTTCCTTGGCTGACGGCCCACCCTGCTGATCTGGGTGGTGATATCGTGCTTGCCCTTCCCCACAACCAGCACAAACACCTGCCTGGCCTTGTTGATGAGGAATAGGCTGAAGCTCATCCTTTGGTGAGGTTTGACGGGACTTTCGGTCAGCACCACGGCCCGAGTCCCTTCCAGGCCGTTTTCAGAGTCCGGGAAGAGCGAGGCGGTGTGCCCGTCAGTGCCCAGCCCCAGCAGCACCAGGTCAAAGCTGGAATTGGCCACCAGGGCCACGATCTCCTTGGCATACAGCTCCGTGCCTCCATCCTCTTCCACACAGAGCCGCTGGTTCAGGTGCACGGGCATGGGGTGGACGTTGAAGTAGGGCACCCTGATGCTCTGCAGGAGGTGGTTGTGCAGGTTGAAGAAGTTGGACTCCGGGTCAGTGAGCGGGACGCACCGCTCATCCACCAGCCAGATGTGGGTGTGCCTCCACGGGAAGGCATAATGGTGTCTTGCCAGCCGCTGGAATAGGGCCACGGGGCTTGAGCCACCGGACAGGGCCAGGTGGAACTGCCCAAAGCCTGCCACAGCCCTGTTTGCTGCCTTCTCAACATCAGAAGCCAGCTGGGAAATCAGGTCCTCAGACCACGCTGACACCAGGGGGCTTTGCCGAAATTTGGACTGGATTGTCTTGAAATCACTTGGCATCGACCTGTCGGGGTTCAGCAGTTCCACCGGCTCTGCTGCTGTGAACACCAGCTCCCCGCTCACCATTTCAAAGTCCAAGAGGTTCTGGTTCTCCACCCCACCAGGGTAGAGGCGTGGGGGCTGGTGAGAAATGCTGTTGAGCAGCGGTGTCCAGAAGGCCCAGGAGGCCAGCAAGTTCTCAGTGGTGATGAAGAAGTCCTTCCTGCCATGGTATATGTTGGAAATAAGGACAGAATAAGCATCTCTCTCCTTCACAGGGCTGTACACATAGTAATCAGACAGCGGTTGTCCAAAAACATGCAGGTCTGGCTGACCCACAACTTCTCTCCAACTGCTTTTTGGCATGACAGGCCTGAAAAGGTTCCTGCTCACAAGCACTGCAGGGGTGTTGAGTGCGCCATGTCCAATGTAGAAGATGATCTGCTTGGCTTTACACTGGCTGTGCCCTGCATCCCGCAGTGTCTCGCTCTGTGTGCAGTAGGCCCGGTTCTTGAAGAGAACACGGACGTAACCTACCCGTTCATCCAGGGCTTTTCCAGAAGTGAGGAGGAAAGGGACCCCTTCCCAACGTAGGCTGTCACTCTGAACAAGCACACCTGAAACGACAAAGTGATCTCGGCTACCAAATTCAACCTGGAGCCTGAACAGCAAGCAGACTTGAGGGGAACTGTCATCTAGCCATCACTCTCGTTCTTCAGAAATCTTGACATTCGCTGTGTCTCTTGCTCCACATTTTGCTCTTTCATGACAGCACAGGACTAACTGCTCTTTAGCTACCCTGCTGTGCTTCCTCCCAGGTATCCTGCTTGCTTAACCGCCTTTCTTCTCACAAGAAACCAGTTTCTAAGCATGAATATCATTCAGACAAAACCTTTGATGTTCAGAAAACACAGCAGAGCCAGAGATCGCCTTGTCATCTATCAACCACAGAGAACTCCCCATGCTTTATCCTCCAGATACAGAGAGCAACTCAACTTTATGAAAAGGTGAAGGAGTTTACAGGCCACTCCTGAAAATAGTGCACAGGCCTTAGCAAGAATAATGGGGCTTAAATCTTATGCAACGCTTTCCATCTATAGGATCATTAATTACCAGACATGACACCAGTATTATTTTGTTACAGCTCCCAGCTACCATGCTGATGGATGCCTGGAAACATCCCTGTGTCAGCAGTGACGTCCAGCATCACGGCGTGAGGACTCCCATCTCGTGCTCTCCTTGGCTGTAGGCTACTCCCCCTCACCAGGGCCCAGACCCAAAATCTCACCTGCGAAGGTTGGTGTCGTGCTGACGTAGTCCTGTCCCTTCTTCAGTTCCTCCTGCACGTGGCTGGCATATGCCTGATACTGACCCAACACAGCACTGTGTTTCTCCAGGCCCTGCAAGGACCGGAGGGCCTGCAGCTTGCACCGCAAGACTTCTTCGGTCCTGCTCAGGTTGGCTGGGAGCTCCATGGTCAGGAACATCAGGGCCTCAGTGAGGTGGTTCTGCAGCACATCCCGGATGACTCCGTACTGCTCGTAGAAGCTGGTGCGGCCTGCAGACAAAGAGGAGGTGAGAGACTGATAAACTGATGTGGTGTCCTTGCAGCCCTGTCTTCTGCTTGTGTAACGCATGTGCCAAGAAGACCAAATTGGTTTGCACTGCTCTTCCCTTCTCCTGGCCCAACGGTTACTGTGAACCTATCAAGCCTCTCCCCTCCCTCCAGAAGGGCTTCTGAAATGTCTCTGCTCCTAAAATCAACACTTAGCCCCGGCAGCAAGCACTGCTCTTCTCTGCCTCTTTTCCCCCAGTTTTCTGTCCTTGGGAGGCTCTGGCTGGGCCATGCCCTTGAGAGACAAAATTTTGTGCACAGAGCCCTGCTGCTCTGCTTGCCTGACTTCTCACGCAGGGGTGTGTGTGTGGGAGGTGGACAATCCACTTATTAAGAAAGTGACTCTAACAGATGCCTTTCCGTAGTCCAGCAGCAGCAGGCTGCACACTGCAGACTACATCATGGCCGTAGGCTTCCCCTATTGATTGATACATTTATCTCCTTTGCTCTAATCCAAAGGCACATTCATTAGTGTAATCAATGCTGCAGACTTGCTGGGAGCCAGGCTGCAGCTGAAGCCGCACAGGGGAAGGAAGATGTCAAATGAAAAATGACAAAGTTTTTCAGAGAGGGGAGGGCACAGGGAGCAGCTGGGATTATGCGCAGACAGCACCGTTCTCCCCAGACCTCTCTGCAGTAACTCCCTCTCCCAAAATCAGGTCCAGCTGAGGTCTGGGCTGCCAAACCAAGAATTACAAAAAGCTTGGTAAAATTGCATTAATTGAGTTTGTGGTAGCTGGGGGCGGGAGTGGGAGGGAGGGAGAAGAGGAGGTTAAGGGAGTGGAGCAGCAGCCCTGATGTTGCAGAACTGAGGGCGCCTGACATCCCGAGAAGTGCTGCGGGTGGCAGTCCAGCCCAAGTGCTTTATGCTGAGCACTGCAGAGCGGATGCTGCAGCATTGCAGGGAGAGATTGCAGCCGTGTCCTTCAGCAGGAGACCCATGCTAGCAACTCTGGGCTTGGATTTTTCTCTCTGCAAGGCTTTTAGTACTGAGAGGAAGGGAATGAAACTGGCCAACACAGACTCACCTGGGTACCTGGACAGACACTGACTGGCCAGTTTGAGTAATGTCCAAGCAAAAGATACAAGAGCATCTTCCAAAGAATACCGCAGTGTATACTCATTGCAAGCTTGGTAGCTAACAGGACAGGAATAAGAAGGGGACTCCAATAAAATGGCCAGATTGTCACAGCACTGAAGCGAGGTGGCCTTAGACTGCACCAACTCCAAATGCAGTGCCTCTTACCAAGACCTGGCATCTCTGAACTTCAAAAAGCTTAACGAAATGCCTCCAAAGCTCTATAGCAGAAAAAGGTGGGGCTTCTACCCCCACTCCCAGTTGAATCCAATGGGAATCTTTTCTTGGAAGCAGTAACACTACCTGGAAGGTGATTCAGTACCCAGCATGGGAAGCATAAGACAGTCCCTCTCCATTTCCAGGGAGCAGCATACCATCCACTTGCACTTTTTTGTTTCCACACCAGCACCGGCTCAAGGGCCACTTCCTCATAATTACTAAGCCTGCCAGTTCTCCCTCTCACCTATTCACCCCAGTTCTGTACACTTGCTTCACCAACCTTTAGCATCCACAGTCTCCTTCAGGACAATCTCCACTCTTTCCACATGATGTCGGTTCCAGATTGGATCCAGAAACTGCTGGTTCTGGTCTCGAAAAGGCAGGATATGGGCTACAGCCTGTGAAGGGAAAGTTCAAAAGATCCAAGAAAAACCTCACCATATTTCTATGGTATCTTCTCCTCACTTCCCCCTCCAGCACTGGGATGTGGCCAGCGAGTGGCCACACTGGAGTGCTAGCAGGCATGCCACATAGCAGAGAGCAGAGTGGGTAAGAGAAGAGAAAAATCTGCAAGAGCCCGTTATGATACACAGTGGAGTCTCCACTGACTGTACATTAAAGGCCTTGCTGAAGCACTTTGAGGTTTCATATGAAAAAGGCTGAAATGCAAACTACAAGGCACTTAGTTTATGTCCCTCAAAAGACAAAGGTCTGAGTCAGACCGTCCTGGGATTAACATACAGCTCTGAAGTGCTTAAACAGATCAGATCAGATGCTTACACTACTAAAGCCATCTGCTTTTGGGGAGGGAAAAAAGGCAAGGAAGAAATCCCCCCCTCTTGGCAGAGACGCTCTCCTTACAGCTGGACATGCACCTTTCTGAGTAAAACCTGGCCACGGTGCCATGGCTGGAACAGGCTGCTCTCAAAATGTGGTATTACATTGCTCTAAGGCAAGGACGGCACGTCCTTGAATGCATTCCCTCTGGGACAATGCAGCTGCTGCATGTCCCGAGCTGCCCCTGCAGCAGCCAGGCCCCACACCCTGCCTGCAGTGCAGGGCAGGAGGAAACCTTCTCCCCAGCATCCCACAAATCTAACTTCTCATCAGCTCTGTATCGTATCACATTGAAAACCGCTTCTAGAAGCCACTGCTAGCAGAAAGGCCTGCGTGTAATGAGAGGGGAGAACGGTGAGAGGGAAAGGGCATTGCTTACTCAGCGAAATCAGACCCCTGACCTTGGCAGGAAGACCAGATGAATCTGCACCTCTCCCTCGTGCAAGCACACCACTCACCCCTACACCCTGGCTTCCCTCGAGAGAGGGGACCCTCGTCACCAGCAGGAGAAGGTCCAGCTGCACATCTCCCCTGCTCTGCAAGAGGATGGACACCAGCACAGCACAGGGCATGAACAGCACAAGGGCCCCGTAAGCAAATGGAGGCTTGGGACATAACCAGGAGCACTGCCCGGATTTGGGAACAACACCCGCGTCAGATGCAGGGCTGACACCCAGCGCTCTCCCAGCCACCGAGTCCCTCAACCTGGCAGGAGGCTGCGCACTGCAAGCTGCTTACCTGCTTGCCCAGGTAGTGGTCCACCCGGTACATCTCCTCTTCCCTGAAGAAGCTCGTCAGCTCTGCGGCCAGCTGCTGGGCCGACTCCAGGTCGTGGCCAAAAGGTTTCTCCAGCACAACACGCAGCCAGGCACCCGGAGGGGGTCTGCAGCTGCTGTTGATGTGGCGGGC